>NC_138221.1:1908700-2304053 GCF_964197995.2 Scardinius erythrophthalmus | reverse complement strand
GTGTTACCGAAAAACAATTCAACTTTAAAAGCGTAAGAAAGAAAAAGAAACAAGAAAGAAACAAGAAAGAAATCCGCACTTTTTAAATATGCGGCAATGTGTGCAGTGTGTGTGTGTAAGAGTGGAATGTGCGAATGTTCGCTAGATCAGACCCTATTCCTCAGCTGGGATCGTGCAGAGCCCTTTGAAACTGCATTGATTTGGACTTCAACAATTTGGTGACCGTTGAAGTCCATCGTGTGGAGAAAAATCCTGAAATGTTTTCCTAAAAAAATAAATATTTTCCACTGAAGAAAGAAAGACATGAACATCTTGGATGGCATTGGGGTGAGTGTATGATCAGGACATTTTCATTTTGATGAGAACTAATCCTTTAAGTAATGGAGGAATGTAGTGTTTGTGTATTAGTCAGGAGATGGCGCTGTAGTCCACATGTTGTCACCTATAAAAGGTGTAGAGTAAGGGACCGTTCGGTATTTATGGAAGAGGCCACCGGAGGAAAATAGGGGAGGGTCATGTCTTTTTATTCTTTGTTGAGGGGAGGGTCATCCAACTTTTTTTAGTCTAGGGGGAGGGTCACCCAACTTTTATATTCATTAAAACAGCAACATTTCAAAGTGGCTTGTTTGGTGCTATTTTTTTCCATTTAGCTCCATGTTGATCTCGCGTTATCAGCCCCCCTTCGATATCAGATGGGTCTGACCCAACAAAAATCCAGTTTGGCGCTGTTTGACAGTGTGCGCTTCAGTACGAGCAGAGCGCCATATTAGACATTCTCTGGTACGAGCTTAGAAAAAGTGCATCATGTCAGAACAGAATGCCAAAGAAATGTTTACCCGGCAAAGCTTTAAAGCACGAGCAAATAATGAACTTTTGTTAAGTGCACAGTGTCCTGTGAGTAACTCTACCGCTGCATTAACATGTGATGTGAACGTACGTCGAGTTTAACAGTATTGGGACTGAGGCGCCAGAACTGCTGATAGAATGTGCGCTGTTGGGCGATACTGCATATTTTAGTTTCCATTCTTATTTTGTTTCCACGATGTGTAATATGTAGGGCTACCACCAGCCGCGGCGCTACCATTGGGCCCGGGTGGGCATTCAGGTCCGGGCCCACCCATTTTCTATAGCCTATGATTTTGTACGTTTCTTCATTCGGATCTATTTGCGATGATCGATCCAAATTCTAAACAAACAGTTTACATTCTTCGTCCTTGTTACATTATTCATTAAGATAATAATTAATAAATGCACGCATAATTATCAGTGAACTTGATCAATGTTGCAGATATGTTTTACATGCATGCACAAACAAATGCCTTTCAACTTGTGTGTGCAAAATTCAGAATAAAATGAATGTGCAGCAATTTGTACAAATACAGAGTTTGTAGGCCTACTGTGTTGTTACCATTAAATAAGCTCATTTAGTTTCATTTTTGTTAAAATATAATAATGTTATTTTTTCATCTATGTTGATTATGAAAAGTGAACCGCACACACGAGTATACGCAATATCGAGAGACATGGAGCGGGTCAGACATGATCTTGACCACTTAATTAAGTTTTGTTTTGCAGAAAACGATTTTTTTTAAGTGAATTTCGTTTTGTATAAATTGTATCTTAATTTTAATATTTTTTTTTTATCAACCAATTGCCAAATACCAAATATAGCAGACAACACAATCATAGAGGCGCCTGCGTGGTCACTTGCACTGCTCGTAAACAGGAGCGCATCTCATCCTAACTTAACGAAACTCAGCATATGCCTCACATACATGAAATATATCTTAAGAAAGCTTGAAATGTCTTTTTAACAATTTAAAACGAAAAGAAATAGGCTACTCTCTGGTTATGTAATGATGTGCATTTATCTAGGCGTGTTCACTACTACGGAGATGGCGATCGTCAACTTCATCTTTACAGCTGTTGTTGCTGTTAATAAACTAAAAATAATAGGCTTTTAATTTTATTAAACAATAAATTAAATGAAATTTTTATTGTATTAAAAAAGCAACAAAAAATCCTGTTTATCAATATTGTGTGTGTGTGTGTGTGTGTCGAAATAATTTGTCCGCAGCTGCTAAAAAAAAAAAAAAAAAAAAAAAAAAAACAGTCAAAAACCCCACTGTCAGTGTTTTGTAAGGAACAGGCAAATATGTTCAATATAGCAGGAGACATTTTAATTGTTTACTAATAAAACAGTTATTTTTTATGTCAGTGTCGGCTAGACAGAAGAAGTTGACGACTCGCGATCTTCGCAGCGCTACCAACATCTTTAAATCACTATTAGTAGGCTATTATTTAAGTTAACATAAAATACATAGACCTACACCACAAAAACTAGTTGAGGATAAATTCGTTAAAATTGGGCGATTCCAATGAATGGACGTGACATTTGCAGTCAAAACTTAAAATAAAAATTCTCAGAAAATGCATTTATTTGAAACGTCTGAAAATAGTTAAGACATTAGAAGAATATCAGTCTACACATGCGTTTTATATTTAATATGAGGGAAATACACATGTGACGTGACACAAAAAAATCTTTAACTTTTAGGTGGCAAAATATTTTTTAGTAGGCCTAATTCTATAAATTACACTATGCAAACCAAAATATATATACCCACCGGATGAATAAAGATCGGCCTCCACAGAAAATTAAATTTTATATTATTTTTATTTTATTTTTCGTATTTGCATTTATGTGAAAAAAAAAAAAAAATGTTATGGACGTGACAGTTCTCCATTACGCACGGACATGACTGCTCTGAAAGTGACTTTAAAAATTGCACAGAGACCTCAAACAGAAAGCACAAAGCCTTTCTTTAAAGTGAATTTAATTTTTTATTATTAATTTTATCTTAATTTTAATCAATGTTTCATCTGGATTTAATAAATAAGAAGTAGTCTAAATATAGTAGAAAATAGATAATCATGTACGGAGGCGCGGGCGAGTGAACTGGACTCTTGTCTCATAAATGAACCGAAACTCAGCGTAAGGTATGCTACTTGCCTCATAGACCTGGGAAATATATAGACAGCTTTAAATGTCTACTTTTAAACATGCAGAACAATTCAAAACGAAGGAAAACAGACTGCTTTCTGCTTATGAAATGTGCATTTCTTTCTGGCGCGTTCTGAGAAGATCGCGACGCATCGTCAACTTCATCTTTGCAGTCGACACAGAAAACACTTGTTTATTAAAAACAATTAAAATGTCTAGCTATATATGACATATTAATAATCATTACTTTTGCCGGTTCTTTGTGACAGCTTTTAGATGCTTTATTCGCAACGCCACCCACATGTTGAACGAGTCACACCGCATCAGCACCGAAAACATGATTTTTTTTCAAATCTAAAATAAAAAATCGTGATACGAAACGAATCGTAGGTTTGGTCTATCGTTACAGCCAGATGAGAAAGCAAGAGTTTATGGTTTAAAAAACAAACAAACAATGGCTATCTGAACATCTTTGCCAAGCGCAAACCAGTACAGAATTAGGCTATAAATTATCGGGGAGGGTCATGCCTTTTTTCACAATCATTTTGGAGGGTCATAGAAAAAATTATTGCTGGCGAAGGGAGGGTCATGTCTTTTTTGACAACAGATCTCAAAACTCCTCCGGTGGCCCCTTAAATAAATAACGAACAGTCCCTAAGAGTTGAAGTGTGTTGTACATGCTGACCATTATGTAACATCTGGCACTGTTGGATTGCTTTAGGATTTTAATAAATCTTTAAGAACTGACAATTTTCTTGGCCTCATGCTTACCAGGATTTAAACATTACAACATCAGCAATTGCTGGTATACTGGAAATCTCTGAACACATCTAGTGTGTGTAATCAGAAATGTCCTGTATCTGATCATCTCTGTGCATCTCAAGTGTATGGACGTGTACGGGGTTTATATATATCAGTGTTTCCCCTACAATGTATTAAGCAGCGGCGCAGCGCCGCCGCTGGATTTTCAGCGCCGCTGCAAAATCTTCACATGATCAATAATATCACGACATTTACTTACACACGTTGCCATAAAATGAACACGTTGTTCACATTCACGTTCACATGCAAATATTTCAAATGTGGGCGCGCGGCAAGCTCATAATAGAAGCGACGCGGCGCGCACGTTTTCAGCATAGACAGATCAAAAGGTTTTCAGGCGCGCCTCAGTTCATGGTTGGTATAGCAACGACAGACGCCAAGGGAGAGCGAGCAAGCGCTTGTGCAAAGGAGAAAGCGGTACGAACATTTCTCCGTTGAAGTCTATGGGGTCGCTGTGTCCATTTTTTTACTGTCTATGGAAAATATGCCGTCCCGCCCCTCCGTGTTCGGCGATAAGGTTTCATTCTCTCTCACGTGCGAGTCTTTTCCGCTCCGTGTTTGCGCCGCGCTCTCGGTTCCGTGTGTGTGAGTGTGTGTCGGCGCACTGCGCTCTCTGCTCAATGTTCCACTCCATGTTTGCGATGCGCGTTCTGCTCTGTGGTTAACGGCCCAAACGCTCCAATCATGTACCGATCACGCACTGGAAAAGCAAAGTCCCGCTCAAATAACATGAAATTTCTCAGTAGTAGACTTCTGTTTGCTGAGCTGGCATAGCCATGCATGGTAAAATTACCTGCTCTGATCACATACTCTGGTAATAATAGCTTTGTATGACTATACTTTATTTTGATAATTAGTCAAAAAATAAATCTGTTAAATCTGAGTATGTTGCATAGAACTGAATGAAGTATAATATATTGATGTTTTATATTTTAATATAGGGCTATTTTCTGTCCAATTTGTGTGGACATTTTTCTTTTTTCCCCCTTTTTTGTGTGTTTGATTTAATTAGTGATTCTACATTTAAATATTGATGATTACAAGTTTGGAGGAAATGCAATTAATTGCGATTAATCACAGCAAATTGTGCGATTAATTAGTTATTTTTTTAATCGATTCCCAGCCGTAATATATATATATATATATTAAAAAAAAAATTTTTTTTTTTTTACATAGTGCCCCTTTCTTACATTTGAGCCTCAAAATGTATGTCTCAAAATGTCCATTTCTATCCACAAAACTTGCCAGAAGTCATGGTTTAAGGGGTTATTCAAAAAAAAAAAATCTTCCGGGGGGGCATGCCCCCGGACCCCCCGCGAGCGGCTTGGTAACAACCTCCGGCACGTAACAGCACCGCTGCTGGAAAAATTTATAGGGGAAACACTGTATATATTTTATATTTTATATATTTTATTATATATTTTATGGTTTTAGATACATTTCTAGTAGCCTATAGCCTACCCTGTGTTTCTGTTTATTTTTGAGACGCGCTCCAGTTCACGGAGACCATGAAAGCGCACCCTGATTGTTTTATTAGTAGTATTAAGATCCAGCTTGTGTCAAAATGATTGATGGGTTTTTAATTAATTATTAATGATGGGTTTGACCTTTTGACCTTAATAATTTCAACATTATACTTTTGAGTATACATTCATACATTGAGGTAGTGAAGAAAATGATAGACCGGCATTACATACATAAAGTAAAACAATAACGATATTTACAGATGGTCTAACCAGAATAGAAAATCGCGGCAGGCTATCATGTTTTGCTCTAGGGTAAAGCTGACCAGACTTTCAACTATTTCACCAATGTCAGTTTTTGCATTTTTTGACACCTGTGACACACAGAGGTCTGTCACAAATGTACACATACAGAGTATTTCGGTGACTCCGAACTCGTCACTACATACACGCAACACATCCAGAACTATTCTGAGGATTACGCCGATCGGCTCTTTGCCGTTAAAAAACATGGAGGTAACTCATCTGTCCATGAATTTGTCAGGCCTCTTACGACATCCATTTCATTTTTGAGATTTGTCACACGTTTGGTATCCCGAGCACAATCATTTTTCATATCACACACAGCATCAATGATCCTGTGCATCAAGCCAACCATCTGGCCTCTAAAATGATCTTTAAACATACAGTCTAGCGTAGCTCTTAATCGACACTCTTTGCCCGTGGCGCACTCACACACCTCCGGCTGCATGTGCACAGCATCGCCAGAACTCAGCGGGAGTCGCTCTCCATCAGGTTTTGCGTCGCCATTTCAGAAGTTTTCAGAAGTTTTTAGATTTTCTAATAGTCCCCTATCCGATGATGAAAATGACTGTTAGTTCCTGGAATCTCCTGAGTGAGTCCTTGCAGCACAATCGTCCAGACCTAGTGCGTTAACGCTCGGAAGTTTGGGTTTTTGGGTCAGAAGCATGAGTCGAAGAAGCGTAGTTTGCATCAGGCTCAGACAAACAGGAATGTTGAAGCAGACTTTGACAGTCCATGTAACAACCAGACAATGTTCCTTCAACTTTTGATCAATGAGATGATGCAGTAGCACAGCAGTCCACGGCTAGTAGAGCTAGAGCCCTTCAGTTAGGAAAACCGGGTTGTATAGGGGTGTCGTCATCATGACGTCGTAAACAGCTATATAGGATTAAAGCCACATTGAATCAGAAGTAGCATCATGGAGAAGTTATGCATATGCCACCAGAGAGATTACTAATAATAACATCAAAAGAGTTTGTTTTTTTATATGTGTGAATTGTTCGCAATAAGTTCTGTAACAAACATTACAAACATTAAACAAGTAGCTAGGATGTATTTCAATTTGCGCATGCTTTGAGTTAATTTTACCAAATATTAAGATGTTAAAGTTCATAGCCCTTTAGCGCATTCAAATGTATTGAGTTGAAATTAAAATGTGATATAAATATTGCATAAAACACGTCATTACCGAATTCAGGGGTGTTTAATAGCTTCAATAGTTATTAAGCACCAGCTGATTTAAGTTTTTCTTCAAACAAAGAGACAAAAGTAATTTTCTGATAAATCATTGTACACATACATGCGTTTTGTTGTATGCACAGATTTTGAGGGTCACTTACAGAAAGATGTAGCCTGACTTCGTCATACTCATATTCTAGTCAGAATGTGAGTCTGATACTGCTCCATAGAGATTTGATTATGGGGCGTGTCTCAACCGAACCAGAAAAAAAAATGGCTACCGAGCCCACAGCCCTCTCCTCGGACAGCACGTCATATACGCATTTATTCTATCTGACTTATTTGTGTGAACTCGTGAAATCTCATATACGCATTTATTCTGTCTGACTTATTTGTAAGTGTGAACTCGTGAAATCTCTTATACGCATTTATTCTATCTGACTTATTTGTAAGTGTGAACGCGTGAAATCTCATATACGCATTTATTCTATCTGACTTATTTGTAAGTGTGAACTCGTGAAATCTCATATACGCATTTATTCCATCTGACTTATTTGTAAGTGTGAACTCGTGAAATCTCATATACGCATTTATTCCATCTGACTTATTTGTAAGTGTGAACTCGTGAAATCTCATATACGCATTTATTCCATCTGACTTATTTGTAAGTGTGAACTCGTGAAATCTCATATACGCATTTATTCTATCTGACTTATTTGTAAGTGTGAACTCGTGAAATCTCAATTCTCCAGCTGCAGACATCTTTGTTGTAAACTAATTCAAATCAAGCGCTCTTTGGTGACGTGGGTGATTACGTAACCGCAGATCATCTGTCCATCATCGATTAAAGCCCGCCCTGGCAATTTGATTGGCTCGGCCTTTTGGGAGCCGGGCATAATTACTCCTCAACGGATCGAGTCCAGACCGAACTTCCCGACCAACAAATGTTGTGGGCGGGGTTCGGGCTGGCACCCAGGCTAAGAAAGATGTGTTCTTGTCTTTGTTTCGTGGCATTTTTAATTTAATAACATACATTTCAACATACAAAACGCACATTCGCAACTCTTGTAAATGTTTTCTTTTGCTGTAGATTAGGTGTGACAAAATATGTTGGCGTGTAAAAATACACCCAAAGATTTAAGCACAACTATTTACACACATACTGAGTAGGAGAATATCTAACTGTATATTGTAGATTGTGAACATTCCATTATCTGTTTATTTGGGGTCAGAGAACATCCTTAGCTCACACATCTCTTTCACGAGTTCACACTTACATACAAAATGAGGGGGTAAAGTTTAATGCGTATTTGGCGTGCTGTCCAGAGGAAGGGCTCCGAGCTCGGAGTTCGGCCCGAACCCAGAGTACTCCCCCCGTATGTAAGTGTTTAGGACTAGAAGCGTGAAGAAGGGGTGGTGGGGGGGGTGCTGCAAAACTGTCAATGGACTGAGGTGAGACTCCGAATTGAGAAGCGCTTTGATCTGCGCCGTCGGGCGCGCAGTCAGTATTCTGATAGACTGTCTCCACCCGCTGTTTCTTCTCCGCCTCCTGCGGCACCGGAGCCCGAAGCTATGCAGCTGGGAGGTTTGCGAATCTCCGCCAAGGAACGAGAGCGGCGAGTACTAAACCGCCTGTGCATGTACTGTGCCGCATCTACACACTTCGTTTCGTCATGCCCAGTAAAAGCCAACGCTCGCCAGTAAACGGAGGGCAAGGTATTCCTCTTATTGACCTAGCAGACTCTACGCCACTTTATGCCTTAGACGGCAGTTCACTGCCAAAGATTCGTAAGAAGACCGTTCCTATTTCCCTCATAGTTTCTGGGAATCACAAAGAGACAATTTCTTTTCTTGTTTTTTGTTCTCCCTTTTGCTCTGTTGTACTAGGACACCCTTGGCTAGCCCAACACAACCCCCAGATTAATTGGTCTGAGAATTCTATCGTGTCATGGAAATTGTCTTGCCATGTTGATTGTTTAACCTCTGCCATTCCTCCGGTGTCATCTGTCTCTGTTTTTCAGGAAGAGCCAGGTGATATGTCCGGGGTACCGGAGGAGTATCACGATCTGCGTGAGGTGTTCAGCCGGTCCCGGGCGGCATCCCTTCCTCCTCACCGACCATATGATTGTAGTATTGAGCTCCTCCCAGGTTCTACGCCCCCGCGCGGCAGGTTATTTTCATTGTCCGCCCTCGAACGCGAAGCACTCGAAGACTATCTGTCAGCATCCCTTGATGCGGGTACTATTGTTCCTTCGTCCTCACCCGCGGGCGCCGGTTTTTTTTCGTTAAGAAAAAAGACGGCTCTTTGCGTCCCTGCATTGACTATCGTGGGCTGAACGAGATCACGGTCAAGAACCGTTACCGTTGATGTCCTCGGCTTTCGAACTCTTGCAGGGAGCAAAGATTTTCACCAAGCTCGATTTACGAAACGCTTATCACCTCGTTCGCATTAAGAAGGGGGATGAGTGGAAAACCGCGTTTAATACACCCCTGGGGCACTTTGAATATCGGGTTCTTCCATTCGGCCTCGTCAACGCTCCGGCAGTGTTCCAGGCACTCGTTAATGACGTGCTTCGGGACATGCTGACATGCGGTCACCGAATGGCCTGTTCCTGATTCTCGTGTAGCGCTCCAGCGGTTTCTGGGCTTTGCGAATTTTTATCGTCGTTTTGTCCGTAACTTTAGTCAGGTAGCCGCCCCCCCCCACTGCCTTAGCGTCGGTGAGAGCCAAATTCGACTGGTCTGCTCCTGCCCAAGGCGCTTTTGATCGTCTGAAGACCCTTTTCACTACCGCGCCTATTTTGCTCTTTCCCGATGTCTCCAGACAGTTCATAGTCGAGGTCCATGCGTCAGAGGTCGGGGTCGGAGCTATCCTTTCCCAGCGCTCCACCGCTGATGGAAAGGTTCATCCCTGCGCCTTTTACTCTCATCGCCTTTCGCCCGCCGAACGTAACTATGACGTGGGAGACCGTGAGCTACTAGCCATTCGTTTAGCTTTGGGTGAATGGAGACACTGGTTAGAGAATCTTGAATACATTCGAACAGCAAAAAGATTGAATGCTCGCCAAGCACGTTGGGCTTTGTTTTTTACGCGGTTCGATTTCACGATTTCGTATCGTCCGGGCTCTAAGAACGTAAAACCTGACGCTCTCTCTCGCATCTTTGACTCTTCCTCCACTCCTACAACACCTGAAGGGGTTATCCCTCCAGGTAGAGTGGTAGGAGCAGTTTCCTGGGGAATCGAGATGTCAGTTAAGCGCGCTCTCGCCCGCGTTTCCATTCCGCGTAAATGTCCCAGGCACCTTCTGTTTGTTCCGGTTCATCTCCGTCGTTCTGTCCTTCATTGGGGTCATGCTTCTAAATTCACTGCCCATCCCGGCGTACAGGGCACTCCTGCTACCGTTCGTCAACGTTTCTGGTGGCCCACTCTGGATCATGATACACGTCGGTATGTCGCCTCGTGCGTAGATTGCGCCCAAACTAAGTCCAGTAATTCTCCTCCGGCCGGTTTGTTACGTCCGTTACCAGTTCCATCACGCCCATGGTCCCATATCGCTATGGACTTTATTACGGGTCTACCTTCATCGGCTGGGAACACCGTCATCCTTACTGTCGTTGACCGTTTTTCCAAGTCTGCGCACTTTATTCCTCCCGCAAAACTCCCATCCGCTAAGGAGATGGCTCAAATTTGGATCGACCAAGTGTTTAGACTACACGGGTTACCTACTGACGTTCTCTCCGATCGAGGGCCACAGTTCTCCTCCCAATTTTGGAAGGAGTTCTGTCGTCTCATCGGAGCGTCCGCTAGTCTCTCCTCGGGTTTTCACCCACAAACTAACGGTCAGGCCGAACGAGCCAATCAAATCGTTGTACGTTCTCTTCATAGTCTAGCGCATCGTAATCCCTCGTCATGGTCAAACCAGCTCGCCTGGGCTGAATACGCGCACAACTCGCTTCCTACGTCTGCTACGGGTCTCTCTCCATTCCAGGGCTGCCTAGGCTACCAACCACCTTTGTTCCCTTCGCAGAGTGCAGAATCTAATGTTCCGTCCGTCCAGTCATTTGTCGATCGATGCAAACGCACTTGGAGAGGGGTGAAATCTGCCCTTTGTCGTTCTAGGAAACGCATGAGCATCGCTGCAAATAGGCGTCGCATAAAGAGTCCTCGTTACGTCTGTGGTCAAAGAGTGTGGTTATCCACATCCAATTTACCTCTCCATTCTGAGTCTCGCAAGCTTATTCCTAATTTCATCGGACCGTTCCGTATCGTCAAGATCATTAATCCTGTCACAGTTAAACTTTCGCTTTCTCCCAATCTACGTCGCGTCCATCCCGTTTTCCACGTTTCATGCGTAAAACCAGTGTTACGCGCGCCTGTGCGTCCCTCAATTCCTCCAGTCCGTATTGTTGATTCACCCGTCTATAGGGTTCGCAAGCTCCTCGACATGCGTCGCCGAGGTCGTGGGCACCAATATTTAGTGGACTGGGAGGGGTATGGTCCTGAGGAGAGAAGTTGGGTGTCCGCCCGGGACATCCTGGACCCTTCGCTCATTGATGATTTCCTCCGTACCTGTCAGCAGGCTCCCTTAGATGCGCCAGGGGGCGCTCGTTAAAGGAGGGGTACTGTCATGATCCTGTCATGATCCTGGCTTTTCCTTTCTTTACTCTGTCTCCCCCTTTTGGACACACACACTCATACACACTCCCACGCTTTACACGCATTCATTCATGCCGCTCCTTTACATTCTGATCATTTCCAGCTGAACCTCATTACTTTCTCATTGTCTTCTCATTACTTTCTCACCTGCTCTCTCTTTCCCTAATAGGGTTTGCTATTTATTGTTCTGACCTTCCCTTGTCTTGTCGCCAGATTATTTCATGTGTTTGTGCATACGTTACATCTGTGCAAATCCTGTCGTGTCTTGTCTACGGGCATCTTGTGGTGTGATCGTGTCCTGTCTAAGAGGTATCTACTCGTGTGATTGTCATCTCCACTGAGCTATACTGTGTGCAGAGTTTCCGACTGGTGGCCACTCCTTGTAGCTGTTCTATCCTGTTCGCTGGAGCGAATCTGTGGGCTCACGCATCTGGGCGAGTACCTCTTACGCACACTTCGTGCAACGGGACTTTATGTTATCCTTGTGCTTTCAACCCTGAGTCTACGGAAGAAAGTTGTTTCGATTACCCGAAGTCTACGGAAGAACTTGTGTTATCTGATTAAGAAGTGTTTTGTTCTTACCGCTTCATTCTGCCAGCATCTTTAATTAAAGACTGTTGAATGCTTTCTCTGCTTTTGGGTCCTTCTCTACACCTTATCACAGTCGCTTACGTAATAGTGCTTCCTTAATTTAGTGCAGAAATATATACCCTTGAGGGTACAGGCCCAGTGAGTGTAGTATACTGTATCTTACAGACTAGGCATCATTTCTTATGAGGCTCAGTATTTCCTGGAATTTTTCCCAAAATGCATTGTTTTATTGTTTAGTAATCAAAATATCCTGGAATCCATATCGGTTTGATCAAAATGAATAAATTAAGGAATCAAATTATTTTATTTTGAAAGTGTTTGTTTCTACCAGTAATCTCCACTACAGCAAGGCCATTTTTCCATGATTACTCCATTAATATGCTTACACACACATTATCATGCACACACACAGATATACACGCATACTAGGGCTGCACGATTAATAAAAAAAAAAATCACGATCTCGATTCAAACATAAATGCGATCTCATTTCTTAATGATGGCGATTCACTTCCGTGTATTTCCCTTCATTCAGATCACGCTGCGTTCACGCGTTATTGGTCACACTCACACAATAACAAAATATTGTTGTGATGGCTGAGGAACATCAACAGAGATCGGCTCTCTGCAGAAAAAGCAGCCAATTACAATTCCCTTGTTGTTCTACCTAAGTTAATGAAAAGTTTATGATATTAATAATAATATTCAAGTTGTACCGGCAAAAGTGCGTGTTCAGTGCTGTTCGCGAGTGTCACGAGTCACCACAGCAATCAACCACTTGCGTTTCTGTGGTAAATTGTAACCTACAGCTCCTGCACTGGGATTCAAGCCAATAGAACAGCAGCGAAAATGTAAAAGTAGGCTATATAAACTTTAATATATCCTTTTATTGAAACGGGTGCTTTGCTGTGCTTTTACTTTCACATTTGCCGCAGAGACAATTTTCTGTCCCATAAATGTGTCGTATTTTTGATAATCCACGCAGATTTAGTTGATGATTCTGTTTAAAGTTATTAATAACAAATCATGAATGAAAGAGAAAAAAAGAGCAGAATGTGCTGTATATTGAAAAGAAATATTAAAAGCGTGATAAGTCGCGAAAGAGAACTGAATTATACTGACAGGATGCTGTGCGCGCGCTCCGAGTGAAACACGGACAAGCAGTCATTAGCTGTGTCCCAATGTGAAGGCTGCATCCTCCAAAGGCCGTATTAGAAGGCCGATTGCGTCACAGCGGCGTGACGAAGGCTACCCTGATTCAAAAGCGATGCCAAATGTGCCCTTCGTTTCCCCATGAAAGAAAGGATACATAAATGGACACGTAGCGGCCTATCCTACCCTATCCTACCCCATAAGTCAGTGCGCGCCGTTGGCGAAAGCATTTATTTATTTATTTATTTTTAAAGGCGGTCGAGACTAGTGATCGGTGGTGGACAGCAAATTCACATTTAAATGTAAGTATTATGTTTTCATTTACACAAATAGCTAATTTATTATAAACTTCATCTTAACTCCTTCGTCACCATTGCGTGGCTTCATTTGTCAGGTAGTTTTAGGCAAAACTTGTGGTAATAACGTTATTAGTTTAACGACCTATTTGTAATATTTGCTCTAGTCTATCTCACTTGTGTATTATAAGAAATACTGTATCACTCACCCTATAAAGCCTAAAACAATAAGAAAAGCAGTAGATAAGGCAATGGGGTTTCACTTTTATGTGTTTTTGTAGTGCTATCATGCAAGCTATGTGTTTTAAACCAAATTTGAGTATACAGAAATATTAAGTATATTTTGCATGTCTTGATGTGTCATATTTTGCAGTGTTAACAATGCACTTAAGATTGCACCCCTGTGTTAAGTACCCTTTTCTGCTTTTTTAGAACAATTCAGGAAAAATGGGTCTGGGGAACGTAACTCCCATACAGGCACAAAATAATATACATATTTTAAGAAAATTAATACACACATCTTTGCTGAAATGTATTGTGCTGTTGTTGTTAACAAGCCATGGTTAATTTGCTCTGCCCTAGGATTGCAAGTGTCCTGGGACAGGAGAGGGAGTGAGTGGGAAACCCACTGCTGAACTTGGCCCTGGTTTGTCCTCATGGATGAGATGTTGGGGCAGAGGCATTGCACCACCACCCTGTCCTCATTGCTTCAATCCCTGAGGACAGACCAGGGCCGATTTCAGCAGTGTGTGACCAAGAAGAGGAGGAGCCAGGGGCAGCAGCAGCAGACAGAGAGGATGAGTTTTTGGACTTGATTAGAGAAGACATGGGACTGCAGAGGCGAGGAGAGCACAGGAGAGGATGGACAGGCTGTTTTCTCTTTTTGAAAGAATGATTGAGAAATGATGAATGATTGAGCAGGGAGACCCTGGTGTGCTGCTGGACCGGGATGGGCTCCACAATAGAGACCCTGGTAAGGCCTCTGCTGGTGGGACATCACTATATTAGATATTTTCACTATCCACTGAGTTGTCTACCAGTAGGTTTGCAGGGCTGACTCATGGAATAAATATTGAGATACTTTATTACACTAAAGTACTTTTAATAACCACTAATACCGCATTGGGGAAAAACTACTAGTCATATTTCAAACCTTAGTTAAGCAAAATTATCTTGCATACTCTAATGTACTTAAGGTATCAAGAGTAAAAGTAAAGGAATTCTGCAGGAAAAAAAAAAACTTGTCAGGGTTTTTATGATGTTTTACATTTATATTACTGCATATGTTGCATTTTACTTTTGAATATTTTCAAGGTTGATAAATTTAAACTATATACTTTTGTGTAGTTTAATGTAAAACAATGCATCATATTGTAAAAGAATAATTTTGTAGTGTTGCTGTCCTGTGTGGGAAAATTACTTCGAGTATTAACGAAGTATGTAGTTCCTTACATACCACCACTGGTTATTTTGAAAATTAAAGTAACAAAATGTAGGCCTATTGTCACAATATTAACAAATTGTTGCTAACTACAGCTCCGTCCCATTTCAAAGGGCGCATCTGAAGCGCTCGGACCGGTCTAGCCTACGGAGGATTGTTCTTGTCGCCTAGCAACAGTGACTGACAGCTGGCGATGACGAGCGGGAGTAACATTCGCACTGGACTTTTTATATTCAACTGGGTTTTATATTCAAATACGGTTGAAAACCTGTGTAAATATATTTACCATGGTCCATTTATGTGCATAATAAAAAGAATACACTAGCCTACAAAATCGCATCAAGGTAAGATATAAATGAACATTTGAATCTTCGGCTAAGCCGAAAGTACATGACCTGAAACATCCTTAATACCATGTCCTCCAGTAAAATATAAAACATAAAAATGACAATAGCCAATTCTGGCTCCATAGCTGTTTACTCAATTATATCAAATGAATTATCAGGATGGCAGCATACTCTCGCACCGTTGCTTGGCGCCTGGAGCGGTAATCGGGAACACCTGGCTGCGCAATTAGGAAATCCTACGGAGGCTACATGGTGCGTCCTTCGGAGGACGCATAGGCTGCATCATTTGAAGTCCGCGGCCTTCGAAGGATGCAGCCTTCACATTGGGACACAGCTGTTGTCTCCAGTTGCACACCTAAACGGCCAAATAAACAGAGATATTTCAAAATGCCAAGTCGAGTATTCCCGTAAACACAGTAGATGTATGTTTAACAACATAAAGCTTTAAAATTATTCACTTTAAGGGGTCTAAAATAAAGAAAAGAGACATTTTTTTGTTACTCCTGCACTTTATTATACTGAATGTCCTTTGTTTTTTTGATGTTGTTTTTTTGTACTTGATTGCAATAAATTTTGGTTGAAAAAATGAGAATCGTGTAAGAGAATCGTGATCTCAATTCCCATGGCGAAAAATCGTAATTCACATTTTAGCAAGAATCGTGCAGCCCTAATGCATACACACTCAAACGTACTCTCTCTCTCTCTCTCTCACACACACACACACACACACACACACACACACACACACACACACACACACACACACACACACACATACACACACACATACACTAACAAACATACTTTCACACACAATGCTAAAAACAGAGAAAACGATTATACTTTAAAGATTTCTAATCCAACGTTAGTATTATAGCCTTCATCTTTCAGTTGAAATGGCTGATAGTTCAGAATTTACTGTTCAGTTCATTAAAATAATCATATGTCCCTCATTAGCAGTATAACTTTTTTTTTTACATGTACCATGGGAAGTTGCCACCTCTCATTCTGCTCTTGTGTGTACACAGAGTTTACTAAAAAGAAAGGTTTTGAACAACTCACTGTGTTTCCGTCCGCCGGCATTTTGTCAGTCAAAAATAGTCGATCTCCATAACAGGGAGGAGAGTAAAGATGGAAAGCTCCTAAAGCTTAGTTCAAAATAAATTTTTGTTGTTAGTGAAAATCAATATTGACCTTGTATTTGAATAAGGATCCTCATATAAGAAACAATACTAAAATTCAGAGTCAGTTCATTCGCATTCGGAGATCGACTACTGTCCTAATTACGTCTATGGAGAGTCCCTATAGTGATAGGAATACCAGTGTGTGTGCAAAGGGTGGGACTCCATGGGAAGGAATCATGATTAATTTGCTAAATTCTGCAATTTATTGTTTTTAAATGTGTAGCAAAGACAGGGTTTTCCATAGCGATGATGAGATCTCTCAGAGCAATAACAGAAGTTTTGCAATGGATGGGTGATTTCATAACGGAGTGAAATTCTTGACTACATTTCCCAATTATCAAGTGGCTTCATCTGTATTTCTCAGCAGTAAACATATCATTAAATGCATTTAGTTACAATGCATATATATATATATATATTTTTTTTTTTTTCATATTTCAAAACATTTTATGAGTCCAGTCATCAAACACAGAAAACAGAAAGACAATGTGCTGTACAAAGCAGTAACAGAAACACAACACAAGAATAAAGCAGAACTGATATATGTCTTAACACTGAAACACAACATTTCAATCAGTCTCTGTAACTGTCATACAAGGCATCAACTTTACACACACACACACACACACACACACACACACACACACACACACACACACACAGTAAGACAGTCCCACTGTAAGACAGCAAAAAGTGTTAGTCGCATTGTTCATTACTGGAATATAAATACTATCTTGGCACTGTACAATAAGACATGTAGTTTTCAGATATGAATGCATTATTTTTTTATTATACCATGGAATAATGATGGTATTGGTTTTAAAACATAATCCATATAATGTATTTTGAACATTATATAATGTAATTGTTTGGAAATATGCATTCAGCAGAGGATTTAGTTATTCACACTGCACTCAGAATGTGTCAGACAGTAACACATTTTTCACTCATTTGGTTTTGTATTCACAATCAATTTTAATTGAATCATTGTTCAAGACAAAAATAATAATAATGCAGTTCTCAACAAAGGCTAGATAAAAAAGTAAATACTTGAAACTAAGAGTGGTTGAAAATAAGAATAGATCAAAATAAAAAGCACACCACATTTCAAATGAAATTCCAGATTTTCGTATATAGATAGTTTCCAGATAGATTTCCTGGGTATGATTTTGGACTCTCGAGCTCATCAGAACAGAGTATCCAGTCCATTAACGATACACTGGCCTCTTTTGTGAAGGGCAGAGCGGTCGCCCTGAAAACGCTTCAAAGACTCTTGGGTCTGATGGCAGCTGCCGACTGGGTTTGCTGCATATGAGCTATAATGCATCAAAGCTATAATGCTGACGCCACCATAGAGGTCAAGAGATACATCAATGATACATACCTCCCTCGAAGCAAAGACCCTCTCAAATACTGGCAGGCCCAAAAATTAAGTGAAATGAAAAATCACATAGGCCCAATTTATTGGCGTATTAAACATTGTATTTAGAAGGTGAGTAACAATGATGAACAGAAAGTCTTTATTGTCCTTGTATTGTGCAATACACTGAAATTTGGCCTGCCTTCTTGCTAATGACAAATATGCTTATTAAATATACAAATAAACCTTACAATGACATCCCATTGAACAAAACATTTGAATGACACAGTTGGTGTAGGAATTATTATTGACCATCAAATGGCGAAGTTAAGCACTGTGTCAAAAGCTTCGAAGCACCAACGCAGTTTGTTGTATCTAGTTAGAGATTTCATCAGCCCCTCCTGTGGTTGTGTAACTTGCTCTCATCTGAACAACTGAGTGTTGAAACCCTGCTAGAGTTACTGTTTAGTTACACAATCCCACAGTGAAGGTTGAGTAACGTGTGTGTGAAACATGTCTGAGAAGACACATCTGCTCTGAACGATGGATATTAGCTCTGAAGGATATATTTTGCACATGAGAGTATTTCTGCTGTTAGTCTCCCTTCTTTATTTTAGCAGTTTCCTGGACTATTGTAATGCTCTCAATGACTTGACTACAGAACAACCACTGGCTCTGCTCCTCTACACCTAAACTCACTACTCCAGACCGATGTGTCTCCAGAAGCTTGTGTTCTGCAGGTGAACGGTGTCTTGTGGTGCATCATCTCAAAGAGACACAGAATCACTTTCCCAGACCTTCACCTGGACTGTTCCTGCTGGAGGAACGACCTGTCGAACTCAACCTGAGCTGATGAGGCTTTAGCCATCTTCAAGAAACGCATATATTTCATCAACACTCGACCCATTAATACTCACACTTACTATTCTATATTACGATACATTACGAGCTCATGAAGCGGAACAAACATCTCAGGAAAGGAGACTTATTAAACACAACTGCAGAGGTTTTATTAAGAAAATTACAGCAATCATTCAAAATGAAAAAAGATGCTAAAAACAGGAATGAACAGACAAGATCCAAGAATCCTCAAATCAGCTCCATCACACAGAACAGAGAGAGATTATACAGTCTGAGTCTGTCCATTACTGTATTAATATTATATTTAAAGCAGTTTACATATGAAGCGCAAGACAATGACTTTCAACACTGTAGGCAAATATATCCATAAAATCCATATAAATGAAAATAAATCTGGCTTTTTATATGTAAAAAAAACCCATCTTAAAGTCCCTGTAAAGGCAATTCTAAAAAAAAAATCTAAACACATTATAAATGTTAGAAATGTATTGCTAAATTATATTACAAAGACTGTGAACTGTGAAGTACTGAATTGTGGAGTTAGACCGTTAACAGTTTTTCACCGTTGCTGTGTTCCGGATTTTTTGGGCGAGGCTAAAACGTGGGCTCGATGCCGCACTGGAGCCCCTGAGCTCCTGGACACGCCCCTACTTGATGACGCACTGGAGCCCCTGAGCTCCTGGACACGCCCCTACTTGATGACGCACTGGAGCCCCTGAGCTCCTGGACACGCCCCTACTTGATGACGCACTGGAGCCCCTGAGCTCCTGGACACGCCCCTACTTGATGACGCACTGGAGCCGCTGAGCTCCTGGACACGCCCCTACTTGATGAAGCACTGGAGCCCCTGAGCTCCTGGACACGCCCCTACTTGATGACGCACTGGAGCCGCTGAGCTCCTGGACACGCCCCTACTTGATGACGCACTGGAGACCCTGAGCTCCTGGACACGCCCCTACTTGATGACGCACTGGAGCCCCTGAGCTCCTGGACACGCCCCTACTTGATGACGCACTGGAGCCCATTCGCATCAGTTTGCAACTCAATCGCGAGTTACTACTACATCCTACAGTTTGCTAGCTAGCTATGCCTTCGTCACGGAAATGCGTATTACCTGGATGCGATCACGTACAAAACAGATCTGTGTCCTTATTTAAATTTCTGAAAAACTATCATATCAACAAGAGGTGGATTAATTTTGTGAAGAGCCACCTTGATGGAGAGCTGAGGATCTGTAGTGATCATTTTACACGGGATAGTTTTATAAACTTTCGTCGGAAACAACTGGGATTCATTCACTGATAATCCGCTGTTACTGGTGAATGTGGCCGAACCGACTATCTCCCGCCTCGGCCTTCATCCTCCCGTCGCGCCGACAACTGGTGCCATCATCTGTAGTGCGTGCCCACCAATGAGTGTAAGTTGCCTTGTGTGCTTATGTTATAATTATAGTAGGTAGTCCAGGCTCGAATATGTTTGGCTTTGTAAAACAAATAAGCTGCTAGGAGCATCCTTTCCGGCTGTATCGGTGACAGTTGAGTGTGGCGAGTCGACGCCGGCAGCAAGCGTTCCCGCGAGTGGGCGTGGTTTCAGCGCAGCCAGCGGACACGCCCCCAGCGTTTGAGAGCAGAGACTACTGCTCATTTTTTCAAGATTTTGATCGCTTATTTTATGTACTTGCCGGCTTTTTTATCATTCAAATTTGGCTGGGTGGCTAATAATAAATTTTTCTGTGGTGAGACAAACTCAGAACACATACAAAATTTTGACTTTACAGGGACTTTAATCTAAACATGATTATGTCACTATAAGTGCTCAGAGTTTTTTCTCTGTTTTCTGAGGAGAAAATAAAACAATGAACAATCCTCTGTAAGTTTTGTAAATATTGCTGCAGATTGGCTCTAAACTCATCAGTATTTTATTCTAATATTGTCGGCATCTCTGTTTCCTCTGGGTGCTTCGAGTCCTTCCTCCCTGCAAAATAAAAGCATTGACTGACCTCTCGTATGTGTTTTTATCATGATTGCAGATTGTTCCAGATCAGATGAGTGTGAATCATCAGATTGTGTGCGGCTCAAAACTCACCAGCTCTTCTTGCACAGATGATCTGAAGAAGAATCACAGTAGGAGCAGCAAACACTGCGATCTCAACAATAATCACAATCACTGCAGGAAACATGAGAGGAAGAAGAGAAACTGTACATGACTGAAGTCAAGGGTATTCAACTATCAACAGTTATTGATGAAGCATTTACAGACTGACTGATAGTTTAATGTTATAAAGCTGTCAGTATAAATGAACGTGTCGTACCTCTGTATAATGATCCAGCAGTCACACTGACTTCAGTTTCTGATGCTGTATCAGCTGGATCTGTGGATCACGTCTGTTAGTTCAGTTCAACACATAATGCCACATATACACAACATCATCATCACATAATACTGGAGCTTCACATCACAGAAATGATGAATATGTGCACGAGTCTGTCATCTATTATCTTCTTACTTCACTCTCAAGCTGTCAGGAGGAGAATGACTATCGCCATTGACCAAAAATAAATCTATTTATTATTTATTTAACATCATATGTTCATATCGATCATGACATGCAGTTTGTGTTCCATCATCACAGTTTACAGTGGCAGTAGTTGAGAAGAGACTGTACTGTATTACTGTATTACTGTATTAATGTGTTACTGTATAATTTATTCCTGGTTTATATGAGAGTGAAACACAGTTGAGCTTCTGCAAATAAACCATCAGCTTGAATGAAGGACATAAGCCTTATAATTCCTAAAGCCGACCTCCTACATGGGTCATACTAGGCTTTAATACACTCGTCTGATTTATGCAATATATCATGTATGACCCATGTAGAAGGCCAATATTGGGAATTATAAGGATTGTTATGCAGTTTATGACTTTGACCACTAATATTTCACAACTCCAAAACGTATGAAGCCATCAGAAAGAGTAGAGCCAATCTGTGGAAGTTTTCACAAATCTGTCAGAAAAGAGTGTTCCCTTTCGAAAGGGAACTCTACACTACGTCAGAATGACGCTATGGGGAACGCCTCAGGCGTGACAGGTGTCTGAAATCACTATCAAATCACGGCAATCACATTGACCGGCGACAGCCCGTGAATCATTAACGTGAATGATTAATGTGCGACCTGCAAGTATAAAAGGGCGCCTTGCAATCATGACAAACATCTTTTTCGTCTTCAGGGACTGTCTGTTTGATATCGCTGGAAAAGAAAACGGCAAAGAAAGAGAAAATGAAATGCACGGAGAAGGCTGAAAGCTTCAGGAAGTGTGCGGATCCGTGCCCAAGGTATTTGACGCCGGGTGATTCACACGAACTGTGCGTTCTCTGTCTGGGCAAAGAGCATGCACAGGCGGCTCTTGAGGGAGGCTCCGCCTCTCGTCTAGCCCTCTTCTCGAGTGAGGAGGGCTCACCATCTGTACCTCGTGGCTCAGGTCCCGCTCGCGCTGAGGCAGAGCGGCGACTCGCGTCATGGGGTTCCCAGAGGGATCTCACCGATCGTCTTGAGAGGGGTGTTAACCTCTCAGATGATTCGGCGGATGACGAGGGTGAGTTGCAGGTGGATGACGAAGAGGATTTTTCTCCTACTGTTCCTGCAACAGATGCTCTTCAGGACGGGCAGGTGATGTATGATGAGGAGGTCATTCAGGTGGACCCTGAACCCTCTCAGCCACCCTGCCCCGTGTATGCTGAGCTGCTGGATGTAATGGAATGCGCCACTGACAGGTTGCAACTGCCATGGCGGCGCGTTAGGGGAGAAGTTGTTCGTGGCAGGCTGGACGATCGATTTCTCCCCGGCCATAGACCACCAGCTCAGGCGAGCCTTCCATTTCTTCCTGATCTCCATACTGAGATCGAGAGGGCATGGAAGAACCTCTGCTCGGATCCACCGACATCAGCGGGCTAGTTTCGCTGATGTTGAGGGGATCAGCGAGTATGGGTATGTGTCGATGCCGCCCATTGACGAGACGTTTGCGAACCATCTCGTGTCTGGGCGGGCGTTGGCACTGAGTGCTCCAGCCCTGCCATCCAAACCGCTCAAGACCACAGCGCGTTTGAATGGCAGAGCATACACGGCAGCGGGTCAGGCCGGTGCTGCCCTGTGCACTATGGCGGTGTTGCAGGCGTACCAGGCCGACCTGCTGGGGGATCTCGACCAGGGGGCAGGGCTGTCCCCTGAGGCGGTGGCTGAGCTGCGCCGCACCACAGATCTTTCTCTCTGTGCCACTAAACAAACTGCCGCTGCGGTCGGTCGATCGATGGCGGCAATGGTGGCCACGGAGAGGCATCTGTGGTTGAACCTGGCTGGCATCGGGGAGAAAAAGAAGGCCTTTCTCCTTGATGCACCGGTTTCGCCCTCGGAAATTTGAGGGTTCGCCCTCTGGCACCTCCGTGGAGGCGGTGGTTGGAAATTCAGGGAGGCGAAGGCGCGCTCAGCGGCGTTTAAGACCTGTATACCGCTGAGATCCGGATCCGAGCCCAGACAGGCGGGAGAGCCTGGCCCTTCACGACCCGAGGGCCGTAGACAGGGTCAGAGAGCTAGTGTCGCCTCTCGTGCACCCCCTCCATGTAGGAGCAGGTCACAGAGGAGGCGTGACTCCCGCAGGAAAAAGAAGGATCTGAGGGAGGTGATCCAGTACAAACGATCACAGCGTTAGTGATGGATCATCTCCTGGAGGGCTGTTACTATCCCAGCCCTCTCCTCTTTTTCCCGACTCCCCAGGCGTTTCTTACACCAGGCCTGGGGCTGGGTCTATGATGAGAACAAGGTTCTGATGGCCCGCCTCGGCTTGGTTGGTGAGAGCGCCTCTTTCAGGCATGTAAAGTGATGGACCCCAGGTTCATAAAGAACTCTCTGGCGAGTCTTCACTCCGCACGCCGCAGGTGAACTGGTTGGTTTTTAATATAATTTCTGTGTGTATACTAACACTGATTTGTATTTCTCTACAGACCTTGTTCCCTGTATAGACCTAGGGAGTCATTCTTAGAGGAGCAATGAGAGGTAAGATATTGGAACTTCAGGGCCCTGAAGCCCCCCCCCCCCCCCCCCAGCTTGTGGCTAGAACGATTTAGGGAGAAGCTCAAAAAAAAAAAGATTTTGCTCCCGTGTGAGTATGAGATGGCCTTCCTGTCATGACATTTTTATGCGTGGTGGGCCACCACTCATTTCTATTTAGCCTCAGGGCTTTTAGCCACCTAGGGATAGAGTAGTTGGTCTTCCTAAAAAAAAAAAAAAAAAGCTTTTTTGCTTTAGGTTTAGACTGACGCTGGTGCTTCAGATAGATCTTAGGTCTTACCTATTGGTTTGTGACCTTGGTATCCTGAGTACTTCGCTCCCCTGAGCTCTGCAAAAGAGGTGTCAGTAGGTTGAGTGTTTCACAGCCTCTCAATCAAGTAGGCTGTGGCTCCTTCGAGCCCTCAGGTAGATCTATGCTTATAGGTCGGCCCGGGTTAGGGCCGCCTCTGTAGCTGGCCTAGGCTATGTTTGGGATGTTGGAGGCGTTCTGCTAAGTATAGCTGCCGCATTCATTATGTGTTAGGCTTCCTCCCCGAGATTTCAGCCTCCTCCCTTAAATGGGAGTTGTTGGCCAAGGCCCGCCCCTTTCACTGCATTCAGGGGTGATAGAGTAATGCAGGGTGGTAGTTGAGGTATGATCCTTCAGGCGGGTCAGGCTGTCTTTCGCTCTGCGATGTGATAGTTTGCCAGACCCTGCCGAACAGAGCTACTTGTTTTTAGGCCTCTAGAGCTGGCTCCACTCAGCCCGTTGAGCTGAACCGCTCGAACGATGGGTGAAAGTTGGTTGGCTTGCAAGCAAGCTCTGCTCCCCCAGGCTGGGCACAGGACAAATCCCTGTTACCCTTTGGAGCCACTTGCAGGCCCGCTCCCTGTCTAACATTTCAGGGGCATATGGTGTTACTCCCCCGCTAACGCAGGGTAGTTTTGAGTAATCCATTCTCAGCTCTGTATTATCTACCTCACACCATGATGGCTCCGGTTGAGCAGGGAGTTCTAACTACATTTCATTCCGGTATTTGAACTCCGCTCCCTTGAAGCCAGAGCATTGCCATGAGCTGATGCCCATGCATTTAGTAGGTAGGCCCTTAAAATGGGGCCTCCACTAGGCAGAGTGGCATATGTTGTACTCCCCTGCTATGAGGATATTGCTTTTTGCTGAGTACACTGCCTTTGGCAATGTGATTAGGTACCAGGATGCTGTAAGCGCTGTAGTAACAGTTTTTCTGCCTTGAAGGCTGCACAGTTAGGTAGTAGGCCCCAGCAGGCCTCCTTGACCGGGTAGCCCCTAAAATAGGGCTCCTAGGCCAGCTCACCTTCGGTGGTTGGCCCTGGTAGTTCGGGCAGAAGGCTCACTACCGAGTAGTAGGTCTTAACAGGCCTCCTCGGAGGTGGGTCACAACATTGTGAAGCATACACTAGGACAAAACTATAGGTAAAGTTTTTTTATAGTATGGTTCCAGCAGTGTTCATTAATGTAGCAGAAAGACTCGCTATCAGTTAGTAGGCTCTACCGGGCCTCCCTGTTAGGCGAGTCCCCAGCAGCAGTTACATCCAGCTGATTAGACTGTTTCAGGAAGTAGGCCTCTTCAGGCCTCCCTGAAGATGGGCTCCCACGTTTTTTGGTGGTGATCAGGTAGTAGGCCTCACTAGGCCTCCCTGAAGTTGAGCCCCCGCATACTGTGGTTGTCATGTAGTAGGCCTCTCCAGGCCTCTCTGTAAGTGAACTCGCATGCGCTGTGGTTATCAGGTAGTAGGCCTCACTAGGCCTCCCTGAAGTTGAGCTCCCACATACTGTGGTTATCATGTAGTAGGCCTCTCCAGGCCTCCTTGGAAGGTTAGCTCCCACTTACTGTGTGTTTCCACTTAGCATGGTGTTTCAGGTGGTAGGCCTCGCTGGGCCTCCCTGAAGTTGAGCCCCCACATACTGTGGTTATCAGGTAGTAGGCCTCTCCAGGCCTCCTTGGAAGGTTAGCTCCCACTTACTGTGTGTTTCCACTTAGCATGGTGTTTCAGGTAGTAGGCCTCGCTAGGCCTCCCTGAAAGTGAGCTCCCACGTTTTGTGGTTATCAGATAGTAGGCTTTACCAGGCCTCTCTGAAGGTGAGCTCCCACATACTGTGGTTGTCAGGTAGTAGGCCTCTCCAGGTCTCCCTGAGTAGTTTTACTGTGGTGCTGGGTTTTGTAAGCTAGTGGCCGCTTACTTTCAGTTTAGCAGACCTTATCAGGCAGCTACCGAAGGTGAGCTTGCGCCCTGGCTCGACTCAAGTTTTATTCTCTGCTACGGGTTCCCTCCTGGAACCTCTTTATCCTGCTACAGCCTGGTTGCCTACCAGGTAGATCTAATGCTCCCCTCACTGAGGGTCAGTATGAGTATGTGGTCTCCTGAGTCTGATCAGTCGGTCGTAGGCCTCTCATGAGGCCTCCCAGTTAGATCAGTCCTTAGGCCCTCACAGGCCTCCTTAGTGTTTTGAAACACAAACACTGGGTTGATCCGTGGATCGAGTAGAGAAACTCCCCTCGCTGGCAAGGGTTGTAAAGCACTATGCTGAGTCATACTCTCCAGGATATCCCGTCTCTGAGATCCGGTCCGAGTGGTTCACTGCCTGCTTCGCAGTCCCTCGGGTTGGATGCCTTCCTGAAGGCAAGTATCCAGAGGCTCTGTCTTCGGACAGACAGGAAGTGGCCAGACTGTAGTGTCTTATATAGTGACACCAGGTCAGGCCTGCCTGGTGGCATTTCAGGTGGCACGTTCCCCTGAATAGTGACTGGCTGGGGTTCCTTCAGGTTCCCTAGCCACATTCCCTAGAAGGGACCCCTTCTAAGAAGTTGAAGTTGTGGTCCTAGGCCCTTGAGCAGGCCCAGGTAGACCTTTCACTAAACTATGTTTATGGAGGTTTTCTGTGGTATCATATAGCTTGGGCTATGACCGTAGGGAGTGCTGTCACTGACAGCCCAGTGTGACCTGGGGGTGAGTGGTTCTAGCGTTCATTTGAATTGCCGGTTCTGACAGTTGTCACTGCCTTTGGCATGCACTCCCCTTAGCATGGTGGCGTTGGTATATCGTTCCCCATAGCGTCATTCTGACGTAGTGTAGAGTTCCCTTTCGAAAGGGAACGTCTCAGGTTACGACTGTAACCTATGTTCCCTGAGAACAGGGAACGAGACACTACGTCTTCCTGCCATGCCTCGGGGCCTGCCTGCAACAGTCCCTTCAGACGATAGGATGTTTGTCAAGTTTGCAAGGCGCCCTTTTATACTTGCAGGTCGCACGTTAATCATTCACGTTAATGATTCACGGGCTGTCGCCGGTCAATGTGATTGCCGTGATTTGATAGTGATTTCAGACACCTGTCACGCCTGAGGCGTTCCCCATAGCGTCATTCTGACGTAGTGTCTCGTTCCCTGTTCTCAGGGAACATAGGTTACAGTCGTAACCTGAGACGTTTTCTCACCTGAATACTTGACAGTGTATCTGACTGAGGTCTCCAGTTGATTTCTGCTAGTAAGCTGACATCTCCACTCTCTGTTGTCATCTTCATTCAGGAGTGTTGTAGTCAGAGTGAGGATACAGAGATCTTTATCTGATGATGATAATAATATCTGATATCTGGAGTCTGTCTTCAGATCAACACCAGCCTGATTCACCCACAACAGCTCAACTCCCTTATAAATGACCCAATTATCACAGGAGAATACAGCATATGAATACAACTGACAGGAAAGAGTCACAGAGCGGCCTGGACTGATCTCAGTCTGTGAGGATGAAGATGATGATGATGATGATGGAGACACTGAAACTGAACACAAGACACAAATCACAGACTCTTCAATCATCATCTGAGTTTAAAGGGAGAATCTGCCCTTTTCAAATTGACCACATAATCATAAACTTACCATGAAGAACATGCAGAGAAACACGTGCATTAGTTACTTGTTCTCCATTCACATATTGTCTGCATCTGTATATTCCATAATCTTCTACTGTGACGTTCTTGATGTTCAGAGAGCAGTCAGACTCCAGACTCAGTCTCTCATGTCTCTCTGTGTCTTTATTCTTTATCCCTCTAGTAATCAGCTCAATTTCTGCTGAACGTCTGTTATAGTAGATCCATGTAGTTGATTTGCAGTCAGAAAGAGTTGTATTACAGGACAGAGAGACATTTTCACCAGAACTGATGAGCACATCTCCACTGGTTCCTGAAACACAGTATATCTCAGTGATCATTATGATATATATTAATAAATGAAACATAAAACACACCAGCATAAAAGCAGAAGTTTTAAATCATAGTATTTTTCCTGACTTAAAGCAAACAACACACTCTCCAGAATAAACTATTAGTCTTTATCAGAGAGCTGTTCAAATCACTGACACACTCTTAATATGAAGATAATTCTTCATCATCAGATGTTTGAGTGACACTATGTCCAGTATCAGGAATAATACAGTATGATCTGTGTGTATCAATACACAGCTCTGAGGTCACAACGTGAATGTGTGCAAGAATAAACTGAGCATGTTCAAATGAACTCTTTCCAGACTAATTCCACTAAATTTCTTTAGAGAAAATACAGATTTCTTTACCTGTGAGAAGTGAAGAGAGAATGATCAGTCCCAGCAGACACAGATCACACTTATCAGCCATTTTCTGTTTCTGTCAGTCCTCCTCTTCATTATATATAGTTACAGCTCCTCCTTTAAAGGAGGAGCTGATGATGTTTAACCTGTTATGCTGCAACCCCACTTTTGAAAAATCCCCAGAAATGACATACCCAAACTAAAACAGATACAGTTCATGAACCCTTTGTACTAAAAGCACAAGTATGATCTCATTTGAAAGCTGACACCTGTCAGTTTATTGTAAATGTATAATTAATTATTGTCATAATGAAAAAAATTGTTATAAATAGCTTCAAAGTTTTTGTAAAGTTATTAGAAACTTATTTTTATGAAACATTCTTATGAAAATAAAATTGAAGTTGGCACTGTATCAATCTAGAAATGCACTGCAGCTAAATCCACATGTCTAAACATTTTATATTTAAAATCTGAAGATAAGTCTAAAACTCTGTATTTAGTTAAATGTTTTTCAAGATCATATCATATGACTTTATTTTGATTAGACTCTAAAATGCTACTGATGTTTAGTCATCATTTATTCAGTCTTTTGTCTCTATTGTTTTATGGTGCAAACGATCCCCATTCAGTCTCAGTCTCCCCATGCACACATTCACACCTCTCCAGCCTGGTTATGGCTCTAAATATGCATTTCTTTTGTCTGCATTATAGTTACTAACAACTGGCTATTCACAGGCTATTCATAGGGTTTCAATCCTAATTTCTTTTATCAAAGTTCTCACTTAACATTTGAAACTGTATCAAATGTCCTTCTTGAATAAAGAAACATTTCAGTAAGCATTCCTATTTAGAAAAAAATCATAAGAGAGTAACTGCTAGTGGCAGGTGCACCTAGGGCTAGCTAGCATGTTAGCTTAGCACACCATCAACACACGCCAATTTATGAGATTAAAACCCTGTTTGTGCTCCAAACTTACTTTATAACGCAAGTCGAGTGTTTTAAATAATCTTCTATGATCTAATTTGGCTTCAGATAAAAAATCAGACAGAAAATATATTATTTTATAGTTCTGCACGATGATAATGTCTACATCGATTAGCATTACATTATAAATATAATCTATTATTATAAAAAATACCTGGCATGGCTTGAAGAACACAGGCAAATCAAATATCATTGCAATCATGTTTATAGGCCTATGTCACGAAAAAATTGAAGACCGGAAGTAAGTCTTTTAGTAGGGATACGGCTCTTCCAGTTAGCTTTCTACAATGGCAGAATCCGATAGATACCGCTAGACCAAATCTCTCCGCAACCAGCCTGAAGTCACATATGACGATGTGGTTCGGATGGTAAATGAAAACTGCTGCGTGTGTAGCCTGCCATTGTTGTTATAGCTCTAGCCATTCGCCAGTAAGGTAAACGTTTCTATGGTAACAGCGAGTTGGACCAATCTGCAGACGTTGCTGCTACGCCTAGGATTGTGGGTAGTGTAGTTTTGTTCCATAAGATCGCGGATAAAACATGTTTTTCTTAAAACAAGGTTGATTTCATACGAACTTATAGCTTCTACAGGAGCAAAAACCTTCGTTTCACAACCTCATAGCTCGTGGTCAGTCTACCTCGGATGGTTTAGATATTATGGCTGATAATCTAAATCCTTATCGAGAAATACTGTTGACCGGAAGTTCTGAATTCCTACTCCGCTGTTCCGGAAGCAGGAAGTGTGACATAGGCCTATTGTCTTCAAAACGTCTTTATCTGCATGTTACAATGATCTCTGTTAGCTTTGTGTGTGTTCGAGACTTCCTGGAATGTCACATGATTATGGCTCTTCTTCATGTTCCATATATGGACTAGTATTGTGCATAGAGCGCCCTCAGGCTGCTGGTATGAATTGAAAACACAGTACATCACAGTATCAAACGCTCATAATGATTACATCGATGCATTTGGGTATAAATTCAATAAATATTATTCCTGTCTATAGAAATATGATGTAAACCTATGAGAATATATCAATATTTCTCCAAATCTGCACATTTTTGAGCTAAAGACCTGAGGGACGTTGTTTTGTAAATCGCTGTCATGGCGACAGCACAGGAGTTTTTTTTATGAATGAAAGCGGCTGACGCGCAGGGCCGGCCCTGACCAATTTGCTGCCCTAGGCAAGATTTTACCTGGTGCCCCATGCATCACAGCCCATTTCACCCCGTCATTGTGTTCATGATTATTTAGCATATATATATATATACACATATACATACACACACACACATGGCCAAACACACACATGGTACAGGCCAAAAGTTTGGAAACATTACTATGTTTTTGAAAGAAATTTCTTCTGCTCATCAAGCCTGCATTTATTTGATCAAAAATACAGAAAAAAAAATAATATTGTGATATATTATTACAATTTAAAAAAATTGGTTTTCAATTTATTAGACTTTAAATGATCATTTATTTCTGTGATGCAAAGCTGAATTTTCAGGATCATTACTCCAGTCTATCACATGATCCTTCAGATATCATTCTAATATGATGATTCATTATCAAAGTTGGAAACAGTTCTGCTGCTTCATATTTTTTCATAACCTGTGATACTTTTTAGGATACTTTGATGAATAAAAAGTAAAAAAAAGAAAAGAAAAAAAAAAGGAAGAAAATGTTTTAAAAATATAAATCTTTTGTAACAACAATATACTCTTACTGGTCAGTAATTTGGGGTCAGTAATTTTGTTCTTTCTTTTTTTGAAATAAATCAATACTTTTATTCAGCAAGGATGTGTTAAATTGATAAAAAGTGATTGTAAAGATGATTTATATAATTTAAAAATATTTTTTATTTATTTTTAATAAATGCAGTTCTTTTTAACATTTTATTCATCAATTATATTAAGCAGCAGAACTGCTTCCAACGCTCATAATAAATCAGAACATTAGAATGATTTCTAAAGGATCATGTGATTGACTGGATGTCACATGTGACACTGAAGACTGGAGTAATGATCCTGAAAATTCAGCTTTGCATCACAGAAATAAATGATAATTTAAAGTATAATAAATTGAGAACCAATTATTTTAAAGGGGCATTATGCAAGTCTGAGTGTTTTTTTCTCTACGAGCTCCCCCTAGTGTCTGGTAGTATTAATGCTTTCAAACACTCTGTCGTAAAAACGAACTGTTGTCCCTCCCCCCTCGCCACGAGCAACCCAGCTGATCAGCTGTCAACCTAGCTGAGCAGAGGAACCGGCTATTTTTCAAAACCAGTTATGTCTACCAAGGCAAGTAAAGCAATACTTTCTTTCCAACTGATGGCGATTTTTTTATTTATTGTGTTGTCATGCATACTAGTATTTTTACCGGGAACGGACGATATGAACGAGGCGAACTACTGCTTTCGTGTTTGTTTGTTTGTTTGTTTTTGGGAGAATGGGCATGAGCATAAAATATATATATATATATATATCGGAGGCTAATATTTGTCTAAAGTTATATTAGCAAGGTCTATAAGTTCATCTGGTAGAATGATGGTTTACCTTTGCTTGTCTAAGAAAACATCAGAACGTTTTTTCTAGCTCGATCATGTTATGTGCAACATTTTGCGTGTCTGATATTGCCTACTATCAGACGCGTTGACTTAGTGACATAAAATAAAAGTGTAAGTTACCAGGGCTCTCAAGTCTCACGCATTGGGAGTGAGACACACGCAATTCAACCAGTTCACACGCTCACACGCCACACCGTGTCTTTCTCACGCTGAAAAGGCTATGCCAACCAAGTTGGCCTGCGAGCTTTATATATAACGTTGTATACGAGGCGCAGGCACACAAAGTGAAGTTTCCTGCCGCCAGCACGTATCTCGGCCAGATTGCGTTCGTTACTAGGCAACATAGATGCGCGAACACACGGAAGTTGACGGAACATTCTCGGCCACCGTACGTTCGTTACTAGGTAACCAACAACATCGCGCGAACACACGTCGTGATGGAGAAGGTAAGTTGGAAGAAAGCTCGTCTAACATTTTTAGGCTAAAACATTTAATATATAGCCCATCGTTTACATTATTATTGATGCAGTCAAAAACTCTACAACTACTCTGCAACCAGGCCAGAAGCTTTGGCTTAGTTTGGCTAGCTTACGTTATCTGAAACTAAGGGAAATGTTAGTGGGTATGGGAAGGAATGAAGATGTATTTCTTCATTTTATTTTAAATACATTTAAATTTGCTTATTTTTTTTTTTTTTAAATGATATATTATACTGTATTAATAGTCTTTCTAGTTACATTAAGGCTACATGTATTAAAGCAGAGTGCTCTGGGTAATATTTTATATCCTGTCAAAACATACATTAATCATTGCCATTGCATTTGTATTTTTCAAACACAAAACACATTTCATAAGCTGGAGTGTGTACTCTTGTGTACACACACACACACACACACACACACACAGACACACACCTTAATAATACTCTAATATGTCATTTGTTCACAATCTCCCATGAACCACACAATAAATAATTATACCATTTCGACTAGACACATTCAAAATGCAAAAAGATTTGTTTTTCCAAACTGTTTGGAGCAATTTGTTATATTTTTGTATAACTTATTTGTAATTTTGAAATATAACATTAAAGAGTATATTTGATGTGATGAATTGTTCTGTCATTTATCAGATTTACCAATTGTTATAATTTCAATTTGGGCTGGTTAATTATGAACAATGGGTAAAATTGGGGGGCGGGGACATATGGGGGCGGGGCTCCATTAGGGCTCCTCCCCTAACCGCATGTGATCTCACTCCAAGCTTTTGGTAAAACTTGAGAGCCCTGCAGTTACTAATGGGACGACGGTTGAAATCCAAAGTCCACCTCAGTCACCTTGTTGTCACCCGAGAGCAACATACAGATCCAAGACAGCCTGAAACTAAGACAAGACAAGCAAAAAGCCTACTTTGACAGGCAAACGAGACTGCTTCCAGATGTCCACATAGGAGAAAGAGTGAGAGTGCAACGAGGAGATGTCTGGAAACCTGCAGGAATCATAAAAACACATGATCATACAAACTGCAGATGGGTAAACATACAGGAGAAACAGAAAACATCTTCTAAAGACTGGAGACAAAAGTCTCACAACAACAGCAACAGAGTCAACACAGTCAATAGCCGCGTTTCCATTACTCTTCAAATTGCGCAAATTGAAATTGCGAATTGAAAATACGCCCAATGGAAACACGTAATTTTCGCAAAAACTCGCATTTATCGCAAAAAAGTTTTTACGCTCGCATGAGGGGGTTTTTCAGGCAATTCGAAAAAGAAATATTTCGCAAAACTGCAATGGAAACAGTTTTTGCGCATTTACAGTCACCTGATGTAGACGACGCGTGTGTTTGGACAGAATACGAGACAGAGCTCTTTATTAAACTCATAAAAGACGAAATAATTACAGGAATACTGGATTCTAAACCTCAAATAAATGCCACAATCAAGACCTCACCGTCTTGAGCAGGGGCGGATCTAGAAAAATATTTATGGGGTGGCGAGAGGGGGGCAGGAATTTTTGCGGGGTGGCAACATATGGCAGACGTATATTACTAGACGGTATTACTACTCTTACCAATACTCCTTATCGATCCGATACTTTAACGGTATTATTATCGGTTCTTTTTGTTAAATAAAAAAAAAAGGGGAAAAAATTATTTAGAACACAATTAATATTGCTTTATATTTTGTAAAATGTAAAATAAATATCTATAGCAAAAGAAAAAGCACTTTAACAAAACAAATAGAACATGTATGTTATGCAGAAGGGTGCAGGCTTTTGTGTTTTATATTCAGAAGACATAGGACACCAAAAACAAAGTACAAACACACGGTCAAACAAAAAAAGTATACAATTAAACAAATATTCAAATTATATATCCATTGCTTTTATTTATATTTTATATTTTTTATTAAGCTGTTCTTGTCTTCACTAAAATCAAAATTAGGCTAATCAAAGGGAAGAGTGCTCTTACAAATCACGAGGGAGCGATTTGACCGCTGATTTTGGCTAACGTAATAGACTCGCTGTTTTTGCTGATGCTGAATCTCTTTAGCAAACAATACATTCATTACAAATGTAACTTTAAGTTAAACGTGTGTTTAAACTACACCTGGGGAAACTCACTTCACCTTCAGAGGCTCTGGGGCAGCTCAGTCTCTCCAGTCGTGTTGCAGGGCCACCGCACCGCAGCAGATTCGCAGTGTGTGAGCCAGACTGAGCGAACGCCGCTCTGCACGCAGGGGGGAGGGGCTAATAATACATTTAAATTTTAAATTAAATTGTTCACTTTTGGTAAATGTATTGTTTAGTTCACTATTTTGAGAAGCTTGTGGACATAGTGGCGGGTTGTTTTTACAAGTACAGTTTTTGGATCATCAAAGTTAGGGGGGCAGCTGGGGGGGGGCAAGGCTCTAGAGTGGGGGGGGGCACCTGCCCCCCCTTGCCCCCCTGTAGATCCGCCCATGTGAGGGAGAAACACCCAGAAACTCCTCATATGAGCCGCTCAAAAGTATAATAAGAGTCGTTCCTTACCATTAATGCTTGGAAACACACACACCTCCTTCCATTAATAATAATGGCCAGTGCAGTGGCTGGGATATAGTACATAAACCCACCAACGTCCGCTGCCATGGTTTTTGGAATGATTTTACTGATCGCGAAAGGAAAGTTTTTAGTCGCATAACATCGGTTAATGGAAACGGCGTCATTTCACAATAGTTTTTTGTCGACATTTAGAAAAAATCGCAAAAGTTTTGCGCAAATCTGTAATGGAAACGCGACACTTATAGTGAGATGGACTCAAGGTCACTGACACTCAGTCATCTACAATTGACAAGGACACACAAAACACAGCATTGCCTGAGTCTCAGCCACGTGAATACATCACCAGGTCAGGCAGACAAGTGAAAATACCCTCAAGGTACAAGGACTGAACTGTGGTTTGTACTGTACAAATACGCTGCTGTAGTAACCTGAGTTTTGTTTTTTGAATGAGCTCAATGTTCATAAGATTGCTCATTAATAAATTAATTATATTTTGGTTGTATAACTGTTTAATTCAGATATGTAATAATGGTAATAAAAGCTCAACAGTTCTAAACTTAAGAGGGGGGGGGGGGGGGTGTCATGGGTTCCCACGGGTCCTTGAAATCTTTGAAAGTTTGTGAATCTGAAAAAAAAGTTTTTGAAAATAAACATAAATAGAGACAAAAAGTGCTTGAATTTGTGCAATAATTTTTCTGGAAAAAATTCCCTATTCACTCCACTCCTCTAATGTGTTATTTCGCCAACACTTCATGGCCTATGCATACTAGCTTGCTTGATTTACACTAGTTAAGCGCATTTACGCGTTACGTTACCAGGGTTTTTCCTGCATAGAGGATTATGAGGCGGCCGTCTCCGTCAAATTTCGTGCCGCCTCCGGCTCTCGACAAACTAGGGAATCACCGAAAACATGAGAATTATTCTGTTTTATTTAATTTAATGTAAGTACCAGACAGTTTCTGGTCCCATTGACTTCCATAGTATATTTTTTTCCTACTATGGGACCAGAAACTGTCTGGTTACTGACATTCTTCTAAATATCTTAATTTCTGTTCAGCAGAAGAAAGAAACTCATGCAGGTTTGAAACAACATGAGGGTGAGTATATGATGACAGAATTTTCATTTTAAAGTGGAGTATCCCTTTATAATATTATATAATTATAATAAAACCCTATTATATATTTAATTTGAGTTGTTATTTTTAACCTTTAAAAGCTGACAGGGCATTATATTTACAGCATTAGGTGAGAGATTTTTTTTCTTGAGAAAAATTAACATGTATCTGTGCCTAATATTTATCAAAATTAATCGATATTGAATCAAAATCTGTTTCAAAATCGAATCACAATAAATTTATTGAAAATTTGTAATAATAAAAACAGTAACCTACCAGTTATTGTACCATGTAAACATGGTAACGATATTTTTCGTACTTTTAGAGCACAACAGAAACTTTCCATATCATATTCTTCTGATGACGACATTTTCACATTCAGCGCAATTCCTCAGTGGAACTACAGTTCCCAGCAGCCATTGTTTCCAGTGACTCGTGTAAACGAAGATGGCGCCGTCCGGAGAGCAACAAGCGTGGGTCATTCCCGGAGGTTTTACTGGTAACAATTAGTTCATTAACGTTTATAAATGTAATAACATGCGTATATATTCGCTCGTGATGATGATAACAGTCCAGGTTTTGCATGATGAGCTTCGGTTAGGCTTAGGCTTGACTGATTCATTCTTTCGACAGCGCAGTCCTGAAGTGTCAACTAGTCTCTCCTCTTCCGCCGGATCCAGGCCGTATCCAGAGCCGATGAAGGACCAGTGCCTGGACGCGACGACAGCACAGTCCTGAAGTGTCCACCAGTCTCTCCGTTTCTGAAGTGAGGTGGACCCCAGCCGTATACAGATCAGATGGTGGATCTGCACCTGGACCCAACCATGACGCATCCCTGAAGTGCCAGCCTCATCAGCCCTGTGAAGGCCTCATCGACACGACCAATCTGACCTCTGACCTGTGATGCTGCCTGGATCATAATCATACACTGTTCGCTCGTTAGCCAGAGGAGAACCGACCGACTGAGCCTGGGTTCTCCCAAGGTTTCTTTCTCCATTCTGTCACCTGATGGAGTTTTGGTTCCTTGCCACTGTTGCCTTGGCTTATGGCTTGCTTAGTTGGGGACATTTAATATTCAACAATATTGTTGATCTGCCTTACTTAAGCTGGACGATGAAGCAATTTTCTTCTACAACACACACAACTCTCTCACACACTCACACTGCAGAACAAGGTGTCCCATGATGCAGTGCGCTGTCCATTCCAGTCAGATCACGTACATTCACACACTTTTACATGATGCATTTGGCCAGTGATTTGTTGTTGTTACACACAGATGTGTGTTTGTGTTGTTGTTACACACAGATGTGTGTGTTGTTGTTGTTACACACAGATGTATGTTGTTGTTGTTGTTACACACAGATGTGTGTTGTTGTTACACACAGATGTGTGTGTTGTGTTTGCAGGATGTTCTCAGACACGTCTTCAGCCGCTTCGGGGCGATCGAGTCGGTGGAACTGTGTGAGAAACCAGGAGCGTCAGAGTCCAGCGACACGAGCGGATACTTCAGACCCGCGCAGAGACAGGTGACACACACACACACACACACACACACACACACACACACACACACACACACACACACACACACACACACACACACACACACACACACTACAGACTACTGTCACTCACTCAACACACCAAAAAGGGAAGGGAACATGATGATCAAGGACTTAGACAAAAGAGCCTTGGCTCAATTTGTCCTTCCAGATCTGAATCCCTCCCAAAAATACTTTAATCCTAAACCTACCCAATAGAAAACCCAGGGATGGCACCCACTCTAGCCCTAAAACACCTACCCTTGAGAATTCCTATGGCTATATCAACTTGTAAGAACTGATTTTCCTGCTAAAACAAAACGCACCCTGCAATAAAGCCATAAAATGCACCTTGGACAGCAGATAGCAAAGACAGAGCACAGAACCTTGTCCTGCCCAAACTTATCTCCTTGTCCCCTTGTTTGACTTCAACTCATCCCCCCCTCTCCTTCCTCAAGGCACTGAAAGTTCATTAAGAATGTCTATATAACACATATGGTGTATCTTGTGAATAGATTGCTTTTCCTTTTCATGTTTGGTGTCATTTTAAGTGTCTCAGTGCGATTGGTAAAATCCAATCGCCCGGGGCGGCATTTGGGGGGGGGGGGCGGCGGCGTCGCCGGCACGAGCAAAAAAAAAAAAAAAAAAAAAATCTGCGCCGCGAAACAGTTTTCTATTATCTATCATTTCACTGTGTGGGGAATTAGCAAATTTGCGCCCCCTTAAGCTGCTGGCGCCCTTTGCTTACTAAGAAGATGCCGTGCACAGAAGCAGTTTGTTTGAGAAGGGGAAAAGGGAGGGGGCGCGGCGGAGGCGCGGGCGTGGATGACAGTTCACCTCTGGGTCTCTCCCAAATGGAACGGACAAGGAGGGGGATCCATATAGTTATCTAAGTCAGTCACACCTCGACTTTCTTCCAAATAACGCACATTTCATTCATAATATTATAAATACAGGCCTCTATATTTCCTGCACATTTTTGTTTTTCTGAATGGTCTGAATGGCTAATAAAAATAGGTCATACAAAACGATTACTTGGTCACCACCACCAAGGTGAATTGGTTTAGTCTTTACTTCTGGTCGTGACTCGTGACTGTCATTTCGTATGGGGGGGATCAGGGGAAATCTGTTGATTGTCGATGTCAAGCGCCAAATAAGAGATGGACAAGAAAGGTCGACAGCCATCAGGTGCCCAATTTAGAAACGAGCGAAAGATAAAGGTATGCAACTATGTTTTCTTTGTATGATTACGGTATCCATGTCATGAAGGGGCAATTGGTGGGTATAACTCTTATTTGTTAGCCTTTTTGCTATGATTCTTACTATGCTTAACAATAATTCGGTTTTAACTCAAACACGAGATCTAATTTCACCATAATATTGTGCTTTGCAATATAACTGTTACAAGTTCAGTTATTACAATTACACTGCAAAAATACTTTTCTTACTTAGTATTTTTGTCTTGTTTCCAGTCCAAATATCAAACATTTCTTAAAGATGCATAACGTTATTTTAACAAAGTGGTAAAATGACATAAGCTATTAAGTCTTGTTTTCAGGGGATTTTTTTTTTATCTCCCCAGAAAACAAGACTTAATTTCTTAAAATTGAGTGAAAGACTTAAAATTGAGTTTTTGCTTAAAACAAGCAAAACATGATCCGTTAATGGGGTAATAAAAATTATGTCCAAAGGGAGGAGGAGGGGAGGGGTGGGGGAGGCTCGAAGGGGGTCTCGGGGGGGGGGGGGGGCGCGGGGGCGCTCGAAGGGGGTCTCGCCCAGGGTGTAATTCAATGTAGAACCGCCACTGATCTCAAGTAACCAGGTGCTACCCCCCTGGGGTACATGGATTGGCCCAACCAACTCTAAACAACATTTGTTTAACCCCTTCTGTTCTGATCTGGTATTTAAGGTGAGGGAACAGAGCAACCTTTGGGACTCTTATACCAGCCCCCATAGTAATGTTTCAGTGCTTTTCTGGTTGGGAAGCCCTGATGCATTACTGTGTGTTTGTCAGGAAAACATTACTTACTTTTAGAGTCATCTTTGAGTAAATGATGTCATGTATTTTTTTAATTGGCTTTTAATCATTTACTTCTGTAATTGGCACGATACATTTTTACCTGAAAAATTAATGTTAACCTTGATTTATTCTGCATTCTTCTGAAATCATTATTTACAGTAGATTAATGTGTAGTCTGGTGTTTCCGCAAATCTTTGTCCAGAATAGATCAAACTGGAGGCACTTTGAATGGACCATGGGGCACATCTTAGGAAGACCTTCTGATTTCTGACTATCTCCTGACTTAGCATGTTGTACGCTGCAAATATTATATAAATTACACCTATGGGTCTGCAGTAGCGGCTGCATAGGGTAAAATACTTGCACTGCACCCTCTGACTATTTCAGGACTGGCTAGTTTGTGATCGTGAGCGCGCAGTCGCGACGTGACGTCTCAAAGCGACACTAGGTCCGTAATGAACGAATAATTGAAAGTATGGGATAATCAAAATAATCAAAGATCTAAATTAATTCATAATCAATATTTATGATTGTTTTCTAATAAATAGAAATATGATCTAAATTTGATTATCATTTGAAATTAGAGTCAGATTAAGCGTAGAGCTAAAGTAATACTAAAACTAAGTTCCAATAAATTAAGTGAACTTCACTGGATCGCTGAAAAGACATACACGCATTAAACCTTCGCCAGGCCGTTGGATTCCGTCGTTGGGCCAATGGGTGGTACAAACTTACAAACTCTAGCTATACCCTAAACCTACCCCACGGTAATCCCTATTAATATACCCACCCTAGCCCTTAAATCTAGCCGTTAGAAAACCCTACGGTCATACCCACCTTGGACCTAAACCTACCTATGGGCAATAGGTATATCCCCCCTGACACTAAAACCTACCCACTAATAACCTTAACTGCACCCACTCTAACCCTAAAACAACATTTCTGAAAACTATTCCAACGATATTGTTCCTCTGTGTCATTATGTGTTAAATAGCAGCAGTGTGGACTCATCCTTGGTGTGAAGAGGCCTTTAAACTGCTTACAACACCACTGGCAGCATGTAATCATGTTTAAAGGAGTTCATATATTAATATAGCTTGCTATTGAAGATAAAGCGTTTTCTAATAACACCTTCCTCTCATTTCGTAAAACTTACACCCAATATTCTGCCTTTCTCTGCATATTTCTTCTTATCTTGCATAAAATAAGGGGAGGACATTAAAATCAACATGTGCATAAAATTGTATATATATATATAGTCACGTACTGCTCAGAGACACGAAGTAGGAGATCCAAATGCAGCTTTATTTTGTGGGGCAATCCAGAGGCGTAATCCAACATACAGGCTAGGGTCATACACAGGAAAGCAGTCCAAAACAAAGAAACAAACAAACAAACAAAACAGGCAGGGACCAGAGGCAAGAGAGTAATCCAGGAAACAGGGCAAGATATCCAAAAACAAGAAACAAGACAACCAGGGAAACGCTCAGAATGGCAGTGTAACACTTAACAAGACTTCGCGGTGAGTGAATGAATGAACATGGTATAAATAGAAAGACTAACAGGATGAGACAGGTGAATGCAATCAGTGAATGAGGTAACAGGTGAATGTGATCAGTGATAAGTGATGATGAGTCCGGGCAGTGAGTTATGGGAAATGTAGTTTGTGAGTGGTAATAGTCTTATGTGGAGTGCCCTCTGGTGGCTCTCAAGGGCACTCCAGCTGGTGATCGTTACATAGCCCCCCCTTTAAGGAGCGGATTCCAGACGCTCCTAAACTGTCCAGGAGGGAGGTGGAGCGGAGGCGGACCCGGGGGCGGGATGGAGGGCCAGGCCCGTGGAGCGGCAGAGGACCTGGATACTGCAGCAGGATGGGAGGCCAGGGCGGATCAGGCTGTGCAGGTGACCAGGGTGGAGCAGGCTGTGCAGGCGACCAGGGCGGAGCAGGCTGTGCAGGCGACCAGGGCGGAGCAGGCTGTGCAGGCGACCAGGGCGGAGCAGGCTGTGCAGGCGACCAGGGAGGAGACGAACCTTCAGGCGGCCAGGGCAAAGACGACCATTCAGGCGGCCAAGGAGGAGACGAACCTTCAGGCGGCCAGGGCGGAGACGACCATTCAGGCGGCCTGGGTGGAGACTTTCCCTCGGGCAGCCACGGCGGTGAAAACCCCTCGGGCGGCCACGGCGGTGAAGACCCCTCGGGCGGCCACGGCGGTGAAGACCCCTCGGGCGGCCACGGCGGTGAAGACCCCTCGGGCGGCCACGGCGGTGAAGACCCCTCGGGCGGCCACGGCGGTGAAGACCCCTCGGGCGGCCACGGCGGTGAAGACTCCTCGGGCGGCCACGGCGGTGAAGACCCCTCGGGCGGCCACGGCGGAGGAACTGGAACAGACACCAACAGCTCAGGAACTGGAACTGGCACCACCGGAACTGGCACCACCGACTCAGGTTCAGGAACAGACAGACACTGGCTCTGGCTCAGGAACTGGAACAGACACCGGCTCAGGGAAAGGCATGTCGGCAGCCATCTCTGCTGAGGGTAACTCTGCTGAGGACACTGGCTCGGCGGAGACCATCTTGTCCCGAGACACTTGCTCGGCGGCGGCGACCATCTTGTCCGGAGACACTGGTTCGGCGGCGGTGGCCATCTTGTCCGAAGACACAGGCGTGTAGTCGGCCATCTTGTCCGAAGACACAGGCGTGGAGTCGGCCATCTTGTCCGTAGACACAGGCGTGGAGTCGGCCATCTTGTCCAAAGACACAGGCGTGGGAAGAAGAAGAGGAACAGATTCAGGCTCGGCGGGACGAGACTCCTGACGGGCAGACGTGACGTGAACAGTCTCTGGATCGGCAGAAGTGACGAGAACAGTCTCTGGATCGGCAACAGTGACGTGAACAATCTCTGGATCGGCAGACATGACGTGAAGCGTCTCTGAGCTGGGCGGGACCAGCGGCGGCGAGGGCTTTGAGCTGGGCGGGACCAGCGGCGAAGAGGGCTCTGTGCTGGGCAGCGAAGAGGGCTCTGTGCTGGGCAGCGAAGAGGGCTCTGTGCTGGGCAGCGAAGAGGGCTCTGTGCTGGGCAGCGAAGAGGGCTCTGTGCTGGGCAGCGAAGAGGGCTCTGTGCTGGGCAGCGAAGAGGGCTCTGTGCTGGGCAGCGAAGAGGGCTCTGTGCTGGGCAGCGAAGAGGGCTCTGTGCTGGGCAGCGAAGAGGGCTCTGTGCTGGGCAGCGAAGAGGGCTCTGTGCTGGGCAGCGAAGAGGGCTCTGTGCTGGGCAGCGAAGAGGGCTCTGTGCTGGGCAGCGAAGAGGGCTCTGTGCTGGGCAGCGAAGAGGGCTCTGTGCTGGGCAGCGAAGAGGGCTCTGTGCTGGGCAGCGAAGAGGGCTCTGTGCTGGGCAGCGAAGAGGGCTCTGTGCTGGGCAGCGAAGAGGGCTCTGTGCTGGGCAGCGAAGAGGGCTCTGTGCTGGGCAGCGAAGAGGGCTCTGTGCTGGGCAGCGAAGAGGGCTCTGTGCTGGGCAGCGAAGAGGGCTCTGTGCTGGGCAGCGAAGAGGGCTCTGTGCTGGGCAGCGAAGAGGGCTCTGTGCTGGGCAGCGAAGAGGGCTCTGTGCTGGGCAGCGAAGAGGGCTCTGTGCTGGGCAGCGAAGAGGGCTCTGTGCTGGGCAGCGAAGAGGGCTCTGTGCTGGGCAGCGAAGAGGGCTCTGTGCTGGGCAGCGAAGAGGGCTCTGTGCTGGGCAGCGAAGAGGGCTCTGTGCTGGGCAGCGAAGAGGGCTCTGTGCTGGGCAGCGAAGAGGGCTCTGTGCTGGGCAGCGAAGAGGGCTCTGTGCTGGGCAGCGAAGAGGGCTCTGTGCTGGGCAGCGAAGAGGGCTCTGTGCTGGGCAGCGAAGAGGGCTCTGTGCTGGGCAGCGAAGAGGGCTCTGTGCTGGGCAGCGAAGAGGGCTCTGTGCTGGGCAGCGAAGAGGGCTCTGTGCTGGGCAGCGAAGAGGGCTCTGTGCTGGGCAGCGAAGAGGGCTCTGTGCTGGGCAGCGAAGAGGGCTCTGTGCTGGGCAGCGAAGAGGGCTCTGTGCTGGGCAGCGAAGAGGGCTCTGTGCTGGGCAGCGAAGAGGGCTCTGTGCTGGGCAGCGAAGAGGGCTCTGTGCTGGGCAGCGAAGAGGGCTCTGTGCTGGGCAGCGAAGAGGGCTCTGTGCTGGGCAGCGAAGAGGGCTCTGTGCTGGGCAGCGAAGAGGGCTCTGTGCTGGGCAGCGAAGAGGGCTCTGTGCTGGGCAGCGAAGAGGGCTCTGTGCTGGGCAGCGAAGAGGGCTCTGTGCTGGGCAGCGAAGAGGGCTCTGTGCTGGGCAGCGAAGAGGGCTCTGTGCTGGGCAGCGAAGAGGGCTCTGTGCTGGGCAGCGATGAGGGCTCTGTGCTGGGCAGCGATGAGGGCTCTGTGCTGGGCAGCGATGAGGGCTCTGTGCTGGGCAGCGATGAGGGCTCTGTGCTGGGCAGCGATGAGGGCTCTGTGCTGGGCAGCGATGAGGGCTCTGTGCTGGGCAGCGATGAGGGCTCTGTGCTGGGCAGCGATGAGGGCTCTGTGCTGGGCAGCGATGAGGGCTCTGTGCTGGGCAGCGATGAGGGCTCTGTGCTGGGCAGCGATGAGGGCTCTGTGCTGGGCAGCGATGAGGGCTCTGTGCTGGGCAGCGATGAGGGCTCTGTGCTGGGCAGCGATGAGGGCTCTGTGCTGGGCAGCGATGAGGGCTCTGTGCTGGGCAGCGATGAGGGCTCTGTGCTGGGCAGCGATGAGGGCTCTGTGCTGGGCAGCGATGAGGGCTCTGTGCTGGGCAGCGATGAGGGCTCTGTGCTGGGCAGCGATGAGGGCTCTGTGCTGGGCAGCGATGAGGGCTCTGTGCTGGGCAGCGATGAGGGCTCTGTGCTGGGCAGCGATGAGGGCTCTGTGCTGGGCAGCGATGAGGGCTCTGTGCTGGGCAGCGATGAGGGCTCTGTGCTGGGCAGCGATGAGGGCTCTGTGCTGGGCAGCGATGAGGGCTCTGTGCTGGGCAGCGATGAGGGCTCTGTGCTGGGCAGCGATGAGGGCTCTGTGCTGGGCAGCGATGAGGGCTCTGTGCTGGGCAGCGATGAGGGCTCTGTGCTGGGCAGCGATGAGGGCTCTGTGCTGGGCAGCGATGAGGGCTCTGTGCTGGGCAGCGATGAGGGCTCTGTGCTGGGCAGCGATGAGGGCTCTGTGCTGGGCAGCGATGAGGGCTCTGTGCTGGGCAGCGATGAGGGCTCTGTGCTGGGCAGCGATGAGGGCTCTGTGCTGGGCAGCGATGAGGGCTCTGTGCTGGGCAGCGATGAGGGCTCTGTGCTGGGCAGCGATGAGGGCTCTGTGCTGGGCAGCGATGAGGGCTCTGCTGTGCTGGGCAGCGATGAGGGCTCTGCTGTGCTGGGCAGCGATGAGGGCTCTGCTGTGCTGGGCAGCGATGAGGGCTCTGTGCTGGGCAGCGATGAGGGCTCTGTGCTGGGCAGCGATGAGGGCTCTGTGCTGGGCAGCGATGAGGGCTCTGTGCTGGACGGGACCAGCAGTGAAGGCTCAGCTTTGCCCACTATGAAGGGAGACCCACAAAATAGCAAAACAAAATATATATATTGAGCCAGAGTCCATCTGGGGTCAACCTCGGGCAAATAAAAACTCACGTCCTGATCCAGTCCCATCCAAAAACAATCCTTGAGTTCCCTGTCGTCCAGTGGGGCCAGGTGGCAACAAGCCACAAACTCACCCACATAGTCCTCTATGGGGCGACCATCCTGGAAGATGGAGCAGAGTTTAGTTACTGGGTCCATGTTTGTCATTGCTGCTGGATCTGGGTGTGGCGAAGTCTTCTGTCACGTACTGCTCAGAGACACGAAGTAGGAGATCCAAATGCAGCTTTATTTTGTGGGGCAATCCAGAGGCGTAATCCAACATACAGGCTAGGGTCATACACAGGAAAGCAGTCCAAAACAAAGAAACAAACAAACAAACAAAACAGGCAGGGACCAGAGGCAAGAGAGTAATCCAGGGACCAGAGGCAAGAGAGTAATCCAGGAAACAGGGCAAGACATCCAAAAACAAGAAACAAGACAACCAGGGAAACGCTCAGAATGGCAGTGTAACACTTAACAAGACTTCGCGGTGAGTGAATGAATGAACATGGTATAAATAGACAGACTAACAGGATGAGACAGGTGAATGCAATCAGTGAATGAGGTAACAGGTGAATGTGATCAGTGATAAGTGATGATGAGTCCGGGCAGTGAGTTATGGGAAATGTAGTTTGTGAGTGGTAATAGTCTTATGTCGAGTGCCCTCTGGTGGCTCTCAAGGGCACTCCAGCTGGTAATCGTTATATATATATATATATATATATATATATATATATATATATATATATATATATATATATATATATATCACATATATATCACTTTCTGTATCGTCTTAATTTGGTAAATCAGGGTTTGTTAGTCACATGAACGTTTATCAGAGACACGAGGTAAAGCCACGGATATTTTAATTATGAATAAGAACTTGTACGTGCAACACAGATTAAATCAATATTTATATAATAAATTATTAGATATTTATTTTTGCAGTGTTTTTTTTATTATTTTGCTCAATTTTTTTTATTATTGCAATGATTTCAGCATGTTTTAATTTTATTTCAGTGTTTCAGTTGCAGCAAGTTTATTATTTTGTTATATAATGTTTTATTTCAGTTTTTATTTTGTACTATTTAAATTGCAGTGTTTTCAGCATGTTTTAATTTTGTAATTTCAGCGCTCCTTTTTTTTGCATGATTTTTAGTATTTCAGTGTTTATTTTAAACTTTTTTATAATATTCCTGTGTTTGCAGCAGTTTTATTTTTATTTTTGCATTGTTTATTTTGCATACGTTTTTGCAGTTTTATTTTATTTTTCAGTGTTATTTATTATTGCAATGCGTTTGTGATGTTTTCATTGTTTTAATGTCCCAGTGTTTGCAGCAAATTTATTTAATATTTTGCATTATGTTTTGCTATTGCAGTTTTTGTTTTTAATTGCAGCAATTTTATTGTTTATTTTTCATTACTTTTTGTACTCTATTTTTATTTTGCACTATTTTCTATTAATGCAATGTATTCATGATGTTTTCTTTTTTATGTTTCATTGTTTGCAGCAGGTTTTGCTTTTTTTATTTTCAAATTTTTTTATTATTGTAGAAGGTTTTTTAATTGCAGCCAAAAAAAAAATATTTTACATGACTTTTTGTTATTGCATGACTTTTTTTTTTTTTTTTTTTTGTAATAGATGATTTGTGGTGTTCGAACTGTCAGACGAGCACCACGCCTTGCTGGAGACGGGATGCTGAGGGAAAGCTGCTCTGCAACGCCTGCAGACAATACTGGAAACACTGCGGGGTGAGACTCCATTTACTTACATTATTATTATTATTATACTTTATCCTACAGCAGAACAAACACACACCTGAACACACACACACACAGAGAAGCTTTAGTAACACGTGTAACCCGCAGATGGAGACAGAGAACCACAGTGACCCTCAGTATATATGTTAAAGCACTGTGGGATCAAATGTTCACACATGTTCTAACTTGTTACACTGTTTATTTTAATTTAAATTGTTATAATTTTCTTGTTCTTCTTCAGCAATATTGTATTTACAGTCATGCCAATCAAGCAAATTGTGTGTGTGTGTGTGTGTGTGTGTGTGTGGGGGGGGGGGGGGGGGTCTTCATACCTCGTCCTCTCAGTATGAATAAAAAAGGGGGATTCAGAAACGCAAACCTGGTGAGCACACACTCTCAGATAGAAAACTCATTCAGGATCTTGATGAAGCCTCAGTGATCATGACTGTGACTGACAGGAGCATCTGACGGTCATAGCCTATTCACACACAGCCTATGTGAAACACAAAATGCATGTAAAACCAAAGAGTATAGAAGAACAAGAAGCGAAACTTTGATGCTTTTTTGTAAACAGCCACTAGGTGGCGCTTCAGCCGTCATTTTAGCGTGATACAGTTAGGGGTGTGCGATAATAAACACGAATGAACAATAGGTGTGTTGAAAGATACAGTACAACTTACCGAAATGTATATCCCTCATACATAATATCGATCAGTCAGTGTTTTTCACCCGCGGAAGAGCTCAATAACAGCTGGAGAACACTATAACCTGCACGCTAGTTGGCTAGAAAAAATTAGCTATTTTGCTAAATATGTGCACTATATTACATATTTATTATATTTGTTTGCATATATCGTTAAAATATTATAACATTATTAAAATAAAAACCATATTATATTTAATTTGAGTTGTTATTATTAAACTTTAATAATAAAAGCTGACAGGGTTTTCTGTATATTTACAGCGGGTGAGATATTGTTTTTCTGTACCTGTACCTAATATTTATCGAAATTAACTGATATTGAATCAAGATCGGATTCAAATCACAAGAATTGAATTGTAATAGTGAAATTTGTGTCAATAAAAACCGTAACCAGTCATCCCAGCAAACAAAGCTCGTCCCCCGTCCCGAACGTCCGCTTGCGTCCGCATTTGGTCCGCTTCGTAGCGTTCGCTGGCATGGTTTAACCTTAAGGATTGTGGTTATTCCTTAAAAATCCCTTTAAAGCAACTTTGATAATGGCTTTTATATGCAGACACCCCGTTTTTTCTTTTTGCAGATTAACAGGACTATGATTTTACTGCAAATAAACCGTGGTAAAAATAGAAAAGCCCCGGCTAATTGTGGTTGCTGGTTTAACTAATACAAATAATAAATTGAAACAATGGAAAAAATATTAACTTTCTTAATATTGGATAAGATTACTACTCAATATTCTGTTAAACATGGCCTTTATAATGATTCTTTACTGATTATATTACAAAGAACCAACTAAACCAGTTTATATTTACTATAATGATTGTATTGTTTTATAAATGAATAAAAATATCAGAAACCATGTAATTGTTTACATTAAATCATTTCCCCCACCATTACTATGACTAGATAAATAGTTTGCGCTTGTAATGTAATGCCACAATGTAAATCACACTGCACATATTCATGCAATAGTCAAAGAATCCACCATTGTGCAGTTATTTTTTTAACTGATTAAACATGTGAATGAATGAATCAATGCTTATAAGTGGTTATTTTTCATGCCTCTGCTTGACAATATATATCTTTATATATTGTCAAGCAGTAAAATAAAATAAAACTCTTGGCCCAAAATCACAATGAGTGGGGACTCTAAAGATTGCTCAAAAAACTGTAGAAAGCACTGTATGTTGAAATGTATCATTACACTTCTGTTGCTGATGTCAGGAAATGTGCAACCTAACCCAGGTCCTGTGACAGATATGATATCACTGCAAACTCCTGCTGATTTTTTAAAGAGGTCAGGTATTGGTTTTGTGCACATAAATGTAAGAAGTCTATTACCAAAAATTGATATGGTCAGAATTTGGGCCAAATCGACAAATGTTGATATTATGGTACTATCTGAGACTTGGCTGGGTAGATCCACTCCTGGGGCCGTATTCACAAAGAATTTTAAGGCTAAAAGTAGCTCCTAACTGGCGAATTTAGGAGCAACTCTTAAAAATAATGGGCGTGTCACTCGTAACTTTAGGACTCCTAATTTTTTTTGACTAAGAGTAATTCACGAAGCATTTTAGCCCTAAAAGTAGCACCTAAGTCTGGGACAGCTTAAAAGAAGTCGAGAGGACTCCTAACTCACTAAGACCTATTCACAAATCGCTTTTTGTTGCATTTCACGTTGCGATGTTTTGAAGTGCGTATGCGGCGCCTGCAGGAGAGGGAACAATTCTGCATTGTAGGCATAACTAGGGATGCAATAACGCCACCAACAACAACCAAAACTAGGCTACTCATTACATGTAAACTAATAGTAACGTTTCATTGTGAATCAAATAAAAATGTTCTTCTCTTTGCAAACGTAGGCAGAGGCATATAGTGACAGATTAATTCAATAATGTTGCAAAGATATTGCATCAATCCATATGTTTCATTAGGCTACTAGGCTATTTGTTTTGCCTTACTCTTTATTCATTTAGGCTATTTATTCAGTTATTCATCATCTTCCGTCCTTCGCACGCATTCTCAGACCTGTCACCTGTCACTCATCATCGTAGGGGAGGAGTTTGGAATCATTCCCGCGTTACAATCATCAGCCAATCAAGGTAGTCACTTCAGTCACGCTCGTGCATGAGTAATGACGTCATCCATAGCAACGAAGACTCACTCTTAGTTTAGGAGTTGTCCTTTTTCTTTACTAAGAGTAGGTCTGAAAGGCGTTGTGAATAACTTTTAAGAGAAAACTCCTAGCTAAAATATTTTAGTGCGATTTAGGAGTACTCCTAATGGTAAGATAAAATGCTTTGTGAATACGGCCCCTGATAGTTATATTTATATGGAGGGGTATAATTTATTTCGTACTGATCGTCGTGCTAAAGGTGGAGGAGTGACGATCTATGTAAAAAATAGTTTGCAGGCAACAGTACAACTATCCAAGTCTGTGCCTAGACAATTTGAATTGCTAGTGTTAAAAATTGAATTGTCGCAGAATTATGTTTTGACAGTTGCGGGATGCTATAGACCTCCTTCTGCGCCAAAGGAAACATTGTCCTCATTGTCTGACTGTTTGTCATCTATAAAATATACAGAATTGGCTTTAATTGGAGACTTAAATTGGGATTGGCTAACATCTGCATCTGACCAAATTAAAAGTTTTTGTGACTCAGCGAATCTGACCCAAATTATAGACTCACCTACTAGGCCAAATCCTAAACATCCTGACAAGTCTACGCTTCTTGATTTGTTTTTAACAAATGTGCCGAAGAAATACAAAGCTACTGCTGTTTTTGCAAATGATATGAGTGATCACTGCGTTATTGCCGGTGTGAGAGATGCCAGGATATCTAAATGTAAACCGCGTACTATAATTAAGAGAAATCTGAAGTCATTCTGTAAACAAGCCTTTTTTATTGATCTTAATCTTTGTGACTGGACCAGAGTGAATTTGATACCAGATCCCGAAATAGCGTTGAAATATTTTAAGTCACTATTTTTGAATATTATAAACAAGCATGCACCTTTTAGGAAATATAAGATCAAAGGCCGTGATAATGCGTGGTTTTCAGAGAAATTGTCTGATTTAATTCATGAACGTGATCTTGCTTGGTCAATGGCAAAGAAATCCCAAAATAGCTCAGACTGGCAAAATTTTTGGCGCCTGAGAAACAAATGTGTCTCTCAAATACGTAAAGCAAAATCCGATTTTTACGTAAATGAATTATGTGATAGCTCAGCTAATCCCTTAAAATTTTGGAAAGTTATAAAATCACTGTCTTCTGACGCTAGGGATACTGTCATGCCAAATATATTGAAGTTAAACGATAAAATTATTACAGACAAGAAAAGTATGCTAGATTCCCTGAATCAGCACTTTATATCCTCTGGGTTGTTGTTTGACCATTCAACAAATCATCAGAGGAGAAAAGAGGACTTCTCTTTGTCAAGGGAAAATGTACCTATCGATTTTGATCTTGTTTGTATTGGAACGAAGGAGGTGTATGATGCTCTAATAGGGTTAAATACAAAGAAATCTGCTGGTCCTGATGGGTTGGATCCATACTTTTTAAATATTGCTGCTGAATATATTGCAGAACCTTTGACACACATTTTCAATTTGACTATTGAAACTGGATTAATACCAAGTGTTTTAAAGTCAGCATATGTCACTCCTTTATTAAAGGGTGGTGACCGATCAAACCCAAATAATTATAGGCCTATATCCAAGCTATCTGCTTTAGCCAAGGTTTTAGAAGGGCTTATAAGTGATCAGTTAAAGGACTACTTATTAACAAAAAATATTTTAAATGATTCGCAATCAGGTTTTCGTAAAAACCATAGCACTGTCACTGCCACTATGAAAGTGTTAAATGATTTTATAAGTGCTATTGATTCTAAAGAATATTGTGCTGCACTGTTTTTAGATCTTTCAAAAGCGTTTGACACAGTTGACCATTATGTTCTGTCTCAGAGATTGGTGGATATTGGAGTGTCTCCCAAAGCTGTTAAATGGTTTGGCAACTATTTGAGTGGCAGAACACAAAGTGTTCATGTTGATGGTGTGTCCTCAAACTCATTATTTATACAAAATGGTGTCCCCCAGGGGTCCATTTTGGGTCCCATTTTATTTACTATTTATATAAATGATTTGTGTCAAAATGTAACAAATGCTAAGTGTCATTTTTATGCGGACGACACTGTTTTGTATTGTTCTGCTCCAGCCTTGACAAGTGCTATAGAGGATCTGCAATCTGCCTTTATAATTATGCAGAAGAATCTTCAGAAATTGAGACTTGTACTAAACTCTGATAAAACTAAAATGATGTGCTTTTCTAAATCAAGGAAAACAGAAAATGCTTGTCAAATCACTACATTAGATGAGAAAGTAATTGAACAAGTATCAGTCTATAAATATCTTGGTTTCCTTTTAGAAGAAAATTTGTCCTTCAAACAGCATATAGAGGGTTTAACAAAAAAATTAAGAGTAAAGTTGGGTTTCTATTATAGAAACAAAGGCTGTTTCTCTTTTAGTACGAGAAAAACACTTATACAAACAACATTTATGTCAATGCTGGATTATGGGGATATTTTATATTTGCATGCAAACAAATCTTCTTTGAAAATGCTGGATTCAGTATATCATGCAGCACTAAGATTTGTGACTAATTCCAATTTTCGTACTCATCATTGCAACTTGTATGAGAGTGTTGGTTGGCCATCTCTGCACAATCGCAGGCTGGAACACTGGTATGTTTTTCTTTTTAAGGTCATACTTTGTAAATTGCCTCCTTATTTATGTTCTCTTCTGACTCTTAAAGTCTCTACCAGGAAATGTAATCTTAGATCATATGGGCAAATCATGTATGATATCCCACGAACGCGAACTGTCTTCGGTGAAAGTGCTTTTAAAGTTTTTGCACCGTTTTCTTGGTATAAATTGCAGAATAAGCAAAAATTTTATTATTTACCGACAATGACACAATTTAAAATGAGGATAAAAAACTATTTGAGTACGAAATGCACATGTACTGTTACTGAGTGCTGCTGGTGAATATGTTGAGATGATGTTAAACTGCCAAAATGTCTTTTTCTGTTAAATGTTTGTATATGTATTTTTAAATGGAACTATTATTCTGCCATCTTGGCCAGGACTCCCTTGAAAAAGAGATTCTGAATCTCAATGGGATTATTTCCTGGTAAAATAAAGGTAAATAAATAAAAATCTTTGCATACTCCCATATATGAAGTGCTGTGAAATCAACAAATGTCGTACAGCAAATCTCCACACAAGCACATTAAATCAAGGAAAAACAATCTTGACTGTACAACCACAGCCCAAATGGAAAACTCTTTAATTATTGCTAAGGGTTGAAAATGTAAGCAGAGTAAAGCAAACAGAAATGCAGATCGACAGTCGCTGAATCAGATGAAAGCAATGACTTCAAGTGCAGAAGAGGCCAGAAAGGATGGAAACGAGTCCAGTTGCTGAAATTACTGGACAATTTAAAACATTATTAAACATTGTATTTAGAAGGTGAGTAACAATGATGAACAGAAAGTCTTTATTGTCCTTGTATTGTGCAATGCACTGAAATTTGGCCTGCCTTCTTGCTAATGACAAGTATGCTACATTTGAATGACACGGTTGGTGTAGGAATTATTATTGACCACCAAATGGTGAAGTTCAGCTCTGTGTCAAAAGCTTCGAAGCACCAACGCAGTTTGTTGTATCTAGTATCTGAGTTTTCATCAGCCCCTCCTGTGGTTGTGTAACTCCCTCTCATCTGAACATCTGAACCCTGCTAGAGTTACTGTATAGTTACACAATCCCACAGTGAAGGGTTGTGTAACTTCCTCTCATCTGAACATCTGAACCCTGCTAGAGTTACTGTTTAGTTGCACAATCCCACAGTGAAGGGTTGTGTAACGTGTGTGTGAAACATGTCTGAGAAGACACACCTGCTCTGAACGATGGATATTAGCTCTGAAGGATATATTTTGCACATGAGAGTATTTCTGCTGTTAGTCTCCCTTCTTCATTTTCTGGACGCCATTAAAATCTAGAAATAAAATCATTACAATATTAGTGATACAAATGTATTTGCTACTGAAGTCCCATGACTCCTGAATTATAAAACAGTTTTTAAAGTATTCTAAAGTAATTATTAACATCAGCTCCAGCTTGTTAAATCAAAAAGTATTTGCACACACTACATGAGTGTCTCTAAAGAGGAGATTGAATGGGGTGGATTGGAATCCACTGCTGCTTCAATGTATATGTAATGAGTGATTATAATCAAGGTATTAATCAATATTTTTACTTCTAAATATCAAATGAGTTGAATGACTTCTCTGGAGATTATACTTTGTTATAGAAGTTACCAGTGTGATTCCTGAAATGTTCTTTTCATGTATTCTCTAATGTCTGTATTTGATATCTGAATGCAATAACAGTGCTTGCTCATTATCCCGGCTTCCAGAAATGAAATCGGGACTGGTTTTGTGTTTTGAGAAAGGTCTTATAGGGACATATAGGGGTCATTGAAGCCAATAGTTTAAGGGACCATTTCTTTGTTAAAGCCTTACTTTCCAGTTAGACTAAAGTGTAGCTCTCCTTGAGAGAAAAAAAAGTTGTTATCTTGATGTTTTGTTTCTCTCTCTCTCTCTACACACTCTCTCTCTCTCTCTCAAAGTCGATAAAGCATGCGAAGACTTTGGATTTATTCTGGTAAACATGTTTATCTATGATGGTGTGGAGGGTGTAGATGTGGTCAAATGTTCTGTGTTTGGGCAGAAAACCAATTTGACTTTTGTCCAGAATTGTGTGGGCTTTGAGAAAGGTTTGCAATCTTACATTAATAATGGAACAGAATATTTTCCCCAGGTTGCTATTGACACATATGCCTCTGTAGTTGTTTGGCTCATATTTGTCTCCTTGTTTAAAGACCGGTGTAATCAGGCCTTGGTTCCAGGAGTCAGGGAAATATCCTACACTCAAAACTATGTTGAATAATTTGATTATTGCGGTTTTGAATTTGTCGTTGGTGTATTTGATCATTTCGTTTAATATTCCATCAATGCCTTGTTGGGTTTTAAAGCATGTAGTCTATCTGTAAGCTCATCTACAGTGATTGGGAAATCTAGGGGGTTCTGATTGTCTTACATTTTTTCTTTCAGGATTTCTAATTTGGTTTTTAATTCATTTCGAGCAGGATTTGTTTCAGTTGTTTTGTTCAGATTTTCAAAGTGTGTCCTCCATACTCTCTCTCTCTCTCTCTACACACTCTCTCTCTCTCTCTCTATACTCTCTGTTTAATGTGTTTTTTTTTCAGCAGTGGAGTAACCCGCGCCTGCTTGAATGCTGTAGGGGAAATGCCAGTATGGAGGGATGAGTTGATGTGTGTGTGAGTGCTGGTAGAAGTGTGGGAGAGACGGCTTGTAGAAGGTGTGAGGGGATGGGGTCTAGAGGGCAGGTGGTAGGATGACTGGAGATTAAACTCGAGGCACGATGCGTCCACTGAAAGAGCAGATCAGACAGATCGCCAACTCTCTGGACCGATGCCAGAACCAGCAGAAGGGCAGTCTTTAAATTCATCAACTGGGTTCAGAGATGACCACGGCTCTATTGTGGTCAGACTGAGAGTTCTCTCACTCAGCAGTAACATGTTTCCAGACCTCAACAGTGAGATCACTGCTATGAAAACACTACGGAAATCATGTAATGTCACACTTAGAGCACAGCCCACAGACACCTCGCTGTAAAGAGAAATCTATTTATTATAAACATTCTCATCATCTGGCAATGGAATTTTGCCAAATATTCCTTTCTTAAAATTAAACTGAACTAACATAATCATTAATGGAACCCAAAATATATATTTTTTTACAGTTCCCATCCCTGATCATTATCTCCTTTGTTTCTGCAAAACTGACTGCAGTCTCATAATTACTGCAAGCTGACAGGTAATTAGCAGCTTAAGAGAATAGATGATTTAATGAGAATGATCTACAGGAGTAAAACTGTCCTCAGTTTCTAGCCTGCACTGTGTTTCACAAACAACAGTCTATTTTAGCCCATTATGGCCCATGTCGGAAGTCACTTTTAGGAATTGAATGGCTTAGATCAGAACTATTTCACAATGACAGTATGTATGAAGCCAGAGTCAAAATTAATCTCTGAAAGTTTTGTCTGTTTTCTCACCTGAACTCTTGACAGTGTGTGTGTCTGTGGTCTTGACTTCTATTTTATTTTCAATTGCTATTCAAATTTCACTATTTTATTTATTTAAAAGTACTTAAAGTTTCTTTTTCACTTACAAGACTTTGTGGTAATTTTAGTCTGTTCATAAGCACACCAATATTGAGATAAGGGTTTATTGAAATAAAGTTAATAATATTCAGAGGCTACTTAGAGAGATCTAATAATAAACTAACCCAGGACCCCTCCCGCTTAAATCTAAGGGAGAGGGCGCTACATGTGTGTTTGTTAAAGGTGCCATGTGTAAAAATTGAGGTAAAAATATCCCAAAAATGAGCTACACGCATCAAAAGAATGAGAAGAAATAAGGGCGATGATGTCATTAAAAAAATGTCAAGTTATAGTGCTGCAGAGATATCAACCTTAATTAGCATTAGCATTACTAGCCACGGCCCGACATGTGTCGTAATACCAGTTTCAGCCATGGGAGGCGGTATACGGGCAACATAACCACCAGCCAAACATGCAATACTCGAATAACTCGCACGGCTTGTGGGCGTACTTGAACCTGATGTCAATCGTGTGGAAAGTACTGCCCACTACTACATTTCAGTTCAGGGAAGAGAGCGGAAGGATGGCTGAAGCTCTTGGCAAGAGACCCCTACCACCACCCGCTGCAGGGAAAAAAACGCGCTCTGAAGCACAAATAAAATCTCAAAAGGCTATCCGCCACACTGGTGGGTGAACATTTTAAGCGCGCACGCGCTCTTCTGCCTCTAAGAACTAGCAGAGAGAGCGAGAGCGAGCCCCGGCCGCGCGTGCGCACTCACTCACTATATTCAGAGCGGTCAAGTTTCCCCGTACTTTTTGACAAGCGTCCTTGACAGGGCGGCCAGAGCTTCTTTGCAGCTCAAGTCGGCGGCGGTGTATACAGTTTTAGTAACGCTCTATCTGTTGACGGCGCTGAGGAAAAAGCTCCCGCCACTGGAAGAAGCTGTCGCCGCCCATTTGAACGTCTTCAGCACTCACGGATCGCGCATACTCCGCCGCTGGCCAGGCTGCTTCTGCTTTACACACCCTGGACGCACGAAACGTAACGGAAAACATTGCAAGGTGTAATGAGACCGAATGTTTTTTGGTGACTAATGATAACTTAGCTAGAAGTGGTGGTATTGCTAATGAAAATCAAACTTGATATGCTGCTAAATTAGCTTCAGGCGGGCAGCCACGGAGGTATACTTTCTGGAGGTATACTGCCCCCATCTGGTATGGAATGTGGAGTATGACTTGATTTTTTTTTTGCCAGAAATGACACATGGCACCTTTAAAGTATCATGAACCATGTAATACACATGTTGGCGCTGTCACACTCCTGACAATCTGAGTGTGTAAATCATGCTAGAGTTGATATTTATTGACACTATACCACAGTTAAGTGTCTTTACATGTGTGTGAAACATGTCTGAGAAGTGCATATTGTGAACCGCACTGGCTCAACACACATCGACTCTGAACACACGGATATTCTTTTGCACACGAGAGCATTTCTGTTAGTTTCACTTTCTTATTTTAGCAGTTTCCTGCATGCCGTTAAATTCTAGAAATAAAATCATTACATTATTAGTGATAAAATTGTTTTGTTACTTAAAAGTTATCCAATATCCACGACTCCTGAATTATGAAACAGTTTTTAAAGTATTTTTAAAGTAATAATTAGCATCAGTTCCAGTTTGGTCAAACAGAAAGTATATGCACACACTACATGAGCGTCTCTAAAGAAGAGATGAATCTGTCTCAGGAAGTGTTTCTACACATGCAGGGGCGTCGCACCCATGGGGGATGTGGGTGTTTGAACACACACACTTTTCCCGGTGAGAGGGATCAACACCTGCACTTTTCCTGCAGTTTTTCCGCAGTTTTGCACAAACGCCTGACTACAGTCGCTCCTCCGTTTCTCTGGCCGCTCTGTGTCTGCGCTGGCTACGGCTCCTCTCCCTCTTCCTCTCAAACATGACACCGGCTTTGAGTGTGACCGGCTGATGATTGGCTGTTCTGCCTTAAGTCCCGCCTCTCTTGGTGTGTTAGATGTATCGGTCAGCTCGTGCTGAGGAGGCGGGAACTTATGGTTATGGTTATTTACATCTTCCCTTTCCCAGGTACTTTGAATTAGTGTTTATGCTTTCGAGGTTTTTAAATAAGCTTGATATGTGTTTGGGAAGCTATTCTGTTTATGTTTTGTTGACATGTCGAGAATTTTGGTATTATATTTCGTCTTTTAGACTAATGCTAATTAGTTCATCTTGCATTGTTCAGAATGAAGTACAGCTTCCAGTCTAATGCTGAAATTGTTGCTGTTCTTCAAGGGATGACCGCAGAGGTGAATGAAGAGGAACAAACATCTCAGGAAAGGAGACTTATTAAACACAACTGCAGAGGTTTATTAAGAAAATTATAGCAATCATTCAAAATGAAAAAAGATGCTAAAAACAGGAATGAACAGACAAGATCCAAGAATCCTCAAATCAGCTCCATCACACAGAACAGAGAGAGATTATACAGTCTGAGTCTGTCCATTACTGTATTAATATTATATTTAAAGCAGCTTACATATGAAGCGCAAGAGAATGACTTTCAACACTGTAGGAAAATATATCCATAAAATCCATATAAATGAAAATAAATTTGGCTTTTTATATGTAAAAAAACAACAACATTTCAATCTAATCGTGATTATGTCATTATAAGCGCTGAGAAGAAGAAAATAAAACAATGACCAATCCTCTGTAAGTTTGTGCTATTGTAAATATTGCTGCAGATTGGCTCTAAACTCATCAGTATTTTATTCTAATATTGTCGGCATCTCTATTTCCTCTGGGTGCTTCGAGTCCTTCCTCCCTGCAAAATAAAAGCATTGACTGACCTCTCGTATGTGTTTTTATCATGATTGCAGATTGTTCCAGATCAGATGAGTGTGAATCATCAGATTGTGTGCGGCTCAAAACTCACCAGCTCTTCTTGCACAGATGATCTGAAGAAGAATCACAGTAGGAGCAGCAAACACTGCGATCCCAACAATACTCACAATCACTGCAGGAAACATGAGAGGAAGAAGAGAAACTGTACATGACTGAAGTCAAGGGTATTCAACTATCAACAGTTATTGATGAAGCATTTACAGACTGACTGATAGTTTAATGTTATAAAGCTGTCAGTATAAATGAACGTGTCGTACCTCTGTATAATGATCCAGCAGTCACACTGACTTCAGTTTCTGATGCTGTATCAGCTGGATCTGTGGATCACGTCTGTTAGTTCAGTTCAACACATAATGCCACATATACACAACATCATCATCACATAATACTGGAGCTTCACATCACAGAAATGATGAATATGTGCACGAGTCTGTCATCTATTATCTTCTTACTTCACTCTCAAGCTGTCAGGAGGAGAATGGCAGTAGTTGAGAAGAGACTGTACTGTATTACTGTATAACTGTATTACTGTGTTACTGTATAATTTATTCCTGGTTTATATGAGAGTGAAACACAGTTGAGCTTCTGCAAATAAACCTTCAGCTTGAATGAAGGACATAAGCCTTATAATTCCTAAAGCCGACCTCCTACATGGGTCATACTAGGCTTTAATACACTCGTCTGATTTATGCAATATATCATGTATGACCCATGTAGGAGGCCAATATTGGGAATTATAAGGATTGTTATGCAGTTTATGACTTTGACCACTAATATTTTACAACGCCAAAACGTATGAAGCCATCAGAAAGAGTAGAGCCAATCTGTGGAAGTTTTCACAAATCTGTCAGAAAAGAGTGTTTTCTCACCTGAATACTTGACAGTGTATCTGACTGAGGTCAAGAGTTGATTTCTGTGAGTAAGCTGACATCTCCACTCTCTGTTGTCATCTTCATTCAGGAGTGTTGTAGTCAGAGTGATGATGCAGTGATATCGATCTGATGATGATAATATCTGATATCTGGAGTCTGTCTTCAGATCAACACCAGCCTGATTCACCCACAACAGCTCAAATCCCCCATAACGGACCCAAGCATCACATGACTCTCCAATATTTGAATACAACTGACAGGAGAGAGTCACAGAGCGGCCTGGACTGATCTCAGTCTGTGAGGATGAAGAAGATGATGATGATGATGATGATGATGATGATGATGATGATGGAGACACTGAAACTGAACACAAGACACAAATCACAGACTCTTCAATCATCATCTGAGTTTAAAGGGAGAATCTGCCCTTTTTAAATTGACCACATAATCATAAACTTACCATGAAGAACATGCAGATAAACATCAGCATCAGGTCCTTGTTGTTCTCCATTCACATATTGACTGCAGATGTAAAATCCATAATCTTCTCCTGTGCATACCTGTCAACACTTGGATACCAAAATACGGGAAATCTGAACGCGGGGGGGGGGGGGGGGGGGTGGAGGGAATGGCGGGGGGGGGGGGGGGTGGCAGAGGCAGGCTAAATAGACATTAATTGCGCAGATATTAACATAAATAAATACATACATACTATTCAATTAAAATAAACATAAGACTTATTCATGTTTCTCTATTTATTTTTATCAATTGCAACAATTAACTACATTAATTAATCACGATTAATTGCCATTAAAAAACTTACATTTTATAATGTAATCATTTCACAATTAATCTCCAAATTAATGTAGAAAAACATAAAACAGTATATTTTAAATATTTGTCTAACAGGTAGGAAAAATATACAGAAATTGAAGTTATCAAACAGTTTGCACTGCATACAATTTAAATTGTACATAGATTAATCCTTATTAAAGTAAAAAAATATCTTTAGTCAAGAGCAGTGAGTGCTTTTCTCTGTTACCGTTGTTCTTTGATTAACTTTACTGACAGAAAGCTTTATTGGCTACTGTCTCTTTAAAAACAGCCGCTGACGGATCTCACACGCGTCTCATTCTCTCACAACTCTTTACTTTCATTTACGACTTTTTTTTTTTTAACTAATAGACTGCTCAGACTGTTCTTATGAGGATACTCGACAAAACGGACATTTTGACATAATTGCGTGTGTTAATGCCATCTCTCTCATGTTCATCCTCGGATGCTGCTGTTCTTTGCGCGATTTTCCCCCCCAAACTACTTCAGTGGAAATCCAGCCCTGCAGCCGATTCTAAAGATTTTATTGGTCATGTGAATCACAGTACTGATTGCCTACACCAAACACTGACCCCTAAACCTACCCGTCATTGTAACCTTAACCAATGAAATTAGCTGCAGGGCGGGATTTCCGCTTAACTGGTTTGCGCCCTTTGGGATTTTTTAAAAAAAAATATAGAAAGATTAAAAATACGGGAGAAATACGGGAAAATATTTAAACGGGATGATAGCGGGATAGCAATGTAAAATACGGGAGAATCCCGGGAAAAACGGGAGGGTTGACAGGTATGCTCCTGTGACGTTCTTGATGTTCAGAGAGCAGTCAGACTCCAGACTCAGTCTCTCATGTCTCTCTGTGTCTTTATTCTTTATCCCTCCAGTAATCAGTTCAACTGCTGAAAGACTGAAGCTGTTCTTGTTGGTCCATGTAGTTGATTTGCAGTCAGAAAGAGTTTTATTACAGGACAGAGAGACATTTTCACCAGAACTGATGAACACATTAATCACTCCACTGGTTCCTGAAACGCAGTATATCTCAGTGATCATTATGATATATATTAATAAATGAAACAAAACACACCAGCATAAAAAGCAGAAGTTTTAAATCATAGTATTTTCCTGACTTAAAGCAAACAACACACTATCCAGAATAAACTATTAGTCTTTACCAGAGAGCTGTTCAAATCACTGACACACTCTTAATATGAAGATAATTCTTCATCATCAGATGTTTGAGTGACACTATGTCCAGTATCAGGAATAATACAGTATGATCTGTGTGTATCAATACACAACTCTGAGATCACAACGTGAATGTGTGCAAGAATAAACTGAGCATGTTCAAATGAACTCTTTCCAGACTAATTCCACTAAATGTCTTTAGAGAAAATACAGATTTCTTTACCTGTGAGAAGTGAAGAGAGAATGATCAGTCCCAGCAGACACAGATCACACTTATCAGCCATTTTCTGTTTCTGTCAGTCTCCCTCTTCATTATATATAGTTACAGCTCCTCCTTTAAACATCATCAGCTCCTCCTGTGGTTATTAACTTCCTGTCATCTGACCAACCAACCATCACTGGTGAAATAAACATAAAGCCTAATGTTGCAGTGCATGATGGGAACCACCAATCAAAGCTCATCCATGTCTCCCAAAATAATCATTATTGCTAATATAGCGTATAACTGTTGAGCTGAGTGAACCTGAAGGTAGTGATGGAGAGATGAGGCTTCATGAAGCTTTAAAGCTTTCCAGCCTGATGTGTGTAAAAGTGGTTGATTTCTCCAGGTTTGGAATGCACACAGCGACACCTGCTGGTCAATGCTGATATCATGCAGAACAAATCCTCAGTGGTGTGTTATGGAAATTAATTTGACTTCATGCAGGGCTGCCAATGCTGAGAATCAGGCAATCGACACTTTTCACTCGCTCTCACGACACACATCCAGTTTCTCACGCAGAGGAAAATCATGAAGCAAAGAGGACTGACACCGACAGACAAGGTTACTATTGATATGAAACACACTCTCAGATTCTGTCAATTTTATCACGAAATTCAACAATAAATACGGTTTTGGTGCTTGTAAATATGACGTGACAGATCGCTGTATCGCCTGAACCGATCATCTCTTACTCTTCACTACTAGTTAATAGCAAATAAACAGGAATGAACAATAGGTGTGTTGAAAGATACAGTACAACTTACCGAAATGTATATCCCTCATACATAATATCCATCAGTCAGTGTTTTTCACCCGCGGAAGAGCTCAATAACAGCTGGAGAACACTATAACCTACACGTGACGCTACATTTACCTCAGGAACATTAATGACCATAGCACGCTAGTTGGCTAGACAAATTAGCTATATAGATTATTTTGCTAAATATGTGCACTATATTATTATTTTTTTTTAATTGTTTTAAACATTTTTTACATATATCGTTAAAATATTATAACATTATAATAAAACCCTATTATATTTAATTTTAGTTGTTATTTTTAACCTTTAATAATAATAAAAGCTGACAGGGCATTATATTAACAGCATTAGGTGAGATATTTTTTATTTTTCTTGAGAAAAATTAACATGTATCTGTCCCTAATATTTATCGAAATGAACCGATATTGAATTCAAATCAGTTTCAAATCACAAGAAATTTATTGAAAATTTGTGTCAAGCAATAATAAAAACAGTAACCTACCAGTTATTGTACCATGTAAACATTGTAACAATATTTTTCATACTTTTAGAGCACAACAGAAACTTTCCATATCATATTCTTCTGATGACGACATTTTCACATTCAGATCGTTAATCGACTTTATTACGTGTTAGAAAGCAAAGGATTTACAGCTCGGATCAGTATGGTTTTCGACCAGCTAGATCCACCTTAGACACACTAATAAGATTAGAAACTGATGTAAAAAAGGCTCTAGCAATGAAAGAGGTGTTAGTGGCAGTATACTTTGACATCGAAAAAACATACGATATGATGTGGAGAGAAGGATTGCTATTAAAGCTGCAAAGAGTTGGAATTGAAGGAAGATTTTATAATTGGGTTTTAAGTTTCTTATTTGGATCAATGATATATATGAAGGAATTTATCCAGGAATTAAAACAGCATTATATGCAGATGATGGAGCATTGTGGAAGAGGGGAAGAAATGTTAAATATATAGTGCAAAAAATCCAAGAAGCAATTGAGATTGTAGAGAAATGGTCAGTGGAATGGGGATTTAGATTCTCTATATCCAAAATGTGTTGTCAGTTTTTTACTAAAAAGAGGATTGCAGAAAATATTAAACTTTATTTATATGAACAGCCACTAGAAAGGGTATCAAATTTTAAATATTTAGGTTTATGGTTTGACTCCAAATTAACATGGAAAATTCATGTCAAATATATTGAAGAGAAATGCAGCAAAGTACTAAATCTGATGAGATGTATAGTAGGCCAAGAACGGGGGACTGATAAACAATCTATGATCAACTTATATACTGTGCTCTCTTACGATCCGTTTTGGAGTATGGATGCATTATATATGGATCTGCATCAACTATATGCTAAAAAGGTTAATTTAACTCAAGCACGAGCTTCGAGATGTATCACAGGAGCAATTAAAACAACTCCAGTCTCAGCAATGCAAGTGGAAACAGGAGAGTCCCCATTAGAAATAAGACGCCACAAATGATCTGTTGCTTACTGGATCAATTTACAAGGGCATACACAGGAACATTTTACAAAAGCAATAATAGAGGGGAGTTGGGAGACAATAAATTTAACAGGAACAGGTTTTGCATGGAAAGCAAAGGAATGGGCTACAGGAATGTCGCTAAATAATATATTATTTTCATTACCGGTAACCATTTCCCCAATACCCCCCTGGTTTATTAGCCAACCTGAAGCTGATTTACAAACTCATGAGAGTGTTAAAAAAGGACAAATTGACATTAAGAGCTATACAATTGAATATATCAGAGCAGTTTATTATGCATTTCTTCCAATATACACAGATGGATCAAGAAATCCAGAGATAGGTCACACTGGATCAGCATTTTATGTTCCAGAGTTTAAAATAGGAAAATATGGGAGATTAACAGATGGGACTTCAGTGTATATCGCAGAATTGGTGGCAGTTCAGATGGCACTTAGTTGGGTGGAAGAAGTGATGCCAAATAAAGCTGTGATTTGTTCAGATTCAATGGCATCACTTATAAGCCTACAAACATATCAATCAGTTAGATATGATATCTATATAGAAATATTGAATATTATGTATAGATTAAGGCAAGCTGGAACAATAATTAATATTCTGATATACCAGGAAATGAAAGATCTGATAAAATGGCTAAAGAATCACTTAAACTGAACATCCCTACTATTACAGTTGCATTAAGTAGGATGGAAGTGTAGGGCTGAGCAAATATGGGCAGGACTCTTTACTGCCCTAGTACTTCAAAAAGCCTTTTAAAGGTTTACATGTGAATTAAGCGTGGCACAATGGCCTTCATCATCACAGTATGCTAATGCCTATCTAGTGCAGGGATTCATCAATATGCTGATCGAGGACTGCTGGGACACTCCAGGCACAGGATGGTTCTGTCGGGAGAGACGGAGTCGTTTGCGCCTCAATCACACGTCTGTACCATTTGCTTCACAGGACATATGCTTTCAACTACATGCTGTCAACACTTCGTATGACCTGGGTGTAGTCTCTCACACTGTCCATCACATCTCACCCGCACTACTTCTTCCTGAGCTAGTGGACTCAGCGGTTTGGCTGTTCTGTTGTAATGCCTCGCCCGCCTCTCATTCGCAGAGTTCAGTGTACTCTGTGCCTTGTGATGCTTCGCTGATGGAAGCTTTGTCCACAGTTTCCTATTCATGAGCATTTCCGCCGGTGAAAGGCCATTCTCCAATGCTCTGTAGTTAAGAACAGCCAGGTATGGATCTTCACCTGTCTCAGCGGCTTTTTTAGCAGGCGTTTCATGATCTGCACTCCTTTCTCCGCTAAGCCATTGGATTGCGGGTAAAGGGGACTTAATGTTAAATGTTCGAAGTCATAATTTCTTGCAAAGTCCTTAAAGCTCTGACTTTTGAATTGTGGTCCATTGTCGCTTATTACAGTTATTGGAATACCGTGACGTGCAAATATGGCTTTTGTTTGCACAACCACTTGCTCTGCTGTTGTGTTTGACAGCCTCACAAATTCGGGGTAATTGGAATGATAGTCCATGAGCAACAAGTTGTCTTTGTCTTTCAGTTGAAATAAATCCATTCCAACCTTTCTCCATGGTTCCACTGGTTTGTTGTGTGATTTCATGGGCTCTTTCGGTTGCTGATATCTGTGCCGTTGGCATACTTCACATTGCTGCACTAATGTCACTATGTCTCTATGCATGCCCGGCCAATACAGTAGCTCTCTTGCCCACCTCTTACATTTCTCCATTCCCAAGTGTCCCTCATGCACAAGTTTTAACATCTGTTTTCTCGTTTACATAGGCACGACAATGTTTGTTCCTTTTAGCAGAACTCCATCAAGCACCGACAGTTCATCTTTAAAGTGTTGGTATGGGTTATCCAACACTCCTTCCCCCGGCATGTGAATTATTTCTATCACTCTCCTCAAATGTTCATCTTTCATTGGTTCAGTGGCTATATCAGCCCACTTTGCAGCTGACACTGGCATCTGTGCTTTGATAGAGTCCACGTGAATCTGCACATCTTCTTCCGCAGTGCTTGTGTTATTACTCAAGCTAGCCCTGCTCAGGGTGTCTGCCACTATTAAGTGCTTGCCTGGTTTAAATTCAAATGCCAGATCATACTTCTGTAGACGAAGCATTAGTCTTTGTATGCGCGGTGGCACTTCTCCCAGTGGTTTCTTTGATATTGCTATGAGAGGCTTATGATCTGTCTCTAGGATGACTGGTCTTCCGTAAACGTACTCATGCAATCTCTCACAGCCAAACACTGCACCTAGAGTCTCTTTTTCTATTTGCGCATAGTTTCTTCCCGCAGATGTCATAGTGCGGGATGCATATGCGACTGGATACCACTCGGTGTCATGTTGCTGGAGTAAAACGGCTCCTAAACCCGATTTCGATGCATCTGTAGAGACTTTTAGTGGCTTATCCTGGTCGTAGCATTTTAGTACAGGTTCTTTAGTCAAACTGCTCTTCAACCACAACCACTCTTCAACATGCTCCCTTTCCCACTGCCACTCAGTGTTTGATTCCAGCAGGCTTCTTAATGACCTTGTGTTTGCTGACAGATTTGGAACAAATTTCCCCAGGTAGTTTATTAACCCTAAGGCTCTCTGCAGGTCTTTCTCGTCTCTTGGTTCAGGCATTTCCTCAATTGCCTGGATTGTTTCTCTGTCCGGCTGTACCCCTTCTTCAGACAGTCTCTCTCCCAGGTATGTGATTTCTCTTACACCAAACTGACACTTCTTTTTATTCAGTTTTAACCCTGTTCGTTGTGCTTGATTCAGGACCTTGCAAAGTCTTGCATCGTGCTCTTCCTTAGTGCGGCCCCATACTACTACATCATCAATTAAAACTCATTAGATCTCGAGTGGCTGGACGAGTACGTCCCAGTCCATTTTTTTTTGTTCAAAAGTTCACTTCACTCTTTTAGATGTAAAGTTAGCCCATATTTTGTAGTTTTGTATTTTTTTTAAATGTTTTTAGTGGTAGTATGTGTATTTATATTTCATTTTTACAAAAATATTTATTTTTAAAGTTACATTTTTATGTATTTATTTTTATTTTACTTTTTTTTAAAAAAAACTAAACTAAAAACAAACAAAAAAAATCCAACAAATAACTATAGAAACTAAATAATTTTTAGAAATGTGTAATTTTATTTTATAATATTACAATTTGTGATTTTCCATTGGTTAATGTTATTCAATCATGATAACTAGTTTACTGGATCAATGCGATTATTTCCATTCATAGTTTTCATCCTTATCCTATGTCTCCCTCTAGTGGGCAAGCAACATTTATTTAGCAAAACTATGGACCAGAATCAGAAGATTTGGATCGACTCACTGAAGCAAAAAAAATGAACGTAAGAAAAGAATAAAAACAATTAACCACTCAGACCACTGGAATGCAGCTAATTAATGAAAAGGTAAGTGTGTTTTTATATTTGTTTGTTCTTTTGCATGAGTTGTATCTTTTAAAATTGAAAGATGAAAGAAAAACTAAATAAAATCAAAAAGATAACCAAACACAGAGTCAATAATTTTGAGAATTTTCCAATATCAATATCAGAAATACAACCTCAAGTTTCTCAATTTCAAGTTCAATGTCTTGTTTTCAAATTCCAAAAAATTACTGAGTAGGAAAGCTGTTCAAAAATGAACACAGTTCAGTCCATGAAGAGAAAAAGGTAAAAGATAATTTTGTCTTCAGGGAAATCCTGAATCATGAAGAGAGTCCAAACCCACACTCTACAACAGGATTCACACCATTCTTCCTCACACATGGTCATGAAGCCAGGATGCCTGTCAACATGCTGTTACCTAACAACACACCATCTTTGTCTATTACAGGTTCTCCTGCTGACTATGTTGCACGATTGACGCAGAAACTTCAGTCCGCTTTCAGTTCTGCTGCATGGAACAGAGATTATGCCCACAATCAGCAGAAACGACAGTATGACAAGAGTGTTAAGCACACTCCCTATGTTCCGGGAGACCTTGTCTGGTTAAATGACCCCACTACAGCTAAACAAAAACTTGCTCCTCACTGGAAAGGCCCCTTTGAAATATTAGAGTGCCTAGGATCTGATGTGGATTCTCCTGGAGTAACATACAGGACTCACTACCTCCTGGATCAGTCTGATAAGTCCCAGAATGTCCACTACAACCGTCTCAGACCCTACCATGCTCCTGTGCCAGATTGTGGACATGAGACACCTACATGTGACTTTTTGCAGTCTCAACTCCCTCATTTGACTGCATTATCAGGTGCTTTGTCCTTTAAGCCTTCAAAGTTTTCAGCCATGAGGAGCTACACCTTATCTGGCCAGGGCAATACTCCCTCATTAGTCCCTCCCACTGGCCATCCACAACCCCGACCACAGCCCCAGTCCCGCTCTCCCCTGACTCAGTCTTGCTCTGCCCCCTCCTTTGGCCCAGTAGGCCAGTTTGACACTGTCCCCTCTTCCACTCCTCAGGCTCCTGGTTCTTTGCTACGCCCTGGGAAACGTCCCGTTAGACCTCCCAGATTCCTTATGTTCTGAACTTATACAGTTGCTTTATTGCTGTGGTTACTGTTACTTGTTTATTTGATGGGAAACGGGGACGTTTCTTTTGTGGGAGGGGGAGGAAATGTAAGGTTTAGAAGTGGAGTTCATATTTCATATTGGAAAGTTGTAATGCTTAGAATTTAATATGATTTATATTTGAGTTAATTTATTAGAAGTATATTTACAATGTTTAGTCAGTTAATTATTTACTTATGCATTTACATATTTAATACAGTAAGGATATTCTGCTGAATTTGCCTCTGATTCACTCACGTTTATCTCAGTCTAAGTTCTTGCTTCTGATTGGTTAGTGGAGTCACGTGAAAGGCTGTTTAAGAAAGTGCTGTTGTTGTGACGGTGTTCAGTAAAAGTGCCGCTTGAGAAAGTCTTCTGTCTCCGTTCTGCTGTTTATTATCATAAAGAGTGATCTACCACCACATACCGAACCCCCACGTTGCACCTGCAGTGGAACTGTGTGTGTGTGTGTGTGTGTGTGTGTGTGTGTGTGTGTGTGTGTGTGTAGAGAATATGAAGAGTTCAGATGCAAAAGCCTCTAAGTGCCATCTGAAAATGTCTTCTAGAATGGTCATTTTTATCAAGCTTGTATATTTAAGTTCAGTAATTTCACTTAAATGACAATTAATAGGTAATTTTCATTGCCATTTAGTGAAATTACTGAGCTTAAATATACACACACACACACTCACACAGTTCCATTGCAGGCTATGGGAGTTCGTAAACGAAAAATGAAACTAAGACTAAAACTATTGGTCAAAAAACATTTGCGTAAACTGAAATAAAATAGAAATTTCAGTAAAAATGAAAAACTAAAACTAAACAAAACTAACGACAAATGTCTCGAGACCTTGCACTTTTTTCCCGTTCCACTGCCCGCGTCTTTTTCCCATTTTTCCAACCAAAACCGCTTTCTGTGTGAACCAGCCCTAAGAAGCAGAAATAGCCAATTAAATATTTCTATCATGACTAGACTTAATGCAAATACAGCTGTACATTAATTCCAGGTAAGATAACCATCTCATGTGAAACTAGACCATACATATTAGATTAGATACCACACTGAGCAGAAAACGGAAAAAAACAAATAACATGTTTTGCCCAGAAACAGATGTAGGCTACATTTGTCAGAGTAGAAGTAGGCCTATACTACATGTTTGGTCTGAATAGAACATTTGAATATGAGTATAACTATGAGTATATGATTTTAAACGCTGCAATAGACAAAAGGCATAAATGTATCAATACAAGAATAATGTTGGAAAGGATTAATCATAGAAATAACCTTAAAGAATAATCGTACGCATATTTTTTCCCCTCTTATACTCCATGTTTAACAAGATTTAATTTTTAATATGAATGAGTATGAATGAATAATCTGTACTCTTTAGTTGCATATGTGTGGTTTTTTGTTCATCCTCAAACTATTATTTTATTTTTATTATTAAGAGGTTTTCACAAGAGTTAACTGTAAACTGCAAACATTAAACTAACTGAAATTTATTGGAAATTTGAAAATGATATTAAAATAAAAAAACTCATTTAAAAATGCAAGACTACAATAATCTTGATGGGAGTCCCCTGTTGGATAGGTAGACATCGGTCAGAGAGTCCCCTTTTGGCCATTGTAGAGCGATAGTGCTCTGTTAGTATTATAGACGTGTGTGTGTGTGTGTGCAATGGCACATAACAATGGCAAGTAAATTGTTAGGGACTGCATAACCAAGCATAGAAAGTAGGCCTATCTATGACGAGAGAGCATTAAATAAGAAAAATAATATTATGAATGATTTTCATGAATGATATGCTTTTGAACTATTGCATATATATATATATATATATATATATATATATATATATATATATATATATATATATATATATATACAGGGCCTGAAGTTAACTTTTTTGACCACCAGCCACTGTGGCAGGTGGATTTAAAAATCCACCCGCCACAGTGACTTTTTACCAGCCAGATTATTATTATTATTTTTTTTTTTTTTTTGCCTCATAAAAGGTGGGAAAAAAAGGAACTGCACAAACATTTGTTCTTTAACTTGTAAGAATACACATTTAAGTGCTGTCAAGTTATTAACGAGATCCATACAAGTAATAATAACTTAGAATACAGATATAGACCTAGTGCAGCTCGTAAACAAATCACACGCGGCTGTGTTGATGGCTGGGCAGCTGTTAGTTACAGCGTTCAGGAACCGTTATGGTGCGTTCACACCGGACGAGAATAGCGCGTCAGGCGCGAATTTAGACGTATATTCGCGTTTGGTGCGTTATGGCTGGCTTCGTTTAAATGTCAAAGAACAAAAAAAAAAAAAAAAAAACGCAAAGACCCAGCCGCTTTAGTTACTGTTGCTATGTCCGACAAGCTACACCGAGCTCACGACAAACCATGATCTCACGCAATGAAAAACACATCGCGCAGCAGAGACACTGACAACACGCTGACAGACAAGACAGTCCAGGATACTTTTGATTTTAAACAAAGTATCAACGTTAAAATTTGGTCATTTGTGAAGAAATTTAGACAATACCGTTTTGTGGCTCTGTAATGTGTCTTGACAGATCGCTGTGGTGCCTCAGTTAAAGCTGCTTGTGAACCGATCATCTCTTCCTTCTAGTTAATTTATAGCATAAAATAAACATGAATGAACATAAGAAGGAATGAAGTTTTAACTGCGGAAAGATGTCAGTAGGTCTACTCAGTACACTCCGTTTTTTCAAGTTCAAATCATCCAACGTTGAACTCTCCTGACTGCTTTGTCGGACAAAAAAAAGGCGGATTCGGCGGATTATGATTGGCCAGATCGCGGTCAATCAAACTCCCCGCGAAGGGTCGATTCTCATTGGCTACCTGCCAATGTGGCAGGTAGATTTACAGTGTTACCCGCCAATTGCAGAATTCACCCTCATTTGGCGTGTGGTCGGGTGTTAATTTCAGGCCCTGTATATATATATATATATATATTAGGGCTGTCAATCGATTAAATTTTTTAATCGCGATTAATCGCATATTGTCATGAGTTAACTTGCGATTAATCACATTTAATCGCACATTTTTTTAATTGTTCTAAATGTACCTTAAATTAATACTTTTCAAGTTTGTAATACTCTAATCAACGTGGGCATGGATAAATATAGATGCTTTTTGCAAATGTATGTTTATTATTGAAACCATAGTCAATATAGAGCATAAGGACGAGACATGTTTCTAAGGTCACAGATGTTTTTCAAAGAACTTGTTCATAGACACGTAGAAAGAACAAACAAATGCCAGGTTACCATTACTTCTCTTTCTTTGCACTGAGCAATTTACTAACAACAAACATGTTTAGATTTTTGCATGACTGGGCAGCTCTTCTGAAAATACTAAATGTACATTTATTATTTATTAGCCTATTACATTGTAGTTGGTCTCTCTCTGTGCCCATTTTGATGAAGCTAAATTCTCAATAAAACTGTTTTCATTGGTATATTTTACTGTTTCTGTTGTCAAACAACGGAATGAAAATGAAATGGTGACTGAAACGCGACCCATTAAGACAAAACCAGCTCTCCCTTCCAAGACGTTAATCTGCACAAAAATTCTGATAATCGAGCCGTCGTCTGGTGAAATCAAATTCACATAAGATAAAGACAATATCTGTGCTCTGATTTCGGCTATACTTGTAAAAATAGAGAAGCAACATGAAAGCGCTGCTCCTCCGCGCGAGACGCAGCGAGAGAGAGAGAGAGAGAGAGAGAGAGAGAGAGAGAGAGAGAGAGAGAGAGAGAGAGAGAGAGAGAGAGAGAATTTGAAAACACCTTTATTACAAATTAAGTGTTTTAAAACATTAAAAACAAACTATTTTAAAATAAATTACATAAATTTAGTAAAATAAAGATTGTCATCAACATAAGAGCACAAAACCCCTCCATAACACCAAACATCCTCAAACATGGCAAGACATGAAGTAGCTTTATAAAACTTAAAATCAATCAAAATTCTTGACTTCACCATGGCACCAAACATAGATACCAGATCAAATTCCTGATTTTGTTCAATTTTATCTTTCCGACTCATGTATATTGCCATTTTACTTTTGCCCAAAACAAAATTTAACAACTGACACTCTCTCTGTCTTCTCTTTGTATATTTAACACCAAAGATAAAAGCTTGCATTGAAAATTCTTCATCAAAAGACTTAAACAAATTTTGTAAAACTTCAAATAAAGGTTTAAGTCTATGACAACTCATACAAACATGAAACACAGTCTCCCTTTGTGAGCAAAATGGGCATTCATGACCTACATCAGGATTCAACACAGATATAAAGGCATTTACAGCAATAATACAATGTAAAATCCTCCACTGCAAATCTCCAATTTTCTTATTCAATGGTGGCTTGTAAAAAGTTCTCCAATTTGGCTTAAAAACATCATCCAAACCTAACACAATTCTCCAAGGTGTATCAGTTTTTCCATTTAATGCTTTTTTATTAAAACATTTCACACATGACTTATACAGTTTCTTGCCATTCACTTCTTCAAAGTCTATGACCACTACAAATTCTACTTCCAGAAAAATTCCACCTTCCTCCTCTAAATTAGGTGAAACCATCAACTTTGGAAAAAAATCTTTATCATTGGGAGAAATTTCTCCCTCACAATATTTCTTGAGTAAATCAGTCTCTTCCACTGTAAGGATAGTCTGTAACTTCCGTAATAGTTTCTCAACCACTCGAGTGGATCTAAACCCCAATTGTGTTGCCACTGCATCCACTTCAACAAAATCTGGTCCTGCCAGACTCATTAATTGACGAAGAGTCACCACTTTAGCCTTAACAAAGGCTTCTGTCAGTGACACAGATGCATTAGTAATGTCCAGTCTTGCACCATAAAGCAAAGGTTCTTCCAAAAGCCAATACAACGATGTGGGATTGCTCATCCTTTGGAGTTTAAAAAGACTCCATACTTTAAAAAGATTCCGATAAAAAACTGGAAGTTTCTCCACATTTAAAGTTTTTGGATCCAATAAAAATAAGGATTTGTCCAAAGTTATACCTGCAGCAGTTTTTAAAATAGCACTTGCCACTGGTCTCCAACTTACAGACTCTGGGCCTGTCAGGAAATGTTGTATAAACTGTGCACGAAATGTTGCTGTCCTACTTTGTAGATGCACAAGTCCTTGTCCACCTTCTTCCTTTGGTAAGTACAAGATGTTATGGATCACCCAGTGCATCTTATCCCAGAAGAAGTCTATCAACATCGATTGTATCTTGGCAAGAAAGAGTAGTGGTGGGTTAACACAAGTCAGTCGATGCCAAAGAGATGAAGCAACAAGGTTATTAATAATAAGGGTTCGACCCCTATAGGACAATATTTTCTTAATCCACTTCCATTTATCCAAGCGGCCCTTTATTTTCTCAATCATCCCTTCCCAATTTTTTAATTGAAAAGACTCGTCCCCCAAATAAACTCCCAAATACTTTAACCCATCTTTTTTCCATGTCAGACCACCAGGGAGTTTGGGGGGCACTGTTGTCCGCTCTCCCACCAAAACAGCTTCGCTTTTTGACCAATTCACTTTTGCAGCTGATACCATTTCAAAATCATCCAAAGTTTTCATTAAAAGGTTCACATCATTTTGCTCTTTTACAATTACAACAACATCATCAGCATAAGCTGATAAAACAAAAGTTCTTTCACAGTTCATCAAAGAGAGGCCTTTCATTACCCTTCTCAATCTTTGCAAAAGTGGTTCTATTGCCAATGTATAGAGCATACTTGATAATGAACAACCTTGCCTCACTCCACGCTGAACTTTAAAAGGAAAACACAAGCCACCATTAAATTTCAACATACTCTCAATGTCATTATATAACACTTTAATATAGCCTTTAAAATCCAAATTAAAACCAAAGGCATCTAGAGTCTTCCATAAATAACCATGCTCTACACGGTCAAATGCCTTTTCCTGATCAATGGAAATCAAGCCAAAATTAACACCATAAATCTTTGAAAACTCCATCAAATCTCGAATTAAAAAAATGTTATCAAATATAGATCTTCCAGGCACACAATAGGATTGGTCAGGACTAATTATATCATCTAAAACTTTCCCTAATCTAATCGCCAATACCTTAGACAGAATTTTGTAGTCAGAGCACAGTAAAGACACAGGTCTCCAATTTTTAATATCACTCAAATCTCCTTTCTTTGGGAGGAGTGTAAGAACTGCTCTCCGACTACTAAGTGGTAACAAACCACAGACCAAACTATCACTAAGAACTGCAAGCAAGTCTTCTCCTATAATGCTCCAGTATGCTTTATAGAATTCAAAAGGAATCCCATCTACCCCTGGAACTTTCCCGTTTTGCGTACTCTGGAGAGCTTCATACAGTTCAATTAAAGTTATATCTTCACTAAGTTTTGCATTGGCACTTTCTGATAATTTTGGCAGATCTTCAAAGAAACAACCATCAATATCTTGATCTATCCTATGATCAGAACTATAAAGATTTTTATAAAATGTTACGGCTCTTTTTCTCATTTCGACTGGGTCTGATAACAGAACCCCAGCTTCAGACCTTAAATTCTGAATATTATTCCGAGCGAGCGAGCGAGAGAGAGAGGCGCGCGCGTGTGCTGAGAGAGCAGTACCGGCGGTACCGGTAGATTCTCAGAAACTAAATAAGGTTTGGGCGCTTTGTTGAAGGGAAAAAATCGCTAAAGGGGTCTGCAATGTCGCTAAGTTAGCAACACTGTGTATCTCCATTTCTCCAACTAGGGGTTGGGCCACGGGTCAAACAGAAAATACGCGCTGCGTTAATCGCACGTTAAAAAAATTAGTGCCGTTAATATGATTTTGCGTTAACGCGTTATTAACGCGCTAACTTTGACAGCCCTAATATATATATATAACAGGGTTCAGATGTTATGGGAAGGAGGCGGGAACCGGCGAACATTCAACATATTTTAATAGAAACAATAGAACAAATAGAAACAAATAGAAACAAAACATCAACTAAAACACAAGCCTGTTCTTCTCTCGCTCTTCACTGCCGTCGCTCCTCTTGTATGCTTCTGCTCCTCCATGAGAGATGCGAGGCTGGTGCGTCGCGCACGTGTCGCTCATTATCAAATCACGCCACCGGCCTTGCGCCGTCCTCCCACAGCCTTCGACATCGTCGTGCTCGCCAAAATACCCCCAAAATACCCCCATCGCCAAAGACAACGACCTATCTGTAATATTTGCACTAGTCAAGTCAAGTCAAGTATATTTGTATAGCGCTTTTCACAATACAGATTGTATCAAAGCAACTTCACAGTATTAAAGTAAAATAAAATAATACAACAAGGTTTGTTTCTAGTGGAATTTATTGATTGATAAAATTAAATTAAATATCCCCAAAATATCCCCAACTGAGCAAGCCAAAGGCAACAGTGGCAAGGAACCGAAAAACTCCATCAAGTGACCTAATGGAGAAAAAAAACCTTGGGAGAACCCAGGCTCAGTCGGGGGCCAGTTCTCCTCTGGCGTTTATGAACTAGAGACCGAATTGTAGTTTGAACTGTAAGATTAAAAAAGTATTATATGAATGCCTGGCCGAAAAGATGCGTCTTTAATCTAGTTTTAAACTGGGAGAGCGAGTCTGAGCAACGAACAACATCAGGAAGACTATTCCAGAGTTTTGGTGCTAAATGTGAAAATGCTCTCCCTCCTTTAGTTGATCTGGATATCCTAGGTATGACCAAAAGCCTCGAATTTAGTGATCTTAAAGAGCGCGATGGATTATAGGGCGATAGAAGATCCGTTAAATAGACTGGAGCTAAGCCGTTTAGGGCTTTATAAGTCAGTAGCAATACCTTGTAATTAATACGGGACTTTATAGGTAACCAATGCAGTGATGATAAAATTGGTGTTATATGATCATATTTTCTTGATCTAGTAAGAACTCTAGCGGCGGCATTTTGGACTAACTGTAGCTTGTTTATTGAGGATGCAGGACAACCGGCCAATAACGCATTACAGTAATCTAATCTCGAGGTCATGAATGCATGAACTAACTTTTCTGCATCAGAAACAGAGAGCATATTACATAGCTTAGCAATGTTTCTAAGGTGGAAAAAGGCTGTTTTTGTAACATATGAAATATAATTTTCAAAAGACAGGTTGCAGTCTAATATAACACCCAAGTCTTTTACTGTAGAGGATGAAGTAACAGGACATCCTACTATGTTAAAGTTGTATTGTAAGAGGTTTTGTGGGTGGTTTTTTGAACCGATGATTAGTACCTCTGTCTTGTCTGGATTTAATAAAAGAAAATTGCGCGTCATCCAATCTTTTATATCTTTAACACACTCTGTCAATTTGGATAATTTAGCGTTTTCATCCGGCCGTGATGAAATATATATTTGAGTGTCATCAGCATAACAATGGAAACTAATTCCATGTTTCCTTATAATATTTCCAAGTGGCAGCATATATATTGAGAATAATAGAAGCCCAACACAGATCCCTGCGGCACTCCATAGTTTACTAAAGTTATGATCGATTTTTCTCCATTTAAATAGACAAAATGGTATCGGTCAGATAGGTATGATCTGAACCAGCTTAATGCTTGTCCTTGAACACCGGTATAATTTTGTAATCGATCTAAGAGTATTGTATGATCTATAGTATCGAACGCAGCACTAAGATCAAGTAAAACTAATATTGAGATACAGCCTTGGTCAGAAGCTAAAAGTAAATCATTTGTGATTTTAACGAGCGCAGTTTCAGTGCTATGATGCGGCCTGAATCCTGACTGAAACTTTTCATAGATATGATTTTCTTGCAAGAGTAAGAAAGAGATATAGAGATATATTTGCTTGACGCAACTCCCAGGGAACGACGCCGAGACGGCAACAGCCATCACTTCAAAAGGTAAAAACACATACTCTAGACACTTTTAAAACCACACAAAGCTGTACATAACCTCCGACACTTACCTCGGCTAACATAACACCAGTAACCAGAAGAGGGTCGGGTATGACAAAGCCTACGTTCTAGGGCTTCCTGTTTACACACTTAAATACACCGGCCCTAATTACCTCATCCACCCATTACCATATAAGGGTAACGAACACAAAACAAGGGAAGGGGAAATTCCCTACTACTACACTATGAAAAAGCTCCGCTCCCGTTTGAGCTGTTCGATCAAATAGATCAGGCTCGCGTTTCCAGTGCATAGGGGTCTCGCCCAGGGTGTAATTCAATGTAGAACCGCCACTGGCGTTGGCCACTGGCTCGGAGCGTTTACAGCTGTCTAGCTCGATAAACTTCAGCGGCAATGTGAAGGATGTCATCTCGTTGCAAGAGCGGAATATTATTAACATCTCCATTGGTGAGTCCCCAAACATTCCGGATCGTGATGTAGGTCTAACATTGACTATGCCTTCAACTCGATCTAGGAATCCCGTGATGAAAAAACATCGCACCACAAAGTTTTTCCAAACGCTTAATCAGGCTCGAACTGTGTGGGATCCTCGATGTAAAGCTATAGGTCTGTTTGGTGGACATTTAAATATTAGGAGTATGGCAACCAAACGTGAACAACTGGAAGACTTGCTTGTAAATTCTAATATTGATTTTCTTGGACTGTCAGAGACCTGGTTAACTCGTTCATCTCCGGAGGCACTTATTGTTATGCCAGGATATAATGTTTTAAAGGAGTCATAATGTAGAAATTTCACTTTTCCACGAGAATCAATGTATGTTATGATTGCATAATGATTGTACACTGGCCGGGAAGCCGATATTTAAAAGTGAAGCGTTTGTTTACCTCAGGGTTTGTAAAATAGGCCACGTGCACGCGCACGAAAAAACGAGATTTTGATTTCTTCCCCCTCTTGACGTCAAGACGGGGGAGGATATACCAAATATGGACACCGCAAACCTATGCCGCGGGAAGCCCGCCCCTCTCCCCCTCTCCCCCTCAGATTCAGTTTAGTCGACTCGAGAAAGATGGAGAAACCGAGTGTAGCCTACACCTGAGATGCTCTGTGGGATACTGCCACAAACAACATGCAAATGTGTTTTATCTACCAAAAACGGACGAAACTATCAGGGAACTGTGGAGGAAATTCATTTTTAATGACGCTGTCCCAACAACTCTTTCAAGTGGCGTATCGTTAGGTGTGTGTGCTAAACATTTTACACCGGAATCATTTACAAATTTGGGGCAAAATCAGGCGAACTTGGCCTCGAAGCTCCGTTTGGGAAAAGGTGCCATCCCAACCATCAGGGACTTGCCAGAAATTGAAAAGGTAAGACTGTGTTTGTATTGCTCTACTGTGGTTAACAAATAGCAGTTAACTGCTAATGCGGCTATTGTATGTAACGTTACCTTTGAGGTAAACACGGGGAATGGACTCTACGAATGCTAGCCACATCTTTCCACTTTGTTTTACACTAGCAGCTAACGTTACAGTAGTGACGGTACAGGAGTCCATGCTCAGTGGCTAAAATTGTTTAAATGCAAGTATAACATCACGTTGCATGTCTAAAGAAGACAAATATTGAATGTCTAAATAACCACAACGTGAAACAAGGCAAAAACACCACATGATAGTAAAAATCTCAAAACCACTGTAAGCTGATAAAAAAAAAAAAACTACATCTCCGTTAATGTAATCTACATTAAATAAAAGGTAAATTTATGTGGGAGAAAATAGCAACACACGTTTTTGCTCGAACTGATGTTAATGTATGTCTCAGTCAAAATGATTGTCTTTACCATTCAGAGACATCTTGATGTAGAACGTCCTTCCATCGACTCTACATCTTCACTTTCCAGCTCTGGTTCAGAGTCCGGCTCAAACATGTACGGTTGAATCCCATATGTCGCGGCCGAGTCGGGTTCATTGACACTTTGCGCCATGATGTCAGTTTGTAATGATATGCTAAAGAGTTACCTGCGGTGTCAACCCCCCTCCTTCCTGCAACCAATCAACGCGCCCCTCATTTGCATTATTATAATGACCGTCCACGACAGCCAAAACATCGCATCAGATCTCGCAAGACAATAATGCCTTTAGAAATAAGGGTCTGAGGGGCTCTGTGTTGATTTTTTTTTCCACTTTTCTTTTTTAGAAGTGCCTGAAAGACTATAATAGAGCATTGGGTACCAAAGTTAAAACAACATTATGACTCCTTTAAGGAAAGACCGAGATCATGGGAGGGGAGGGGGAGTTTTATTATATGTGAAAAGTACTATAAACTGCAAACAAATTGAATGGCTTGGTGAAACTGATATTGAATGTGTTCGTGTTAATATTTCACTTTCAGTTGAAATGACATTTAGTTTAATCTGTCTATATCAAAAACCTTCAGCAAAGCTTGAGTTTTATGATCAGTTAAAAAATGTCCTCCATAGTCTGGATTTTAATAAGGAGGTTATATTGATGGGGGATTTTAATGTCAATTGGAGTGATAAGGGTGGTAGAAAAAAGCTAAAAATATTACAGACTATTTTAATCTTACACATTTAATTGAACAACCCACAGGAATAACTAATCGATCCGAAACTAAAATAGATTTACTGTTCACAAATAGACCAGAACGCATTACTAAGACCCTTAATTTAATGACAGGGCTGTCAGATCATAATATCATTCTTTTTGCCAGGACAACTAGTCACCAGGAAAACCTGGGGGCAGCATTAGGAGAGATTGAATGGAACGGGGTCCTCTCTAAAGGAGATCTGGAGAGTGACTGTGATCAATTTACATCAACAATTAATAAAGTTATGGGACATTACCTCAGAAAGCGAATCTAGGAATCCCGTGATGAAAAAATATTGCACCACAAAGTTTTTCCAAACGCTTAATAAGGCTCGAACTGTGTGAAAGCGCAAGAATCATAAGAAAGAATCATACCTCAGAAAGCGGAGTCATAAGAAAAGCAGGGACACATTGCCCTGGCTAAATGTAGAATGTAGGAAACTTATGAAGGAAAGAGATCAATTATTGAAACAATCTTTAAAATCAGGTCTTACAATAGACCGACAAAAATGTACCTCATTAAGAAATAAAGTAATAAAAACGCTGAGACAAGCTAAAGCTAACTTTTTCATTGATACTATCAAAGAGGCTATAGGAAATGGGAAGAGGATATGGCAAACCATCAACAAGCTGATTGGCAGAAAACAGAATTATAATAATAAAGTTTTAGAGTTGAAAATTAACACTGAACTAGTTACAGATCCAACTATCATAGCTACTGAACTAAACACTTTCTTTTTAGACTCTATCTATGAAATAACTCAACTTTATCAACTAATTCACCTAATTACTCCGCTCCATTGGTTGTGAACAGACGATTTTTTATCTACAACAAATAACTGAATTAGAGGTATTAAACATTATCAATAGCTTGAAAAATTCGAAGGCCATGGATATCTATGGCCTTGATACGATTTTTTTAAAAAGGCATAAAGAGGTCCTTCTGCAGCCTATTACACATCTGATTAATCAGTCTTTAAGTCAATCCATCGTGCCATCAGCATGGAAGATAGCCCTGGTTACACCCATTTTTAAATCAGGGGAAAGATCGGATATGGACAATTATCGGCCTATCAGTATTTTACCTGTTGTTTCTAAAATCCTTGAAAAATGGGTGGCTAAATTACTGATCCAACATCTCAATAAAAGCAATAATTCACTCCACCCTATGCAATTTGGATTCAGGGCCCATCACTCAACAGAAACAGCTAATTGTTTGTTTTTGGAAAAGGTTAAAGGCTACCTAGATAGGAGTTCTTATGTTAGTGCTGTCTTCCTAGACCTAAAGCGAGCTTTTGATACTGTAAATCACGAAGTTCTTTTATTGACATATTTTAATTTTTCTGAGCAAGCTCTGAAATAAAACTGGATAAAATCATACTTGTCCTGCAGAAACCCCTACTGGACATTCACTAAATGGAGACTTTGAGTCATTAATACGCACAGTTCCCTCAAGGCTTCATACTTGGTCCGATCTTGTTCACACTTTATATTAATGACCTGCCAGAGGCATGTAAAAATGTTGATGTCCAGATGTATGCTGATGATGCTGTAATCTTTACACATGATAAGAACTACTCAGAGATAGCATCCACACTTACATCAGCAATGGCTCACATTGATGACTGGCTCACTAAGTCATGTCTCTATTTAAATACCAAAAAGACAGTCTGTATGGCATTCACCAAAAAAAAGTATGAAGGTGTCACATTCTAATGTGTTCTTTAGAGGACAGGAGCTTGATGTTGTCAATGAATTTAAGTATTTAGGAGTTATATATGACTCCACCTTAACATTCAAATGTCATGTAAAAAAGGTGGCAAATAAAGTTAAATTCAGTTTGCAGAATTTTAAACAAGTTAGGCCATTTCTTAACACCAAAGCAGCCAATTTGTTCTTATATACTATGATTTTTCACATATTGAGTATTGTTGTATAAATTGGTCTTTAACTAGTATATCGAGTCTTCGAACTATTGAATCTCTATTTAAGAAAGCCATAAAAACTTTTGATGAAAAGGCATTGTCATTTCATCATTGCAATATTTTAGAGAGACAAATTTTTTTAAGTTTTGATAATTTCAAACGTTTCAAGTACATTTGTCTAGTTTATAAGGTGTTAAATAATCTTGCTCCGCCTCCGCTGCATGCCTTTTTTCAAAAACTTGCAAGCGGAGGTAGTTCACGGGCCTCTGTAAAAGGGGACTGTATGATACCATTCAGACGAACCACCTTTGGACAAAATGTATTGTCAATAATAGGTGGTAAATTTTGGAATAGCCTGCCCCTTGTGATGCGTGAGTGTCCTACATTCACCACCTTTAAAACTCAATTAAAACAGTGGCTCTTAGAGAGCCAGCGATGTACTCATTTTTAACTGTAACATTTATCAGTCATACACTTTCACAGTTAAATTAAATGTAGTATAGTGGTGAATGCATTATGTCATTGTTATCATGAATTTTCTTGTTTGTTTGTATCGTCAATGTATATTTTATCTATGTGTATTGTTGTCATAGTGAGTGAATGTTGTATGATTGTTGGTTATTTTTTTTGTTAGTTTTTATGTTACCAGTATAGGGACTGCAGATGAAAAGTAGTATCTTTTTACTAATTCTGGCATATTTACATGGTGTATTTTCATACAACAATGTTCATGAATATGCATGGTCCCTATTTAAATAAACTAATAAAAAAAAAAAAAGAAGAAGATTTGGATCGACCCACTGAAGCAAAAATGAGCGTAAGAAAAGAATAAAAACAATTAACCACTCTAGACCACTGGAATGTAGCTAATTAATGAAAAGGTAAGTGTGTTTTTATATTTGTTTGTTCTTTTGCATGAGTTGTATCTTTTAAAATTGAAAGAATGAAAGAAAAACTAAATAAAAAACAAAAAGATAACCAAACACAGAGTCAATAATTTTGAGAATTTTCCAATATCAATTTCAGAAATACAACCTCAAGTTTCTCAATTTCAAGTTCAATGTCTTGTTTTTAAATTCCAAAAAATTAAAATGGTAAATGGACTGCATTTATATAGCGCTTTCACAGACCCAATGGCCACCAAAGCCCTTTACAATATTGCCTCACATTCACCCATTCATTCACCCATTCACACACCGACGGCGGTGACAGCCATGCAAGGCGATCCAGCTCGTCGGGAGCAGCTGGGGTTAGGTGTCTTGCTCATGGACACCTCGACACTTGGTCAGGTGGAACCGGGGATTGAACCACCAACCTTCCGGTTTGTAGACAATCTACATGAACCACTGAGCCACTGCCGCCCCTGAGTTTTATTACTGAGTAGGAAAGTTGTTAAAAAATTAACGTAGGGGACTTAATTTAGTCTATTTTTCTTCAGGGAAATCCTGGAAAACTTGCAAAACGCAATGTCTGCAGTTCTGTCCTACCCAATCAGAAAACTCCTTTTCTCACAACTCCTTTTCCTCTGTTTCCAGGTACGAAACGATGGAATGGCTCGCCAGTCCAAACCCACACTCTACAACAGGATTCACACCATTCTTCCTCACACATGGTCATGAAGCCAGGATGCCTGTCAACATGCTGTTACCTAACAACACACCATCTTTGTCTATTACGGGTTCTCCTGCTGACTATGTTGCACGATTGACGCAGAAACTTCAGTCCTCTTTCAGTTCTGCTGCATGGAACAGAGATTATGCCCACAATCAGCAGAAACGACAGTATGACAAGAGTGTTAAGCACACTCCCTATGTTCCGGGAGACCTTGTCTGGTTAAATGACCCCATTACAGCTAAACAAAAACTTGCTCCTCACTGGAAAGTAGGGTGACCACCTGCTAATAAGCCCAAGGGGGGACAAGTGGTATGTTTCTGAGGGACAATGTGGGACACTGTCTGGCGCGGCGGTGCCCCACTGGCAGACTCACTGATAGTGGTTTACCCATTTCTAGCACATACCACCTTGCATAGTATTAATAATGCCCTATTCTCCTAAACGTGTAACTTTTGATGTATGCTCATGAATAGGCCAATTAATGTGTATTTTTTTCTAAATAAAGACTCATAATATTTTGAACATTCAATGAATTGACAGATGTACTTCCACTTAAGATTTACTATTTAATTTTATTTATTTTTCATTACAATTTATTTACTTTAAATAAATTAATAAATTATAATATAAATGTATAGGATTAACGGAATTGTAGTTGCTCAACACCACAGGAACAGTTAAAAAAAAAAGTATTAAAAAAAAATTGAACGATTGACCTCGTATTCCCCTCCCTCCATGTCCGATTGAGAAGGACGTTTTGCAAAGGTCACAAAAAGCCCTCTCGGTATCCCCCTCAACACCATTCAGCCACAAATATTAATTTCCCCATTCTTGTTTCTTGTACTCACACCTTCTCTTTTTAATTGATGATGGCGTTGCCTCTTACACTCAGTCTCTTTCTCGAATTTTTCGAATTGGAAAGCGCGCATCTAAAAGTTCCTTCCTTCCCAGTGTGTCTGGTATGCGCGTGCGTGCGCTGTCATGACAACAACGAAAAAGTTGACAACAACCTAGTCAGCTGCAGTTCAACTGAGGGGTTTGTGTGGCAACAATAGTGTGCTGAAATGTCTAGTAATGTTCATTTGTCTGCTTGGGGCTCGAGGATATAGAGCGACCAACTTTTTTTGAGCAAGCATAGATTATGATTATGATTATGCGTGACACGGTCTCAATTTGCGTGACGCGTGAATTGGGCTTCAAACGCTGTGCGCGCACGCGCTACGCGGGACGGGTGGTCACCCTACTGGAAAGGCCCCTTTGAAATATTAGAGTGCCTAGGATCTGATGTGGATTCTCCTGGAGTAACATACAGGATTCACTACCTCCTTGATCAGTCTGATAAGTCCCAGATTGTCCACTATAACCGTCTCAGACCCTACCATGCTCCTGTGCCAGATTGTGGACATGAGACACCTACATGTGACTTTTTGCAGTCTCAACTCCCTCATTTGACTGCATTATCAGGTGCTTTGTCCTTTAAGCCCTTTAAGTTTGCAGCCACGAGGAGCTACACCTTATCTGGCCAGGGCAATACTCCCTCATTAGTCCATCCCACTGGCCATCCACAACCCCGACCACAGCCCCAATCCTGCTCTGCCCCCTCCTTTGGCCCAGTAGGCCAGTTTGACACTGTCCCCTCTTCCACTCCTCAGGCTCCTGGTTCTTTGCTACGCCCTGGGAAACGTCCCGTTAGACCTCCCAGATTCCTTATGTTCTGAACTTATACAGTTGCTTTATTGCTGTGGTTACTGTTACTTGTTTATTTGATGGGAAACGGGGACGTTTCTTTTGTGGGAGGGGGAGGAAATGTAAGGTTTAGAAGTGGAGTTCATATTTCATATTGGAAAGTTGTAATGCTTAGAATTTAATATGATTTATATTTGAGTTATTTTATTAGAAGTCTATTTACAATGTTTAGTCAGTTAATTATTTACATATTTATGCGTTTACATATTTAATACAGTAAGGATATTCTGCTGAATCTGCCTCTCTGATTCACTCACGTTTATCTCAGTCTAAGTTCTTGCTTCTGATTGGTTAGTGGAGTCACGTGAAAGGCTGTATAAGGAAGTGTGGTTGTTGTGACGGTGCTCAGTAAAAGTGCCACTTGAGAAAGTCTTCTGTCTCCGTTCTGCTGTTTATTATCATAAAGAGTGATCTACCACCACATATCGAACCCTCACGTTATACCTGCAATGGAACTGTGTGTGTGTGTGTGTGTGTGTGTGTGTGTGTGTGTGTGTGTGTGTGTGTGTGTGTGTGTGTGTGTGTGTGAACAGTGAAGTGAACTGGCAGTGAAGTCTGTCTTCATTTTGTAACTATATATATAGTTACAATATGAAGAGTTCAGATGCAAAAGCCTCTAAGTGCCATCTGAAAATGTCTTCTAGAATGGTCATTTTTTATCAAGATTGTATATTTAAGTTCAGTAATTTCACTTAAATGACAATTAATAGGTTTTCATTGCCATTTAGTGAAATTACTGAACATAAACACACACACACACACACACACACACACACACACACACACACACACACACACACACACACACACAGTTCCATTGCAGGCTATGGGAGTCAAGGTTTTTTTCGTAAACGAAAAATGAAACTAAGACTAAAACTATTGGTCAAAAAACATTTGCATAAACTGAAATAAAATAGAAATTTCAACAAAACTGAAAAACTAAAACTAAACAAAACTAACGACAAATGTCTCGAGACCTTGCACTTTTTTCCCATTCCACTGCCCGCGTCTTTTTCCCATTTTTCCAACCAAAACCGCTTTCTGTGTGAACCAGCCCTAAGAAGCAGAAATAGCCAATTAAATATTTCTATCATGACTAGACTTAATGCAAATACAGCTGTACATTAATTCCAGGTAAGATAACCATCTCATGTGAAACTAAACCATACATATTAGATTAGATACCACACTGAGCAGAAAACGGAAAAAACAAATTGCATGTCTAGCCCAGAGATAGATGTAGGCTACATTTGTCAGAGTAGAAGTAGGCCTATACTAAATGTTTGGTCTGAATAGAACATTTGAATATGAGTATATCTATGAGTATATGATATTAAACGCTGCAATAGACAAAAGGCATAAATGTATCAATACAAGAATAATGTTGGAAAGGATTAATCATAAAAATAACCTTAAAGACTAATCATAATAATCATACGCATATTTTTTTCCCCTCTTATACACCATGTTTAACAAGATTAAATTTTTAATATGAATGAGTATGAATGAATAATCTGTACTCTTTAGTTGCATATGTGTGGTTCTTTGTTCATCCTCAAACTATTATTTTATTTTTATTATTAAGAGGTTTTCACAAGAGTTAACTGTAAACTGCAAACATTAAACTAACTGAAATTTATTGGAAATTTTAAAATGATATTAAAATAAAAACTCATTTAAAAATGCCAGACTACAATAACCTTGATGGGAGTCCCCTGTTGGATAGTGCTCTGTTAGTAATATAGACATGTATGTGTGTGTGTGTGTGTGTGTGTGTGTGTGTGTGTGTGTGCAATGGCACATAACAATGGCAAGTAAATTGTCAGGGACTGCATAACCAAGCATAGAAAGTATCTATGAAGAGAGAGCGTTAAATAAGAAAAATAATATTATGAATGATTTTCATGATTGTTGCATATATATATATATATATATATATATATATATATATATATATATATATATATATATATATATATATATATATATATATATATATATATTAGGGGTTTCATCAACCAGTCGACTAGTCAAGACTGTCACAACCACTAGTCGGCGCTGTCGGCCCTAATCGACTAGTCGGAAACAAAATGGCATCAGGCGTTGCGGTACCTATGCGTCCAAAACAGTCAAGGTCATGGAGTGCAGTTTCCCATTTGGTGCAATATAGATGGACACGCAAAACGGGACACATTCAGAATTAATAAACATTTAGTAAACTACAGAACAGCGCGAGTGGGAAACAGCGCACCTCACGCGGGCAGGGCTTATATGCTACAGAACAGACACTGCACTAGTGATATAAAACGGCGCACACACACAGGTCTGTTAACTTAGGCAATACTTTTAAGGTAGTCTAATATTTTTCTGACTAACAAATTACTGACACAGTAAAGGGTAGATAGATTTAAATAAAGAAAAACGAAATTTAAATAAAGAAAAATGAAATTTAAATAAAGAAAAAAACGAAATTTAGGCTAAATAAAGAAAAAACGAAATTTAAATAAAGAAAAAAAAAACAAAGAAAGAAAAAACGAAATTTAAATAAAGAAAAAACTCAATTTAAATAAAGAAAAAATGAAATTTAAATAAAGAAAAAATGAAATTTAAATGAAGAAAAACGAAATTTAAATAAAGAAAAAAACGAAATTTAGGCTAAATAAAGAAAAAACTAAATTTAAATAAAGAAAAAACGATATTTAAATAAAGAAAAAACAAAATTTAAATAAAGAAAAAACGATATTTATATAAAGAAAAACCAATATTTATATAAAGAAAAAACAAAATTTAAATAAAGAAAAACGAAATTTAAATAAAGAAAAACGAAATTAAGTTAAATTAAAAACGAGATTAATTTAGATTGATAATAACGGGTAAAAAGGCTAATACATTTTGTTTCTATTATTCTATTTTCCACAATGTCGAAGCAACGCAGCTTAAGCTTAACCCAAAACACAAGCTCGGGCATACACTTCGGTCCATACAAACTCCGCTGCGCTCTAGCCAGAACACTCCCGTTGCAGGAACACTTATTTCTAGCATGCACTCGTTTTTTGCGTGGCTCGAGCCGCGCCTGAGATGCGTGTCTCACGCAGGCAGTGTGCAAACTCCAAAATGTTAAGCTGAGACGCTCATGCCACGCAGCCAGTGTCGCCGGCTATACAAAAATATAGTGGTTCAGTATAACCTACGTCAAACTTGTATTGGCCTATAGGCAGGGTGCGATTTGTAAAAAAAACAGAGGTGGGGATGTTTTCACAGGCGTCGATTTCGGTGACGGTGTGGTACGCGTACCCACCACATTTCGTCATGAGTCATTTTGTACCCATCACTTTTAACTTCCGTCCATAATAATTTGACTTTTGGTTCGATTTTTTTACTGTTTTCAATATGAGAGAGAAATTTGGTAATCATTGTCTGACCTAACAAAAATCCATTATAATATTAATTTTATTTTATTTTTCGTGTTCGCATTTATGAGGGAAAAAACAACGTGTTAGGGTCCGGTAACCAACGTTCTTGGTTACGGATTTGACCGCTCTGAAAGCGGCACTAAAAGACTGCTTTAAAACTTCCACAAAGACCTCAAACAGAACAGCTGCCTTTCTTTAAAGTGAATTTCGATTTGTATTAATTGTATCTTAATTTAAGTAAGCTACAGCAGGCACGGCGCCAGGATTCCAGTTTTGGATGGGCCAGACCAATGTGGGTGGGCCTGTGCGTATACATAATATAGGTTTTAATAGCTTGATGCTCTTTAAATATTTTGTTGCATTGTAAAAATGTTCGGTGCATAGGACGGACCTATCCCCGATCGCTCTCCATGGTTCTGACCAAAGAAGAGCGCTTTGAAATCTCCTTTACGCATCATACCTGGGCTGTGTTTCCTGATAACGTTGTCTCTTAGCGCGCTACGAAGACTCTTAAGTTATAACTTAATTAAAGGTATACTACCACTAAAGGTATATCATTGCTAGGCGTCTTCAGGGCTATCATCCACTCAATGGCGCCACCAGGGGGTGGCCAGGGGTGGCGGTGGCGCCATTGGGCTTTCACCCCACTGGCCAGTATAAATTTTAGTAGCATCAGTTATGCATTTCATCCCCAATGCACAACCAGGCAGGCAAGCCACTCTAGACCTTCGTTCGCACACAGTAGTCCTGTACTCCCCCGCCGTCCATGCCTCCGTCCATGCCGCGCCGGTCAACAATTTCAAAAGAAGTCAAGAAAGAAGACTACCGGTAAGTAAATAAGTCAAAAATATTCTTTAGTAGAAGAAGACGGGGAATTATGTGTCGTGACGTGCTTTTTAATTGCCAAATGGTTACAGTATACTGTTACAGCAGCTTTTTGATGTGTCTTTGACACGTTTTGACAAGCAGGGATGCAAACAGCGCGCTTTTCGGCGCCTCCCGCTTTTTTCATGTCAGTTCGGGTGACAAAGTCATCTGAAGTCATTCCATAGCTTAATGTGAGGGACATAAGTCTGTTTACATCATTAAAGTATACGGAAACTCGTTTTCCCTCCTTTGCGGCTGTCAATCATTCTCCAGCAGTATTCAAACAGCGCGCGCGCCTCTTCCGGTTGGATGCACGGTAAAACTCTCTCCAATATGATATATTCACATTATAATGCATGATCTGTAGATAAATGGCTGTGGATTTGCATAAAATTACTTTATTTTGTTGGAGTTTGTTGCTGTTTTTAAACGACTCACTACCGTGTGCTTGTTATCAGGGTTTCTCAACCGGTGGGTCGCGACCCACAAGTGGGTGGTTGATAATTCTATAGGGGGTCGCAAGACTTCTGTGTTCACTAGCACAGCTAATAAATGGGCTTCACAATAGTCTCATTGCAATAGACTACGTTTACGTGCAAAAAAATAATCCTTTAATAAACGCATTGGCGGCTCAATCGGACTAAAAAGCCTTAGGGCCCTATCTTGCACCCAGCGCAATTGACTTTGTACACCGACGCACGTATCATTCCTATTTTGCACCCGCTCAAAGCGCGCTTTTCCCTCCACAGAAGCACGTCGTTAAACTAGGGAATGAACTTGCGCTCCCTGGGCGGTTCAGCGCAAAAAAGGAGGCGTGTCCCGGCGCAAACGTTCCTTCATGCTATTTTGCAGGTTTAGAAAACAATTGCGCCACAAACCAGGAAAAAATACTTTAAAGTCAGTGGCGCGTTGCGCATGTTATTCATATGCTATTTTAAGGGCGCATGCTTGGCCATAATCAATGTAGCGTGTGCGCAACGCGCATACACTTTGATTATCTCATATACACAGAGCTAGGCAGCAGTTTTCATTTTTGCAAATCATACATTATTACGATAGATAGATAGATAGATAGATAGATAGATAGATAGATAGATAGATAGATAGATAGATAGATAGATAGATAATTTATTATAAAAACATACATCTAGCTTACACATTTACCCAAATTATCATACGCCTTTTTCACCGAAGTTAATTTGGGTGGGTTTCTCCATCCCCAACGTCCCTGACGAGAGCGTTGCTCTCCTCGGCTGTGAACCGCTCCTGGCGCGCGCCTGGCAAATCCGCCGTTAGAATACGAATACGCTTTAGAACAAGCGCATCTGCTCTTAAAGGGAATGTGAGATGACGCTCTGATTGGTTTATTTCACGTTACTCCCAAACCACACCTATGAATAATGAAGCTACTTCAGACCAACCCATTTTAGACTTGCGCCTGGCGCAAATGTCATTTATCCCTCCGGGAAGATAGCAACAGCGCCAAGACCCGCCCAAAAAGTTACTTGCGCTTTGCGCTTTGACACTTGCGTTTCAGATCGTTAAAATAGGGCCCTTAATGTAAACACCTAATCATAAACGCGCACAGATTGAAACAAAAGTTTTGCATGTAAACAGCCAGTCCTCCAACGAATCTGATTTTCGAATGTCGTAGGCTACTTCATTATTGCCGTGCCTTCTAACGCTGTATTTCAGGGTGCGATATGCGAGAAAAAGAAGTATGTTTTGAAGTATGGATATTTTGAAACATTTTTATTCATAAAAATAAATCACGAGAACATGAACTTCATCACTGCATTTGCAGGAATTGTAAAAAAAAAAATTCGTATTAACTCATGAAGTAGCCTAACGCAATATTTTTATTTAAAAACTTTTACTTTATAAAAAAAGGAAAGAATTAAATCTCCCTCCCAGTACCATGGTGTCACTCGGCTAGACAAGACACTTATTTATGAATGGCAAAATTAAATGGCCCAGTTTTACTGCTGCTGTTAAAGTAATAACGTTAACTTTACATCGCGATGCTGAGCTACAGTGAAATGATGCATTATCTCGTGTTTCGCCTCATTCGTGCGAACTGGACGCGCCCGCGCGCGCTAAACGCCTCATTCGCGCCGCAGGACCTCTAGACGCGCGTAAACGCGTCTTTACATTGAATTGAAATCACTCGCGCCAGGCGCTCAAGAGTAAGTGAGTAATCAAATAACATTTGCTTTATCCTCAATTAAGTGAAACTCCGTAGGCCCTATGTGTAACTTCACAGTGGTGTGACTGGGGCACTAACTCTGCTTGTCATCATAGAAGCGGATAATCATATTGTGATGTTTATTCCTGCTTTAGTAATATCCTGAATATGCTGCCTTCCAGCTATATCAGAGCCAGCCAAAGAAGCGCATTTTAAAATAAAATTGACTTTAATTAAACCGCACGGATCCGTGATAAGTTTTGTGATCCGTCTCGGTCTCGCCACTAGTGTCTCAAGTGTCACATTAACGTGAGTAAAAAAAAAATCAGTTTGCCTCATAGTCTGTCTATTGAAAATGTGTCTGTGTTTTTGTGAAATTAATTATAATAAACATATAGTAGTAGCCTATAGATCTGAGAAGCATTTCAGTTATTGAATTATTTCCAGCCTTAGTGGGTCGTATGACTGGCATACAAAAAAAAAGTGGGTCGCAGTAAGCAAAAGGTTGAGAAACCCTGTGTTAGATCACACACATCACAAAGGACTATGAATCAGCATCAAACGCACAATAACTGGAATTTAAAACTGTGAAAAAAATGATATACAGTCTCGGAGTCATGCTGCAACCAGGAGATGAAGGAGAGCTGAGATCCACATCAATGTATACACTGTTAGACAGATATACACTAGGATTTGTGCGCTCGACATTTCTTCGCTTTGTGAAGTTTGTGCGCTGGCGGCGCCCTCCAAGCAACGGCGCTAGCCGCGCTAGCATTCTGGGGGGCAGAGAATAAAATGTGCTAGGTGATGTGGATCTCAGCTCTCCTTCATCTTCTGGTTGCAGCATGACTCCTAGACTGTATAAGTGCGCGTTTAAGGGACCTAAACAACAACTGTTGCAACATTGTCCTTTACTGGAAATTATTTGCACACTTTCAATTTTTTAACTGGGTTGGAAAATATATGTCATTATGTTTTTTTTTATTTAATCAATGTTGATTATGAAAGTGAGCATGCAGCATGATAAAGATATGATACATAATGAGATGCGCAATATGAGACATGGAGTGGGTAAAACATGATTTTGACCACTTCATTAAGTTTTATTTTGTAGAAAGAATCTTTTTAAAAGATTTTCGTTTTGTATAAATTGTATCTTAATTTTGATCAATGTTTTATCAACCAATTACCTGTATTTAATAAATAAGACGCAAATATATAGCAGACAATGTAATAAAGCGCCGGCACGATCACTTGCATTGCACGTGAACTGGAGGGCCCCGAAGCTCAGCTTGTTTTCAAGCCTCACAGATTTGAGAAATATAGGCTATCTATTATAGAAATCTTGAAATGTCTACTTTTAAACGAAAATATTCAAAACCAAAAGAAATAGGCTACTCTCTGATTATGTAATCCGAAATGTGCATGTCTCTCTGGCGTTCATGGCGAGTCCGCATCGTCAACTTCATCTTTGCTGCGACACTGAAAACACCAGTTTATTAATAAATAATCAAATGTCTCCTTGCTATTTTAGACACATTCATAATCATTACTTTTACCGGTTCTTTGTGGCAAGCTTTATGCATGCGGTCGTGCGCTTGAGTGCGGCTATTAAACGCTCATTATCCTGTGTAGGCTATATAAGTAATCAAATTAATATAAAGGGGCGATTTGTCCACTAATGGCTTAAATAAACAATTACTAGTCGTCAAGAAAAAAATTTAGTCGGAGGCAGCCCGTATTCCACATATTTTCGAGCCAGGCTCAGGCCATTCTGGGTTGAGCGAGCGACCCTGCGGAATGAGCGAGCGGAGTGGAATGTTCAGAAATCCGCTCACGAGCTCTGATCGGAACAAACCCGAACCTCACTGTCTGCTGAACTTGCGCAGAAACATCAAAATATAACCAGCTTTTAAAATGTAAATTTAAACTAAAGATTTAGACTATTTTAGCACAAATTATGAGCTTATTGACGATTTTTTATAATTCTTGACAAAATTAGGATATAGTAAAAGTTGGGGTTTTTTTTTTGAAAAAAGTTTTGGGTGGGCCTGTTGAAAAGTGGGGTCGTGCCTGAGCTACAGGACATCGTCTTTCAAAACATAACCTGCGCGAAAGAGAAAAAAAATGAATGCGTCTCTGTCCCCCAGCACATTTAGAAACATTTTAATTCATAAAAATGAATCATGAGAACATGAACTTCATCACTGCATTTGCAGGAATTGTAAAATCTTTTTCTTATTAACTCTAATGCAGCCTAACGCAATATTTTTACTCTAATAGCTTATCTTTCCCCACACATATGAACTGTGATCATGCACAACGAAAAAACAAGAATTAAATCCCCCTCCCAGTATGGATAGTGCCACTCATGTCAAAAAACATATTTATGGCAAAACTATATGGCACAACGTAGTGTCAACTTAAACATAAATAGGCTATAGTGTAGGCCTATGCAACATACTAGGAAAACAGTCTGCCTTGATGACGGACTTCTGTCGTCTTTTTCTGCTTTCCAGTGGGAGCGTCATCTGCGGCATGTCGTCCCTCTTTTATCCACATTTCTGCAAATCTCCGGGCAGGGAAGTAGGCAACTCCTGGCCCATTTATGGAAATGAACAGTAGGTTGTTCAGTGTGGAGACGTTTATTTGGTTTCTTTCGTCTGTGAGAATACGGTTCATGGCGCTGAATCCCCTTTCACACTCAGCTGTTGACACTGGGAGTGTGGAGACAGTGATGAGCACTTTGCGCAGATTGTCTCCTGTGGTGCCATGACACTTGAATTGGTGGAATTCCTTGAGGAGTATGGTACTGGTTGCAGCCTCAACAGCGAGAGTCTTCTGAATGGTGAGAAGTTTGTTGTCTCCATATAGGATGCGCTCGTCTTCATCAGATGGCCAATTTGACGGATTTAGAGCGGCTGCATCAGAAATAATTCCGTTGTCATCCAGCCTGCGCTCAATGTTGTCGGCCAGGGAAACGAACAGTCTTTCACGAAAGACCTCTGCCCTCCGATGATCACTGTCACTTGTCTGATACACATTCACTCCCTTGAAAGAGTGGAAACTTTCAAATTCCTCCTTCAGGCCTCTTGCGTTCACACCATCTGCTTGCCGCATAGACCTCAGTGTTCTCAGTGCAACATCCACCTCAGCACTGGCACTGACAGCTGTGGCATCTCTCCTCTGCAGAAACAGGGACAAGGCTTGCAGGGTTTCCAGTGCATCTTTTACCAATGCCATCTCCACCAAAAAAAGCCACTGTGTCATTTTACCATGAATGCCCCGACATTTGGCTCTTTCCACGGAAGATCTGGATTTGTCGCCTCTGTAATGTGTTTCACAGCATCATGGACCGCAAGTTCTAACTTGTGGTTCATACAGTGAATGACGGTCAGGTTAGGATTGATCTTCTCACGTAGGAGTGTGGCTGCTCCCCTGTATCGGCCCATCATAGCAGCGGCCCCATCTGTTGCAAAGCCAATAAGCCGGGTGCGCAACATGTCTTCAGAGATGCCCCGTGTATAAAGGCTTTGGAGCAGGATGTCACAGATGGCCGATCCAGTGCACTACTGCAGCTCAACAAGTTGAAGGAAGAAGTTGCAGACCTCACCTTCATAGGGAATCCTAATGTAGATGATTAGGCATGTTTTGTTTGAAACCGTTGTGCTCTCATCAATGAGAATACTGAACTTATCAGATGAGTTTTTGATAAAGTCCACTAGCTGAGTTCTCATTTTTTCTCCAATAAACATGAGCATATTACGACAAGCCTTGTCAGAATGCAGCATACATCCCAGGTTTACACCATTCAGTTGTTGCAGTTCCACCAGCTGTGGCTGGATTTTGAATGAGAGGTTGTTTTGGCAGATCATATAGGCTGTACGTATGCAATTCTCAGTTACTTTTAAAGTCTTCTCATTGTGTTTTCTCCACAGAGCTGCACTGTTATCTACTGGCTTTTCAATTGCTGTCTCGCGTCTTCTCTGCAAAATTTCTATGCATTTGATGTGGGACTGACACTTTCCATGTCTGCTTATTTTGTCATTTAATTTTTTTGCAGACTTTGCTTTTATGCCATTAATAAATGCAGAGTCGATGTGAAGCCTCTCTTGTGTATATGGGCCTAAATCTCTAATGTCAGAGCAAGCTGTACACTGAACTGATCCATCTGTGGTGACAGCAAGCCACTCTCGACCCTCTCTCCATTTAGCAAAGCGCCCCGGCTCAATGCAACCTCCAACAATAGCCCCAGAAACCAAATCATTAGCTTGTAAGTCTGGGTTGTATGGTCATCCTACCTGTAGTAGTAACATTCTCATTTGCAGTTTTAGGATTTTTTTGTGATGGTCCTGTGAAATACGATGATATACTGCTCTGTACCCTTTTTATTGTTCTCAGCTAGCTAGCTAGAGTTTTCGCACTGAAATAACATAAATATTTGTACTTGGTGACATTCTGAAAAGCCGTAAATGGATCAAAGTTAATGGACAGGATCAGATAAATTAGACGCAACGTCATCTATTGCATCAGAAGGCTAGCGCTGACAGTGGGTGGTCCATTCCGGATTTTATTGTTCTATCGCACTGACAGTTAACATTACAGCGCGGCCACTTCTCTAGGCTAGCCTCTGCTGAATAACGGATTGATTGCAAAGTTAAACTATTACAGTAAACAGTTTTACTGCTGCATTTAAAGTAATAACGTTAACTTTACATTGCGATGCTGGGCTACAGTGAAATGATAGAAAAGACAGATGCATTATTTGTGTTAGTCATTTCGCCTCATTTGCGCGAACTGGATGCGTCCGCGCCGCGCTAAACGCCTCATTCGCGCCGCAGGACCTACATTGACTTAACATTGAAATCACTCGCGCCAGACGCTCAAGAGTGAGTCAGTAATCTAAAAACCTTTGCTTTGGCCTCAATTGACTGAAACACCGTATGTGTAACTTCGGCCATTCTTAGTGGTGTGACTGGGACACTAACTCTGCTTGTCATCATAGAAACAGATAATCAGATTGTGATGTTTATTCCCGCTTCAGTAATATGCAGAATATGCTGCCTTCCTTTGTTTTCGACACACAGCTCCACTGCCCAGCGGACCGGCTGCAACCGTCTCGCAAGTGTTGATAGGCTATTACTCGTGAGGTGTAACCGGGTGTAACCAATCAGATAGCGCCGTGGGCGGGACATTGAGCAAGTCTGCAGAGTGGTGAATACAGAGAGGCTGCGGCAGCTATATCAGAGCCAGCCAAAGTAGCGCATTTTAAAATAAAATTGACTTTAATCAAACCACGGATCCGGGATAAGTTTTGTGATCCGTCTCTCCACTAGTGTAGTAGCACTGATCACTTTGAGGGGGGGATAAATTTATCCCCACTGGGGATAAAAATAATTAAGCAGAGGCAGGGATTCATTGACCAGAAAGCCCCACGCATCCCCCCCGGCAAATCGCACCCAGCCTATAGGCTACATTTATGATATTTGCTTAAAGATGCAATGAAAAATGCACAGTTTAAACTATATGCAAAACTCAGAGTTGTGATGCTGTTGACAATAAGGCCATGTGGCAATGTTTATCTGCAACGTTCGCTGATGCGCGTGTGGCGCGGTTCATTACAGGAATGTTTTAATTACAAGAATGTTCTAAATTAATGCTGATGTTTTTGTATTAACACATGTTGATGAAAAGAATAACTGATGAATTTATTTATTATGTTATTTCTGAATTTCAAAAATACATTTCCAATGATTCACCATAACTCCTTCCTCTGTGTCTTCCTTAACAATGCTCAATGCGTTAATGCGTCAATTTAATGAATAAATAATTTAACGACTAGTCGACTAGTCGTTGACTGTTATGCAAAATTAGTCGACTAGCAAAAATCAGTAGTTGTGAAACCCCTAATATATATATATATATATATATATATATATATATATACACTCACCTAATGTCACATGCCTGTCCTGTCTTGTGCTGCACATGGGTGTTTTGTTATTTTGGGCCTTGTGCTCGTGTCTATTGTCTAGCCCAGGGGTACTCAATTAGAGACCTATAAGGTCCACTCACCAAATTTTCCTTCCGGCCAGGGTCCGGAACAGTATATGGTCAAAATCCAAAAACAGAACTCCAACAAAAAAGGTGGTAAATCCCCCAAAATGTTCAAACTATTTACAAAATGTGGTGTGGTCTGGCCTTATTAGTGTGAAAAGTGACACCTTTTTTGTGCCACCAGTTCTTTAAACTTGGGCATAAAAGGTGTGAGGGCCAAGCGGAGGTACTGATGTAGGCTAAGTGTTCATTACTGAGGGTGCTCTTGTATTTGTTTTTCACCATATTCATGGTTGAAAAGGCAGACTCACAACTAGAGATGGGTCGCGATCTTCGAATAGTCAAATAGCGTGCGAAATTCGATCATAAAATAGCTTTTTCGAATATCGTTATATATTTTCGCACAATGCCAATGTGTATGTGTTCTACATAATTGACGCCGCGCCTACCGTCACAGATCGCGCAGCAGGGTATTTTTCTGTTGGGGACACAAAGTGTTGCTAACATGAATGAAACCCCCTACTGCGCGATCTACGTACATAGTGTAAAAAACAACAGAAGAGAAGAGCCTTGTCATGACCGTTAACTCTGCGACCAACCATGCAACAACCAAGACGCTCCATGTGGGAATCGTTTAATAAAATTGTTAATAGGTTGCGCTCGCGTCTCCTCCCACAACATGTTGACATGCTATTTTTTTTTTTTTTTATGAGCAGCGCGTATTTTTTTCGGCGTGTATGTTAATCAATGCATTCACCGTGAGCAGCAGCAGCGCGTGAGCGCGTCAAGCAGGAGAAGCGGGGGTTTCGGCGCCGAGTTTGCTGCGCTGCTCAGGCTCAAAGTGAAAGCACACTTATAACATGATAACAAATATGATTTCACACAAGAAGTGCCCAAAATGTACAAAATTTGCATGTCTAGTGTGTTTAAACAAGAACTGGAGTAGGCTATTTCAGAAAAGAAAATGAATACTTAAAAAAAAAACATTAATTAAACTTTTTAAAATTATTCATTTAAAAAAAAAAAAAAAGTTAACTCTCATGTAAACATATCGAAGTAGCCTGACTGAAACGACAAGATCAGAGCTGTTTTCTTGGATGTTTTTGTTGTTTACCATGTAGCCTACATGCAATAGCCTACAATTGAATTGAATTGAATTGAATTGAATTGAATTTGCCTACACCTCCCCATCAGAACATCAAACTTTAAGTCTATCAAGTTTATAAATGACCAACATCTAAAGTCAAATGTACAGTTGTCTTTGTAAAGAAATGCTTGCTTGTAGCCTGGGAGCCGCTGCTGTGACGCCGTATAACGCTTCCCGTGTGAATACTTGAGTCTGCTGCTGCCGTGACGATGTAGTCGCGCTGTCGGTGTGAAACGGCCGTTAGGCTATGAATAGTTACATTGATTGAAACTAATTTGTTTTAAAAGTAGGCTATTGTAACAAGGTAACAAGGCAGGTTCGCATAAAATCATTATGATGTATCCTGATTCCTACCGCATTTTTATTTATTTTTTATCCAACGAGCATCTGGTTTGGCAATGCAGAAAGTTTTTTCAGAATCGACTATTTTCTTTTTGCCAGGTTTTGAGCATGCTATGATTTTCGCTAGGAAGTAGCAAGGTAGCCTACTGTTAGCAAATGGATTAGTGCCTGCGGTCCGCCTATTGAGTACCCCCGGTCTAGCCCCTCCCATCTTGTTATCTGATTATTGGTTAATTTGTCCCACCTATCTGTCTCGTTACCCTCCTTTGTTTGTTCCCCTATTTAGCCTCCTTGTGTTTGTAGTCTTGTGCTGGTTCGTTGTCCGAGTTTCCCCGTTCCTGGAGTCCTGAGTTTTTTTGAGTTTTTGTACCTTGTCTGCATGTTACTAATAAATTTCCTCTGCATCTGTATCCTCGTCTCACATTAACTGTTTCGTGACACCTAAAGGATTATTAGGAACATCTGTTCAATTTCTCATTAATGCAATTATCTAATAAACCAATCACATGGCCGTTGCTTTAATGCATTTAGGGATGTGGTCCTGGTCAAGACAATCTCTGAACTCCAAACTGAATGTCAGAATGGGAAAGAAAGGTGATTTAAGCAATTTTGAGCGTGGTATGGTTGTTGGTGCCAGACGGGCCGGTCTGAGTATTTCACAATCTGCTCAGTTACTGGGATTTTCACGCACAACCATTTCTAGGGTTTACAAAGAATGGTGTGAAAAGGGAAAAACATCCAGTATGCGGCAGTCCTGTGGGCGAAAATGCCTTGTTGATGTTAGAGGTCAGAGGAGAATGGGCCGACTGATTCAAGCTGATAGAAGAGCAACTTTGACTGAAATAACCACTCGTTACAACCGAGGTATGCAGTAAAGCATTTGTGAAGCCACAACACGCACAGCCTTGAGGCGGATGGGCTACAACAGCAGAAGACCCCACCGGGTACCACTCATCTCCACTACAAATAGGAAAAAGAGTCTACAATTTGCACGAGCTCACCAAAATTGGACAGTTGAAGACTGGAAAAATGTTGCCTGGTCTGATGAGTCTCGATTTATGTTGAGACATTCAGATGGTAGAGTCAAAATTTGGCGTAAACAGAATGAGAACATGGATCCATCATGCCTTGTTACCACTGTGCAGGCTGGTGGTGGTGGTGTAATGGTGTGGGGGATGTTTTCTTGGCACACTTTAGGCCCCTTAGTGCCAATTGGGCATTGTTTAAATGCCACGGCCTACCTGAGCATTGTTTCTGACCATGTCCATCCCTTTATGACCACCATGTACTCATCCTCTGATGGTGTAAGAAAGGTCACGCAGATGACTGTATAGTCGTGTATGCGCACCTCTGATGCATATTGATGTGCTCTAACGCACCCTTGAGCGCACGCAATGAGTAGCGCTCTGCTTCTGCGCAGATTCACGGACGATTCTGAAGCAGATGTGTGACAGGACGACGCGGCTGAGATTATTTCCCGTTTGGAGAGTGTTTAGATAATATTGTGTGCGTCACTGCTGAATAGTAAGTGTTTTTGTCTTCATCTGCTATTTAGTGATTAAGATAATCGTGTTTGTGTGTTATATTTTGATATTTATCACTAATATCTGACTGACGCGATGCTAGTTATGGTACTAATCACTTCGTTTATTGTCATTACTCTCCATGTATATTTACGTTATGCATTCAGTGCAGATATTATTAATCTATATTGTGGATTATATTGTTTTATACTTTGAATCCTTTAAGTAGTTATTTTCAATATAATCTGTTACATGTTTTATTGCTACTCACGTTTCTGTACACGTGACACCACCTAGCGGCGGTTCGTATGCATCTGACTGTTAATGGTAATTGCATCGGTTACTGTTTTAGTATTGAATGTATGGATAGTTAATTCATATGCTGTTATTCATATGTTATTTGTTTCCATTTAGAACCACACATACACTCATCTAAATGCAGAATGGAAGACTGTATGCCCATGTCTACTGCAACAGTTTATTAAACACCATTCATTCAGATCTTGGTCTGGTTTATGTGTTCTGACCGACACCCGAGAGTGATTACCACACTAAAGTAGTTCCAGCAATAGTATGAAATACAGTCCTTATAAGTCTCCCCAACAAATGGTCCTTCGAGCCGGATGTGTGGTAATTTCTCTAGAAGATGGATGATAGATTTTCAACCAGACCTAAGCGTCAGACTTATCCGCCACGCCATTATGACGAGTATGAGATGGGGTACGTGCTGCCACCACGACATCCATCTGAATTAAGAATCAGTAGGCATGGGCAAGAAGAGGAGTTATATTCGTATGAGGAGGGAGCCGCCAAGATGACACCCTCTCCTTTCAGCGACCATCAGACACCGAGGAATGCTGGCTATACAAAAGAAGACCCATATGCTAAATTGAGACAGCGTACTTACAGACCTGGTCCTGAGAGTCAGCTAGCTGAACAGTACCCAAAAAGAGCACATCCTGAAAGGAGTAGAGAATCAGCTCCACGTGTCTGGTCTACGACACTGCATAATCTGTCTCCAGCTTCCCAAGCAGACCCTTTACATAGCAGTGAAGAGCAGTTTAGTTCCACCTTAGCAGAAATCCGACAGACTAGATCGGAGCTGAAGTTACTCGCCGAGACGGTGCGCAGTCTTCAGCAGACCCCTCAACTAGCTATAACACACTCTCATTCCAGTACATCGGACCCACTTATGCCTGCTCAATTCCCTACCTCCCCCCTAGACCACAGATATGTGCCTCCTCCTTGTGCAGAGCTCGACAGGGATGAAGTTAGCGAATGCGACGAAGTAGACTGGCCTGACCCTCCCCCCTGGGCAGAGCCAGAGGAGCTACGGTCTGTTAGCGAAGCTCCCATCATGAGCATTCTGGAGAAGATGATGAGTGAACTGCAAGTATTAAAGCAAGCTGCCAGCCATCCAAGTAGACCTCTTGCAGTTCCATCAGCGAGTCTTCCTGTCTTAGATTCCAGACCTTCAGATCCTCAGACAAGTAGAATGCATCTGGGCCGTTCAAGTCAAAGACAAAGCCTTTATCCTCAGCCACCTCTCAGAGTCGGTCCAGTTTATGAGTCAGAGCAGTACGAGAGTAACCTTCAAGGTGAGCATGCAGCAATCTCCCAGCCGTATCTGCAGAGGAGGGCTCAGCCAAGAAACCCACTTGATCTTCGGCACCAGACTGTCCCACTCTCTGAGCCGACATACCGAGGTCCAATGCCAACGATCCCCCATTTCAGTCACAGAGACCCCAGCGAGTTTGCTAGATTGAAGATAGCTTTGGAGAATTTACTACCCCCAGAGGGGACAGAGCTATTTAAATACCAAATCCTAGTGGATCACTTGAAGCTGGAAGAGGCAAGGCTGATAGCAGATTCGTATCTGAACTCCCCCACACCAGGGGCGGACTGGCCATCGGGAGCACCGGGACATTTCCCGGTGGCCTGACGGTCGTTCTGGCCTGCCGGCTGCCGCTGTGCAGACCATCAGCCTGGCATGTGATAGGCTGGTGTGCAACTACGAATGCAGACGCAGTGCAGTGCTTTAATGCCTTGTCGGTTAAACATTTAATTCGCGTGCTGATGCGCTGTTCTAACGTGTGCGTTTCTCAGCGCGTACATGTGAAGTTCACATGCACTAAAAGCCTGTCTACCAGCGCCTGGATACTGGACTAAGTTATCTTTTGAGTCTTATTGTGCTAATAGGCTACTGTCAAATACACACAAGGTTTACATAAACAAAGTCGGTTATGTCTAAAGTGAACGCAAACTTGAGAAAATTTAGAGAAAATCTGCTTGTCAAATGCGTGTATAATAGACGCGTCGCGCGCAACTCTTATGGTGCGTTCACACCGGACGCGTTTAGCGCGTCAGGCGCGAGTGATTTCAATGTTAAGTCAATGCAAAGACGCGTTACGCGCGTAAAAAATTCCTGCGGCGCGAATGAGGCGTTTAGGGCGGCGCGGTAGACGCGAATTCGCCTCATTCGCGCGTCAAGTTCGCGCGAATGACGCGAATTGAGCGTCTGGCGCGTTAAGCGCGTTATGCGCGAATGATTTTTTAGTGCTATTTGTGCATTCACGCGTTTGACGCGAATTCGCGTCTGCCGCCCGAGTTGAAAAATCTGAACTTCTGCGTCAATTCGCGCCGCGTTAACCAATCAGGAGCCTGCTTGCATGCTGCTGTCACGTGGTGAAGTGACAGTTTATAATGTTATTTTATGTTTGGCCTCAATAAATTATTTTGTAATATGACTAAAATGCACAATAAAGCAAATAAAAACATAAAACTCGATTTCAATATATGAGAGATACTCATTTTGTATTGAATGCTATTTATTCCATATCTATTTTAGATTATATGAAACATTATTAATCTAATGTAAAGACAACAAACACAATTTAGTGTATTAAAAAAATCACAGGACAGGTTTCACTTTTGAAGGCTGCAGCTCCATTTATTATCAAAACAAAAATAAATCACAGATTAGGTGCGGGCGAGGGTGAACCTCGCGCCGGGCTGTACAGCGCGGGCTCGTCAGGCAGCGACCACTCGAGGCCGAGGCTTATGCGGCCTACGCTGTCCTCGTCAGCGTCCTCACCTCCTGGAGCAAATTGTGAAACTCCTGAAACCCTCCGGAGGGTTTGGTGGACCCGAGTACAGCGACGATGTCCCCTACGCAGCTGTTTCTGCTCTCCAGAGCGTATACGAGCGGTGATTCTCTCGATTAATGCTAATGCTAAAAAAGATGGCCGCCAACAGGTTTCGAAACTTTCACCTCTGACGCGCGTGACGCGCGTAAATTTCGCTTCAAAACTTTGATTTTCCGCGCGTCAATTTCGCTCTTGACGCGCGAATGCTCACAAAGTGGTCAAGCGTATAAATAGACGCGGCAGGCGCGAATTTGACGCGCTAAACGCGTCCGGTGTGAACGCACAGTTAAAGAGACAGTAGTAATAGTAAACACGCTGCCGCTTCTCCTTAAAGGGATAGTTCACCCCAAAATAAAAATTCTCTCATTATTTACGCACTCTAATGTTATTCCAAACCTGTATTAATTTCCTTTTAATATTTTCTAATATTTTTTAATATTTTGAAGAATGTGGCTATCCAAACAGTAGCTGGTCCCCATTGACTTCCGAGAAAAATATACTATGGAAGTCACTGGGGTACATCAACTGTTTGGTTAACCACATTCTTCCAAATAACTTTTATTTTCAACAGAAGAAAGAAACTTATTCGAGTTTAAAACAACTTGAGAGGGTAACTTATGACAAATAGCATTTTTAGGAGAACTATCCCTTTAATGTTAATAAAACAACAAAATGCAAAGAGAAAATCACTCACTGCTCCTGACTGATAACTTTTAATAGTAGCTTTAATAAGTATCAATGTATAATTTATACAGTGAAGTCTATGTTTTGTTTTATTTTCATATTTGTTATTTTTGTTATTTTAAGTACTTTCTTCAATGCTGCTGTTAAATACACCTACTGTAGCTGAAAACATAAAGCACTGTTTATTTAATTTGTATATTAAGTTGTGTATGAGTAATGTGTATCTTTGATTTTAATATTTAATAACAAAGAAAATGACAAAAAATATCTTCGCCCCTGTCTGCTATTCTTTTTTATTTTATATTTTGTTACCTAAGGCTTTGTTTTTAAAATATGGACATTAGTTTGGCTGTAATGCTCAGTCACAAAATAGTAAAACCAACATTAAAAAAAGAATCGTGATAAAATTGTGAATCGTGATTTTTCTGAAAAAAATCGTGATATTATATTTTTGCCATATCGCCCACCCCTAGAGTTGAGCACTGAAAATACATAAAATGTAAATATTTCAACATGTGAATGTGTCTCTTATTATCTCTTTTAAAAAGCCAATTTTCTATTTGTCATTGGCTTGGTAGTATAAATGGTGTATTCCTAGTGAGTTTTAAATGGTTATTTTTTTATTCATTTATATTGCATCTGGTAGTCTGCCTGTTACATTAATAGGATTAGCCTACAAGTTTATCAGTCCAGTAGATTACATGAATAGGGTGGTGGTGACTGCAGTAGCAGAGGTGGCCTGGCAGTGGAGTCAAATTCCCGGCCTGAATTATTGTCCCAGTCCGCCACTGCCCCACACCTTACAGCAATACCATGGCTGCTCTTAACCAGAAGTTCGGCCAACCCCATCAGATGGCATTGAACAAAATAGCCAGTGTTATGGACTCGCCTGATATTCGACGCGGTGATCAAGCTGCCTTCGAGAAGTTCGCCCTACAGATTCAGGCACTTGTGGGTATGCTTAAATCCCTTGGCTCCCAAGGAGAGATAGAGCTACAGTGTGGATCTCACGTAGCTCGCCTGTTGAGTAAGTTACCGCCAGAGATGAGAGCTGAATTCCGGCGCAGCAAGGTCCATCATCCAGGAATAACCTATACCCTGACTGACCTTTCTGAGTGGCTGCAATATGAGTCCTGGTGTCAGGAATATGATGGTTCGTCGCAGGTGAAGATCCCCAAGGAGAGACAAGGGCCTAGACAGGAACATCGCCAGAAGAAGTGGACCACCACCGTCTTGCATGGAGCCAGAGAGACGACGGAGAGAGAAATTTCACCAATGCCTGCGAATATCCCTGCCAAGAACAGAATTAAGTCTTACTGCCCATTCTGTAACAACTCAGATCACTTCTTGAGCCAATGCACAGAGGTTGTAAAACTGACAAAGAACCAATTATCAGAGTGGATCCGTACAAATAAAAGGTGCTGGCGATGCGCTAGAAACCACCAAGCTGCGCAGTGCAACCTGCGGAAACCCTGCAGCATTTGTCAAGGTAAACACTTACCAGTACTGCACGAAGTTAATTCCATGTCACCTAAGACTGTGATCAAGACAACCAAAGAGGAGAGCTGTCTGGTGAATACACCTTCGGACGTGCTGTATGTGGACAGACCAGTAGATGGCAGTCGTGTGCTATTAAAGGTTATTAAAGTATTACTCCACCATGGCAAGCACACTCTGAGCACATATGCCATCCTGGACGATGGCTCAGAACGGACTATGCTCCTACCGGCTGCAGCACGCCACCTGGGCCTCCGTGGGGAGCCAGAAGACCTTGCTCTGCGGACTATACGTCATGACATTCAAATCCTTCACGGGTCCATGGTGTCATTCCGTATTTCACCTGCCGAAAAGCCTCAGCACAGCTTCCTCATCACTGGTGCCTTCACCGCAGAACAACTGGGTCTTGCACTTCACTCTTACCCCATGGACAAATTGCAGAAGAAGTACAAGCACCTTGTTGGCCTTCCAATACAGTCATTCGAGCAGGTGCAGCCCTTGCTGCTCATTGGAGCTGACCACCCTCACTTAATTACACCAATCAAGCCAGTAAGGTTAGGACCCCCTGGAGGACCTGCAGCTCTTAAGACACGTTTAGGATGGACATTGCAGGGTCCCACTAGACTCGTCGAGCAGTCCATTCACCCGCAGCAGTGTTTGTTGACCTCCACCATTCCCCAAATGGCAGAGCTCTTCAGGAACGTCGAGAAACTGTGGCAAGTTGACGTACTTCCCTTCAGGAACGAAAAGGAGGTCACCAGGTCTCGACAAGACCAATATGCTGTTAACATGCTTGAATCGAAGACTACCCGAGTTGAGGTGGACGGAGTCTTACGTTATGCCACCCCTCTGCTTAGGCGTAAAGATATGCCGCAGTTCCAAGCCTCAAAGGAAATGGTAATCCCCAGCCTCCGGAACACTGAACGGTGCCTCGCTAAACACCCAGATCGAGCCAAGGCGTACAGTGCTGAAATTCAGAAACTGACCCAGGCAGGAACTGTCAAGAAGTTGAGTTCCCATGAATTGACACAGTCAGAGGAATCATGGTATATCCCACATCACATGGTGACCCACAACAATAAGAACCGAATCGTGTTCAATTGTTCTTATCAGTACCGAGGTCTGAACCTAAATGAGTGGCTGTTACCTGGTCCCACCTTAGGACCTTCACTTTTAGGAGTGCTGTTGCGGTTCCGGGAACACACCGTAGCCATAAGTGGTGATGTGAAAGCCATGTTCCACCAGGTCCGCCTGCTCCCTGAAGATCGTCCCCTTCTGAGATTTGTCTGGCGTGACATGGAAGTAGACCGAAGTCCATCAGTGTTTGAGTGGCAAGTCTTGCCCTTCGGTACCACGTGTAGCCCGTGCTGTGCCACCTATGCCATGCAGCACCACGTTATCAGTCATAGCCAGCCAGAGGATGATGTGAGGTTTTCTATTGAGAGATGCTTTTACGTCGATAATTGTCTGCAAAGCCTCTCCTCCCCTGACGAAGCCCGAACACTGGTAGATAAGCTAAGGGAGCTTCTAGCCTCTGGTGGATTTGAACTCCGCCAATGGGCCAGCAATAAGCCAGAGGTCATCAGCCATCTACCTAAAGAAGCCCGATCAGACAGTCTAGAACTTTGGTTTGCTCACGACCGAACAGATAATCCTGAATCCGCTCTGGGTCTCAGCTGGCATTGTTCCACAGACACACTGAGGTACAAACATCGACCAGTAAATTATGATGCTCCTACCATGCGGAACATCTACAAGGTTTTAGCCAGTCAGTATGACCCCCTCGGGTTTATTCTGCCGTATACCACTCGTGCTAAAATACTAGTGAGACATCTTTGGGATAAACACAGGGACTGGGACGATCCCCTACTGCCCCATGATTTGCTGCAAGCTTGGAGAGACTGGGAGGGAGAGTTACAAGTCCTGCCAAGAATCTCCTTTCCCCGAGCATATGTACCTCATGCCATGGATGAGAGAAACATCACTCATGAGATACATGTGTTTTGCGATGCTTCGGAGCAAGCATATGGAGCTGTCGCTTACCTGAGGGCAGTAGACAGTCAAAATCAGCCTCATCTCTCCTTTATTGTGGCCCGTTCAAGGATTGCACCTAAACGTCTGCATTCAATGCCCAGATTGGAGCTTTGTGCTGCCCTCACAGGAGCCCAACTCAGTAGGTTGATGGAGCAAGAACTTACCCTGCCAATAAGCCAGATTACCCTCTGGACCGATTCAACTACGGTCTTATCCTGGTTACAGTCTGAGTCGTGCCGGTTTAAGGTATTTGTTGGCACCCGAGTGGCGGAAATACAGGAGCTCACCGATCGACATTCATGGCGATATGTTGACTCTGTGAATAATCCTGCGGATGATCTCACTAGAGGTAAGAAGCTAGAGGAGCTGGTTGAGCCTAACCGTTGGAGCCATGGACCACCATTTCTTCTCCAAAGCCCAGATAAATGGCCAACCCTGCCAGCAACAGTAGTTGAGGAGTGTCATTCAGAAATTCGCAAGTCTGTATTCTGTGGAGTCGCGACCATACCTGATGAAGAACAGCACATACCCAATGTGCATCAGTACACCACTTGGAAGGAACTTTTAGAGGCCACAGTGCAGACGCTTCACGGGGCGGCAGATCAGAGTGGGAACCCTAATGCTGACAACTACCGTACAGCTGAGATTCTTATCCTGAGAGGGGCACAACTGGATAGCTTTGCAGAGGAGTTCAGACTACTGCGAAATGGGAAACCAGTCCAACGAAGTAGCCGTTTACTTTCTCTGTCTCCAGAGCTGGACGAAACAGATGGTCTCATTAAGGTCGGGGGCAGATTGCGCCAATCTGAAGACTTAGACCTGGCTGCTATGCATCCTATCATCTTGGATCATTGCCATCCCACCACTAAGCTTCTGATTCAAGACTATGATACCCGGCTTTGCCACCCTGGCTCTGAGAGAGTGTTTGCAGAGATCCGTCGTAAGTTTTGGATCTTACGAGGTCGAGAGGCAGTTCGACGGTATCAACATGCTTGCACAGAGTGTCGTAGATGGAAAGCAAGCCCTCAAGTTCCTAAGATGTCAGACCTACCTGTAGCACGCCTACGCCTGTATAAGCCAGCATTCTACTCGACAGGCATGGACTGCTTTGGGCCCTTTATAGTGAAGGTGGGTAGGAGAACTGAGAAGAGGTGGGGAATTATCTTCAAGTGCCTTACATCAAGATGTGTACATCTAGAGATCCTTACCAATCTGGATACTGACTCCTTCTTGATGGCCTTGAGGAGGTTCATCGCCAGGCGAGGGACACCAGCCGAGTTGTTCTCTGACCAGGGAACAAACTTCCGTGGAGGAGAAAGAGAGATGCGGGAGGCCCTTGCAGAATTATCCCCAGAACTCAGACTCCAGCTTGCCAAACACAAGATAAAGTTTCACTTTAACCCACCTGGTGCACCCCACTTCGGCGGAGTGTGGGAGAGGGAAATCCGCTCAGTGAAAACTGCACTGTACCGAGTGGTAGGCAGTCAAGCTGTTACAGAGGAAGTGTTACATACTGTTCTCCTGGAAGTGGAAGGCATGTTGAATGCTAAACCATTGGGATATGTGTCCTCCGACCCTAAGGACCTTGATCCGGTGACGCCCAATGTTCTGCTGATGGGGCGGCGGGACGGGTCCCTGCCCCAAGTTGTCTATCCTAAATCTGAGCTTCTGAGCAGACGCCGCTGGAGACATTCCCAAATTCTGGCTGACCAGTTTTGGTCTAGTTTCATTAAGAACTATCTCCCGAACCTGCAAACCCGCCAGAAATGGAATGCCAACCCAATGGAAATGACTCTAGGATCAGTGGTACTGATGATGGACCCTCAACTGCCCAGAGCATGTTGGCCGGTTGGTCTTGTCACCAAAGTTTACCCAAGTGCAGATGGACACATAAGGACAGTGGATGTAAGGATAAACAACAGAACTTACACTAGACCTGTAGCCAGATTGATAGTTCTACCAGAGGTTCCAGATGAAGATGATAACTAAGCCCTTATGCCTGTTCCCGGATACTGGACTGATCACTGCACACATTTGGGGGCGGCTGTAAGAAAGGTCACGCAGATGACTGTATAGTCGTGTATGCGCACCTCTGACGCATATTGATGTGCTCTAACGCACCCTTGAGCGCACGCAATGAGTAGCGCTCTGCATCTGCGCAGATTCACGGACGATTCTGAAGCAGATGTGTGACAGGACGACGCGGCTGAGATTATTTCCCGTTTGGAGAGTGTTTAGATAATATTGTGTGCGTCACTGCTGAATAGTAAGTGTTTTTGTCTTCATCTGCTATTTAGTGATTAAGATAATCGTGTTTGTGTGTTATATTTTGATATTTATCACTAATATCTGACTGACGCGATGCTAGTTATGGTACTAATCACTTCGTTTATTGTCATTACTCTCCATGTATATTTACGTTATGCATTCAGTGCAGATATTATTAATCTATATTGTGGATTATATTGTTTTATACTTTGAATCCTTTAAGTAGTTATTTTCAATATAATCTGTTACATGTTTTATTGCTACTCACGTTTCTGTACACGTGACACCACCTAGCGGTGGTTCGTATGCATCTGACTGTTAATGGTAATTGCATCGGTTACTGTTTTAGTATTGAATGTATGAATAGTTAATTCATATGCTGTTATTCATATGTTATTTGTTTCCATTTAGAACCACACATACACTCATCTAAATGCAGAATGGAAGACTGTATGCCCATGTCTACTGCAACAGTTTATTAAACACCATTCATTCAGATCTTGGTCTGGTTTATGTGTTCTGACCGACACCCGAGAGTGATTACCACACTAAAGTAGTTCCAGCAATAGTATAAAATACAGTCCTTATAAGTCTCCCCAACAGATGGCTACTTCCAGCAGGATAATGCACCATGTCACAAAGCTCGAATCATTTCAAATTGGTTTCTTGAACATGACAATGAGTTCACTGTACTAAAATGGCCCCCACAGTCACCAGATCTCAACCCAATAGAGCATCTTTGGGATGTGGAGGAACGGGAGCTTCGTGCCGTGGATGTGCATCCCACAAATCTCCATCAACTGCAAGATGCTATCCTATCAATATGGGCCAACATTTCTAAAGAATGCTTTCAGCACCTTGTTGAATCAATGCCATGTAGAATTAAGGCAGTTCTGAAGGCGAAAGGGGGTCAAACACAGTATTAGTATGGTGCTCCTAATAATCCTTTAGGTGAGTGTATATATATATATATATATATATATATATATATATATATATATATATAATTTTTTTTTTTTTTTTTTGCAAAATTTTATATATATATATATATATATATATATATATATATATATATATATATATATATATATATATATATATATAGTGATCGACCGATATGTATATATGTATATGTGTTTGGGCATGTTTGAAAATACTTGAAAGTTCAGTAACACTTTATAATAACTGCATGCTATTAATCATTAGTTAAGCAGTAAAAACAGTTAATTCGTAATTTATAAAGCATAGACATTAATAAGCAGTTTATAGATAAAGCTATAAATGCTTTATTCTTGTATAAATACTTTATTTATTCTTTATTTAGAAGCATATCTTTAATGTGTTTAATAATTGTGTTATATGTCATATTTTATTAATGATCAATTTATAATTTCTAAATGAAGTATAGCATTATTTACAAAGCAGTTGTTTAGTTAGTTGTATTTACAAAGCAGTTGTTGTCAGTGATTCATAAGATCACTTAAGTGGTAGTAAATGTAGTAAATTCAGGTAGTTATAAAGCATTTAGTAGTGGTCAGTTAACTTTTTTTGTGAGCTCATCTAAAGTGAGGACTAGTTATGCCTTGTAAAGCTTTTACAAAGGAGATTTTACAGTTATCTTCTAAACAGAAAAAGGAAACAAACACAACACAGTGATAGAACATACAGATATTTAACTGAGCCGTTAAATCTCCTTTATAAATGCTTTACAAGGCATAACTAGTCCTCACTTTAGATGAGCTCACAAACATAGTGAACTGACCACTAAATGCTTTAACTACCTGAATTAATCATGGATTACAGTAGAAATACATGTTAATAAACCATTTATTAACACACTAAGTAACTATTACTATATGTCTGAATAATAAGATGTATGAAGGTACATTGAAATAGTTTATTAATCATTTACTTACACTTTCTAAGTGATCTTATGAACCACTGACAACTCTTAAACAACTGGTTTGTAAATAATGCTATTTAATTTAGAAATGATAAACTGATCATTAATAAAGTATGAAAATACAATTATTATGCTTATTAATGTCTATTAATGCTTTATAAATGAATTAACTGTTTACTAATGCTTAACTAATGACTAATAGTGTGGAGTTATTATAAAGGGTTACTGAAAGTTCCTGAAATAAGCCGCCAGTTAAACATCAGCTCTACAGTCTCAGAGCCTCTCTAGGATAGCAAGCCATTCAGACAATAGAGAAGTGTGAACGACGTGTGTTAATGGGCCACTGCAGTTCCTGCTCCAGCCTACAGGAGCGCTGCTGAGTATGGACTTAAACACACACACACATGTAGGTCCCCACTTGGTCAAAAATGAAAAAAATTCACCAGAGCGTTTTTTTTAGCTGATTTTAACATGTTTTAAAGCATGACCAACAGGGGACTTGAAAAATGTCCCCACTTGGCTCGGTGGTCCCCTGTTGGTGAGTGTGTAACGACACACACACACACACACACACACACACACACACACACACACACACACACAGACAGAGTTAAAGGTTGTCTAAGCGATCCCGGGTGACGTTTCTTCTTGTTGACATTCGAATTATTGTCAAACAAAACGGAGGCTGGCTAGACCCTCCCTCCTCCTCACCCCGTCTCCTCCCTCCTCCCCTCCCATCCGGCATAAAGGAAAGTCAAAATAGTCACTACAAAGTTAAGTTTTACTGATACTTCATTCAATGTGTAATGTCGCCAAGTTAGATAAATGCTTTTATATATTGCAGAACAGAATGCAGAAAAAGAGAAACATTATCTTAAAATCGTTTCGCCACCTGAGGTTATAAATAGCTCCCATACAAGGACGCAATGATAGCAAGATAGCGTTAGCTTCGCGTTTCCCAGTGAACATAAACAACAGCGGCGTGGTAAACCAATTTAGTCAAAGTTGTCAATAGCCTATAAATGAACATTCCAAATTCACGACAAACCGTGGGTGAAAACAACCCTTAACCTATACTAATTGTCGCCCTACTGTGAATTTGCTTGATCATTTACAATAGAGATTGGTCGCTGCTAGAAACATATATGTTGTATTCACCAAAGTTAACGCTGACTGCATAAATCTAGCTAATTACATCCTTGTGTTGGTTTGGCGAACATGAACGTCAGTTTAGAAAGAAAAGTGGATTTACCTGTTCTGCAAAAACAGAGCAACTGAATGTCGGATAGTAGCTAATCCCTTCTGCCGGCAGAGGTCTCGCCACATTTCAAAGGTTTTTCCGATGTAAATTCGGGACTTCGCGCGTTCCTTATCCTTGTCCCTCTTGTAAGTTGTTCTGTTCATCGGAACGTCGTCTTATTGGTCGTGTGTCGGCCATAATTCAAACTTCCCTCTTCATCTCTCTCCTCCACACATCCACCTCATGTGCACGCGCACTAACCCCGCAAACGCGCAAACCCCACCCTCCAACACTTCTTGTCGGTTATTGGCTGGAGCTCTGTTTGTTATGTTTCGTGGTGCGGGTGAGCACAGTTTGTTTTTGTTGCCGTTTGTGGAGCCTGTGGTGTCTACAGAGACCGCGTTTTTTTACAGTGTGTTCAGGGGACAGGCAGCTAGCGGATAGTGAGGAGATGTTTGCTGTATGTGACAAAAAATGTTTTGGCCTAAAAAACACGTGACATCGCTTAGAGCACCTTTAACTTATCTCTCAAGTAAAATGCACACGCAGATTAGTAATAATGCTGAAATTTGTAGCCTGTTTCTCAACTCAACTCAAACTAGAAACAACAACTAAATGCACTGTGTTTTCAAATTAAAATAATATTTTTTAAAATGTAAATATTGTTATTTGACTCAGTAATACAAGAGTAAAAAATAAATGTCATATTTACCTGTGCCTGTCTAACAGGTAGACCTAGGACATATACCGAAATTTAATGAAGTTATCAAACTGCACTGCATAAATTATAAATTAAATATAGACTAATCCTTATTATAGCGAGAGAGAAAACTTTAATCAACAGCAGTGAGTAATTTTCTCTGTTCTTTTTGTTCTTTGATTAACTTTACTGACAGAAAGCTTGCTGCTGTCTCTTTAAGACGAGCCGCTGCTGACAGAGATGCTGATCTCACACGCGCCTCATTCTCTCACAACTTCACGTTCATCATAAGACAGCTCTTATGTTATGAAGATGCTCGACAAAATGGACATTCTGGCATAATTGTGTGTGTTATTGTAAGTTCAAGCACTAAAGAGAACTGTATTCTGGTGTGCTGTCTGTCCGCACGATACTGGCGCGCACGCGTCTGTCTGTGTCTCTTGTCTTTTGTCTTGTCGCACGTGAATTGTTTAAAAGCATTTGCATGAATAAGAGATCATATAATGTATATACACTTTTTTTTTTATTCTGATTGGATAATTATCAAGATCGAGGCCAAGCCTTGTGTATACTATTTTTATGTAGCAGCGTACGTGTCGCACAAAAAAAAAAACTTCTATCACGGAGTGCTCCTCTCTGCGCAAGGGCCCCTGGGCACGTGTCCAGATTGCCCGTATGGTAGATCCGGCCCTGTATATGACAGCTCTGAGCGCGCCTGTCTCTGGCTCAGCGCCAGCCAAGCGTGAAAGCACATTTGAATTTAGCAGTTGATCACGTGATGCACTGACCGTTCTAAGCACACCGGTGTGATCGTACACTCCAGGGACCAGCCTAGACTGATCACACCGGTGTGATCGTACGCTCCAGGGACCAGCCTAGACTGATCACACCGGTGTGATCGTACGCTCCAGGGACCAGCCTAGACTGATCACACCGGTGTAACCGTACGCTCCAGGGACCAGCCTAGACTGATCACACCGCTGTAACCGTACGCTCCAGGGACCAGCCTAGACTGATCACACCGGTGTAACCATACGCTCCAGGGACCAGCCTAGACTGATCACACCGGTGTAACCGTACGCTCCAGGGACCAGCCTAGACTGATCACACCGGTGTAACCGTATGCTCCAGGGACCAGCCTAGACTGATCACACCGGTGTAACCATACGCTCCAGGGACCAGCCTAGACTGATCACACCGGTGTAACCGTATGATCCAGAGACCAGCCTAGACTGATCACACCGGTGTAATCATACGCTCCAGGGACCAGCCTAGACTAATCACACCGGTGTAACCGTACGCTCCAGAGACCAGCCTAGACTGATCACACCGGTGTAACCGTACGCTCCAGGGACCAGCCTAGACTGATCACACCGGTGTGATCGTACGCTCCAGGGACCAGCCTAGACTGATCACACCGGTGTAACCGTACGCTCCAGGGACCAGCCTAGACTGATCACACCAGTGTAACCGTACGCTCCAGGGACCAGCCTAGACTGATCACACCGGTGTAACCGTACGCTCCAGGGACCAGCCTAGACTGATCACACCGGTGTAACCGTACGCTCCAGGGACCAGCCTAGACTGATCACACCGGTGTAACCGTATGCTCCAGAGACCAGCCTAGACTGATCACACCGGTGTAACCGTACGCTCCAGGGACCAGCCTAGACTGATCACACCGGTGTGATCGTACGCTCCAGGGACCAGCCTAGACTGATCACACCGGTGTAACCGTACGCTCCAGGGACCAGCCTAGACTGATCACACCGCTGTAACCGTACGCTCCAGGGACCAGCCTAGACTGATCACACCGGTGTAACCGTACGCTCCAGGGACCAGCCTAGACTAATCACACCGGTGTAACCGTACGCTCCAGAGACCAGCCTAGACTGATCACACCGGTGTAACCGTACGCTCCAGGGACCAGCCTAGACTGATCACACCGGTGTAACCGTACGCTCCAGGGACCAGCCTAGACTGATCACACCGGTGTAACCGTACGCTCCAGGGACCAGTCTAGACTGATCACACCGGTGTAACCGTACGCTCCAGGGACCAGCCTAGACTGATCACACCAGTGTAACCGTACGCTCCAGGGACCAGTCTAGACTGAGCACACCGGTGTGATCGTACGCTTCAGGGACCAGCCTAGACTGATCACACCGGTGTAACCGTACGCTCCAGGGACCAGCCTAGACTGATCACACCGGTGTAACCGTACTGTAACCGTGTAACCGTACGCTCCAGGGACCAGCCTAGACTGATCACACCGGTGTAATCGTACGCTCCAGGGACCAGCCTAGACTGATCACACCGGTGTAATCGTACGCTCCAGGGACCAGCCTAGACTGATCACACCGGTGTAACCGTACGCTCCAGGGACCAGCCTAGACTGATCACACCGGTGTAATCGTACGCTCCAGGGACCAGCCTAGACTGATCACACCGGTGTAACCATACGCTCCAGGGACCAGCCTAGACTGATCACACCGGTGTAACCGTACGCTCCAGGGACCAGCCTAGACTGATCACACCGGTGTAACCGTACGCTCCAGGGACCAGCCTAGACTGATCACACCGGTGTAATCGTACGCTCCAGGGACCAGCCAAGACTGATCACACCGGTGTAACCGTACGCTCCAGGGACCAGCCTAGACTGATCACACCGGTGTAATCGTACGCTCCAGGGACCAGCCTAGACTGATCACACCGGTGTAACCGTACGCTCCAGGGACCAGCCTAGACTGATCACACCGGTGTAACCGTACGCTCCAGGGACCAGTCTAGACTGATCACACCGGTGTAACCGTACGCTCCAGGGACCAGTCTAGACTGATCACACCGGTGTAACCGTACACTCCAGGGACCAGCCTAGACTGATCACACCGGTGTAACCGTACGCTCCAGGGACCAGCCTAGACTGATCACACCGGTGTAACCGTATGCTCCAGAGACCAGCCTAGACTGATCACACCGGTGTAACCGTATGCTCCAGGGACCAGCCTAGACTGATCACACCGGTGTAATCGTACGCTCCAGGGACCAGCCTAGACTGATCACACCGGTGTAACCGTACGCTCCAGGGACCAGCCTAGACTGATCACACCGGTGTGATCGTACGCTCCAGGGACCAGCCTAGACTGATCACACCGGTGTAACCGTATGCTCCAGAGACCAGCCTAGACTGATCACACCGGTGTAACCGTATGCTCCAGGGACCAGCCTAGACTGATCACACCGGTGTAATCGTACGCTCCAGGGACCAGCCTAGACTGATCACACCGGTGTAACCGTACGCTCCAGGGACCAGCCTAGACTGATCACACCGGTGTAATCGTACGCTCCAGGGACCAGCCTAGACTGATCACACCGGTGTGATCGTATGTTCCAGGGACCAGCCTAGACTGATCACACTGGTGTGATCGTATGCTCCAGGGACCAGCCTAGACTGATCACACCGGTGTAACCGTACATGCGAAAGGGTTAAAACAAAAAATATTTTTTCCATTTTCATATTTTTGAAAAAGCTCCAGGGAGCCACTAGGGCGGCGCTTAAGAGCCGTATGCGGCACTAGAGCCGCGGGGTTGCTGACCTCCGGACTATACCCTTGGCCATTGTTTATGAAGCATTAGCGTGGCTCAGTGGTTCATGTAGATTGTCTACAAGCCGAAAGGTTGGTGGTTCAATCCTCGGTTCCACCTGACCAAGTGTCGAGGTGTCCATGAGCAAGACACCTAACCCCAGCTGCTCCCGACGAGCTGGATGGCGCCTTGCATGGCTGACACCGCCGTCGGTGTGTGAATGGGTGAATGTGAGGCAATGTAAAGCGCTTTGGTGGCCATAGGTCTGTGAAAGCGCTATATAAATGCAGTCCATTTACCATTAAAATTTTACAGATTTACTGTAATTTTTTACAGATTTTTAAATCATTACAAACTTGTCAGTGTCTCTTACTTTGTCTTTCAAGTTTGAGTGTTGGAAAGAAAATTATACTGAGGATGGTTTTTATGGTAATCCTGAAAAATATGCCAGAATGTCCTTTCGGCTAACAACGACACAGGCAATTAATTTAACCCATATTTGTGTGTTAGATTACACAATTATGTTTTTTTGTTGAGTTAATGATACAACAAGTCTTAATTCCTTTATTGGAAATCATTTTTAAAGCAGCCTAAAATAAGCTCATGTCTATATGAAATCCCAAACTGATTATCAAGCGTAGCGTTAGTTCTGGCAGGTCACGTTAGTCAAGCTCGCATCAGCTGATCCACATCTACCTATAGGAATACGACACCTATCACCGTATACATATATAAGCTCTTTCAGTGCTATCAGCAGCTATCGCATTTATCAGGAGCTAATTACCCTCCTCCTCAGGATTTGACATTTTGATTCCCCTTGAATCAGAATAATTATCAAATATGTTGTACTTTTAAAATCTTGAATTAAATATATTTGCAAACTTTCATGTTGGTTCTGTTCTGTTTACCCCAAGGGGGGTTATTGCTGCTCTCCTGGTCTTATCCATGCTAGGCTGCATGGATGCGCAGGGAGTTCTCGCCCAGTACGGAACCATACCACCAATCCAAACTGTAGGCTAATTGTCAATCATATTTGACGGTAGTGGTCCTGACAGAAATATTAATTGTGATTAAAATGTAGTTTTCCGAGCACTTATTGTTTGTTGAGTTCCGATTATGGAGATCAGTACATTTGTCTATGCAAACAATGGCAGAAATGTAATTAATAAAACAAGTTTGTCTTCATTTTGTAACTATATATATAGTTACAATATGAAGAGTTCAGATGCAAAAGCCTCTAAGTGCCATCTGAAAATGTCTTCTAGAATGGTCATTTTTATCAAGATTGTATATTTAAGTTCAGTAATTTCACTTAAATGACAATTAATAGGTTTTCATTGCCATTTAGTGAAATTACTGAACATAAACACACACACACACACACACACACACAGTTCCATTGCAGGCTATGGGAGTCAAGGTTTTTTTCGTAAACTAAAACTATTGGTCAAAAAACATTTGCGTAAACTGAAATAAAATAGAAATTTCAACAAAAATGAAAAACTAAAACTAAACTAAACTAACGACAAATGTCTCGAGACCTTGCACTTTTTTCCCATTCCACTGCCCGCGTCTTTTTCCCATTTTTCCAACCAAAACCGCTTTCTGTGTGAACCAGCCCTAAGAAGCAGAAATAGCCAATTAAATATTTCTATCATGACTAGACTTAATGCAAATACAGCTGTACATTAATTCCAGGTAAGATAACCATCTCATGTGAAACTAAACCATACATACAGTATTAGATTAGATACCACACTGAGCAGAAAGCGGAAAAAAACTAATTGCATGTCTAGCCCAGAAATAGATGTAGGCTACATTTGTCAGAGTAGAAGTAGGCCTATACTAAATGTCTGGTCTGAATAGAACATTTGAATATGAGTATATCTATGAGTATATGATAGTAAACGCTGCAATAGACAAAAGGCATAATTGTATCAATACAAGAATAATGTTGGAAAGGATTAATCATAGAAATAACCTTAAAGAATAATCATACGCATATTTTTTTCCCCTCTTATACACCATGTTTAACAAGATTTAATTTTTAATATGAATGAGTATGAATGAATAATCTGTACTCTTTAGTTGCATATGTGTGGTTCTTTGTTCATTCTCAAACTATTATTTTATTTTTATTATTAAGAGGTTTTCACAAGAGTTAACTTTAAACTGCAAACATTAAACTAACTGAAATTTATTGGAAATGTGAAAATGATATTAAAATAAAAACTCATTTAAAAATGCCAGACTACAATAATCTTGATGGGAGTCCCCTGTTGGATAGGTAGACATCGGTCAGAGAGTCCCCTTTTGGCCATTGTAGAGCGATAGTGCTCTGTTAGTAATATAGACATGTATGTGTGTGTGTGTGTGTGTGTGTGTGTGCAATGGCACATAACAATGGCAAGTAAATTGTTAGGGACTGCATAACCAAGCATAGAAAGTATCTATGAAGAGAGAGCGTTAAATAAGAAAAATAATATTATGAATGATTTTCATATATATATATATATATATATACACACTCACCTAAAGGATTATTAGGAACACCTGTTCAATTTCTCATTAATGCAATTATCTAATCAACCAATTATATGGCAGTTGCTTCAATGCATTTAGGGGTGTGGTCCTGGTCAAGACAATCTCCTGAACTCCAAACTGAATGTCAGAATTGGAAAGAAAGGTGATTTAAGCAATTTTGAGCGTGGCATGGTTGTTGGTGCCAGACGGGCCGGTCTGAGTATTACACAATCTGCTCAGTTACTGGGATTTTCACGCACAACCATTTCTAGGGTTTACAAAGAATGGTGTGAAAAGGGAAAAACATCCAGTATGCGGCAGTCCTGTGGGCGAAAATGCCTTGTTGATGCTAGAGGTCAGAGGAGAATGGGCCAACTAATTCAAGCTGATAGAAGAGCAACTTTGACTGAAATAACCACTCGTTACAACCGAGGTATGCAGCAAAGCATTTGTGAAGCCACAACACGCACAACCTTGAGGCGGATGGGCTACAACAGCAGAAGACCCCACCGGGTACCACTCATCTCCACTACAAATAGGAAAAAGTTTCTGACCATGTCCATCCCTTTATGACCACCATGTACCCATCCTCTGATGGCTACTTCCAGCAGGATAATGCACCATGTCACAAAGCTCGAATCATTTCAAATTAGTTTCTTGAACATGACAATGAGTTCACTGTACTAAAATGGCCCCCACAGTCACCAGATCTCAACCCAATAGAGCATCTTTGGGATGTGGTGGAACGGGAGCTTTGTGTCCTGGATGTGCATCCCACAAATCTCCATCAACTGCAAGATGCTATCCTATCAATATGGGCCAACATTTCTAAAGAATGCTTTCAGCACCTTGTTGAATAAATGCCACGTAGAATTAAGGCAGTTCTGAAGGCGAAAGGGGGTCAAACACAGTATTAGTATGGTGTTCCTAATAATCCTTTAGGTGAGTTAATCCTTTAGGTGAGTGTATATGTATATGTATATGTGTATATGTGTTTGGGCATGTTTGAAAATACTTGAAAGTTCAGTAACACTTTATAAAAACTGCACGCTATTAATCATTAGTTGAGCATTAATAAACAGTTAATTCATAATTTATAAAGCATAGGCATTAATAAGCAGTTTATAGATAAAGCTATAAATGCTTTATTCTTGTATAAATACTTTATTCTTTATTTAGAAGCATATCTTTAATGTGTTTAATAATTGTGTTTTTATATTTTATTAATGGTCAATTTATAATTTCTAAATGAAGTATAGCATTATTTACAAAGCAGTTGTTTAAGAGTTGTCAGTGATTCATAAGATCACTTAAGTGGTAGTAAATGTAGTAAATTCAGGTAGTTATAAAGCATTTAGTTGTGGTCAGTTAACTTTTTTTGTGAGCTCATCTAAAGTGAGGACTAGTTATGACTTGTAAAGCTTTTACAAAGGAGATTTTACAGTTATCTTCTAAACAGAAAAAGGAAACAAACACACACAGTGATACAGAACATACAGATATTGTCACATGTCTGTCCTGTCTTGTGCTGCACATGGGTGTTTGTTGTTTTGTGCCATGTGCTCTTCTGTCTATTGTCTAACCCCTCCCATCTTGTTATCTAATTATTGGTTAATTTGTCCCACCTGTCCTTCTCGTTTCCCTCCTTTGTTTGTTCCCCTATTTAGCCTCCCTGTGTTTGTAGTCCTGTGCTGGTTTGTTTGTCCGAGTTACCTGTTTCCTGGAGTCCTGAGTTTTTGAGTTTGTACCTTGTCTGATTGTCTCTAATAAATCTCCTCTGCATTTGTATCCTCGTCACTCGTTCACTGTTCCGTGACAGAACGAACCAGCCTAAGTGTGTGGATACAGCGGAGTGAGATTTTTCCTCAGGGAGAGGGAGAAGGAGCATCTATTTCCTTATTGGAATACTTCGCCAGATGTGCTCAAAGGACTTTGGAGCAGGAGAGGACCATGGCTGACGACAGTCAGCTGAAAGGAGAGCCTTCACCGCTGATCCCGAAACGGAGGAGGAGAAGGAAGACTTCCTCCATGCCTGTTCCGGTGGTCCCAGTTCCGGTGATCCCGAGTACGGTGGTCCCAGTTCCGGTGGTCCCAGTTCCGTTGATCCCGATTCCGGTGGTCCCAGTTTCGACGGTCCCAGTTCTGGTGGTTCCAGTTCCGGTGGTCCCGAAACGGAGGAGGAGAAGGAAGACTTCCTCCATGCCTGTTCCGGTGGTCCCAGTTCCGGTGGTCCCAGTTCCGGTGGTCTCGAGTCCGGTGGTCCCAGTTCCGGTGGTCCCAGAACTCCCTATCATCAGTGCTGCCATGGCCAGGAGGGCCGTGCATCTCTTCTATGCTATAGCGGTACTGCATGCGTGGAGGAGACACAGCACGTCTGCCGAGCCTGTGTCTTCGGGCAAGATGGCCAACGCCGAACCTGTTCAGATCACGTCTGCCCAGCCAGAGACTGTTCACGTCACGTCTGCTCAGTCAGATACTGTTCACGTCACGTCTACCCAGTCAGAGACTGTTCACGTCACCTGCTCAGTCAGAGACTGTTCACGTCACGTCTGCTCAGCCAGAGACTGTTCACGTCACGTCTGCTCAGTCAGAGACTGTTCACGTCACGTCTGCTCAGTCAGAGACTGTTCACGTCACGTCTGCTCAGTCAGAGACTGTTCACGTCACGTCTGCTCAGCCAGAGACTGTTCACGTCACGTCTGCTCAGTCAGAGACTGTTCACGTCACGTCTGCTCAGTCAGAGACTGTTCACGTCACGTCTGCTCAGCCAGAGACTGTTCACGTCACGTCTGCTCAGTCAGAGACTGTTCACGTCACGTCTGCTCAGTCAGAGACTGTTCACGTCACGTCTGCCCAGTCAGAGACTGTTCACGTCACGTCTGCTCAGCCAGAGACTGTTCACGTCACGTCTGCCCAGCCAGAGACTGTTCACGTCACGTCTGCTCAGTCAGAGACTGTTCACGTCACGTCTGCTCAGTCAGAGACTGTTCACGTCACGTCTGCTCAGTCAGAGACTGTTCACGTCACGTCTGCCCAGTCAGAGACTGTTCACGTCACGTCTGCCCAGTCAGAGACTGTTCACGTCACGTCTGCTCAGTCAGAGACTGTTCACGTCACGTCTGCTCAGTCAGAGACTGTTCACGTCACGTCTGCCCAGCCAGAGACTGTTCACGTCACGTCTGCCCAGTCAGAGACTGCTCACGTCTCGTCTGCCCAGCCTGTGTCTTCGGACAAGATGGCCACTGACATGTAATTGGATTATTTTTCTATGCTATCCAAGATCCTAGAGATTCCCAGGAGTGTTCAGGTCACGTCTGCCGATCCAGAGCCTGTTCACGTCACGTCTGCCGAGCCTGTTCACGTCACGTCTGCCGAGCCTGTGTCTTCGGACAAGATGGCTGCCACAGAGATTGTTCACATCACGTCTGCCGAGCCTGTGTCTTCGGACAAGATGGCCGCCGCCTTGCCTGTTTACGTCACGCCTGCCGAGCCTGAGTCTTCGGACAAGATGGTCGCCGCCGAGACTGATCTGGTCATGTCTGCCGAGCCAGCGTCTGTTCCTGAGCCGGTGGTGTCTGTTCCTGAGCTGGTGGTGTCTGTTCCTGTTCCTGAGCCGGTGGTGTCTGTTCCTGTTCCTGAGCCGGTGGTGTCTGTTCCTGTTCCTGAGCCGGTGGTGTCTGTTCCTGAGCCGGTGGTGTCTGTTCCAGTTCCTGAGCCGGTGGTGTCTGTTCCTGTTCCTGAGCCGGTGGTGTCTGTTCCTGTTCCTGAGCCGGTGGTGTCTGTTCCTGAGCCGGTGGTGTCTGTTCCTGAGCCGGTGGTGTCTGTTCCAGTTCCTGAGCCGGTGGTGTCTGTTCCAGTTCCTGAGCCGGTGGTGTCTGTTCCACTTCCTGAGTCGGTGGTGTCTGTTCCTGTTCCTGAGCCGGTGGTGTCTGTTCCAGTTCCTGAGCCGGTGGTGTCTGTTCCAGTTCCTGAGCCGGTGGTGTCTGTTCCAGCCGGTGGTGTCTGTTCCAGTACCTGAGCCGGTGGTGTCTGTTCCTGTTCTTTAGCCGGTGGTGTCTGTTCCTGTTCCTGAGCCGGTGGTGTCTGTTCCTGTTCCTGAGCCGGTGGTGTCTGTTCCTGTTCCTGAGCCGGTGGTGTCTGTTCCTGAGCCGGTGCCGGTTCCTTGGCTGCCCGAGGGGTCGTCTCCGCCATGGCCGCCCGAGGGGTCGTCTCCGCCGTGGCCGCCCGAGGGGTCGTTTCCGCCGTGGCCGCCCGAGGTGTCGTCTCCGCCGTGGCCGCCCGAGGGGTCATCTCCGCCGTGGCCGCCCGAGGGGTCGTCTCCGCCGTGGCCGCCCGAGGTGTCGTCTCCGCCATGGCCACCCGAAGGGTCGTCTCAGCCCTGGCTGCCTGCACGATCTTCTCCGCCCTGGCCGCCCGAGGGAGAGTCTCCGCCCTGGCCGCCAGATAAACTGACATTTCCGCCCTGGCCTCCCGAACTGTCCATTTCCCCTGCCCCACCCTGGTCTGTCCTTCCTGTTCCACCCTGGTCTGTCCCTCCCATCCCTAGTGGAGCATCTGGTAGCCGCTCCTTAAGGAGGGGGTAATGTCACATGTCTGTCCTGTCTTGTGCTGCACATGGGTGTTTGTTGTTTTGTGCCATGTGCTCTTCTGTCTATTGTCTAACCCCTCCCATCTTGTTATCTAATTATTGGTTAATTTGTCCCACCTGTCCTTCTCGTTTCCCTCCTTTGTTTGTTCCCCTATTTAGCCTCCCTGTGTTTGTAGTCCAGTGCTGGTTTGTTTGTCCGAGTTACCTGTTTCCTGGAGTCCTGAGTTTTTGAGTTTGTACCTTGTCTGATTGTCTCTAATAAATCTCCTCTGCATTTGTATCCTCGTCTCTCGTTCACTGTTCCGTGACAGATATTTAACTGAGCCTTTAAATCTCCTTTATAAATGCTTTACAAGGCATAACTAGTCCTCACTTTAGATGAGCTCACAAACATAGTGAACTGACCACTAAATGCTTTAACTACCTGAATTAATCATGGATTACAGTAGAAATACATGTTAATAAACCATTTATTAACACACTAAGTAACTATTACTATATGTCTGAATAATAAGATGTATGAAGGTACATTGAAATAGTTTATTAATCATTAACTTACACTTTCTAAGTGATCTTATGAACCACTGACAACTCTTAAACAACTGGTTTGTAAATAATGCTATTTAATTTAGAAATGATAAACTGATCATTAATAAAGTATGAAAATACAATTATTAAATACATTATAGATATGCTTTTAAAACAAGAATAAAGCATTTATAGCTGTATTTATAAACTGCTTATTAATGTCTATTAATGCTTTATAAATGAATTAACTGTTTACTAATGCTTAACTAATGACTAATAGCGTGGAGTTATTATAAAGGGTTACTGAAAGTTTCTGAACTAAGCCGCCAGTTAACCCCCTGAGGTCGGCGGTATCGCCGGCGATACCAGCTCGCTTTTTTTCAGTTCAGTTCAAAATAAATTAATTTTGCTCTGTTGACTTTGATATTGTCAGGTTGGGGGTGAAGGAAGAAGCGAGGACTCAGGTGCAGAATTGATGGGCTTTATTTTAAAAAATAAAATAAAACAGGAACAAACAAAAACTACCCCGAAGGGGAAAACAAGACAGACTTGACTTTGACTCGGCTTGACTTGACTTGACGGCAGGGAAACACACAGTGTAGATACGACAACGAACCAGCACAGAACTGCAAACACAAGGAGAATAAATAGGGAGAGCAAACAAAGCAGGTAACGAGGGAGGACAGGTGGGGAAAATGAATCAATAATCAGGTAACAAGGTGGGCGGGGTTAGACAATCGACAGGAGAGCACATGGCAAAAGGAAACACATGACAAGCCATGTGCTCACAACAAACAGGACTAGAACACAAAGCGAGACACGAACACGCAGCTAGTGAAAACTCATAAGCCACGTGTTCACACAAAACATAACATGAAAGCACACAGCCAGTGAAAAACTAGCTGTGTGCTACACAGCACAAGACAAGAAAAAACACGCAGACAGAAGAGTGCGCGGCTCGAGCGAACTCGAAACCGCGCGCGCTCACGTGACAAGACAGAGCGCACGAGAACGAGCGAAAGCTCATTCCGTGCGCTCACAAAAGAAAACAAACACGCGGAGCATTGATGCCCGAATCCCGACACAGAACCGAAACCTAACTAGACAGACGTGTCGGGATCCAAACACCATGCCCCGCACATATAACAAGGCACATAGACAAGTGAGTGCACGGCCCGAGCGCGCTCGGAACCGCACACTCACACAGAGACGAGACAAAACAGGGAGTGTCAGAGCTCTGTCACAAAACCAAGAAATTAACTAGACCGAAGTGACAGAACCCTGACAGATATTACAAGCAAGTTTCATACATCAATCGATTCTGTTAAATGTGTATTATTTTTGTGTATACTCACAATAAAAACAAAGTGTTGTGCTTTTCGACAAATAAAAAAAAAAAAACGTGATGCGAGTTCTGCCTTCTCTCTGTCCGTGAAGACCATTCTGAAACGCGTCCGAAAATGAATCATAACTCAGCGAATTCTTCTCACAAAGACACGTGAGATATCTTTATGAAGCTTGAAATCTCCTCTTTTAAATGAAGTTATATAAAAAACAAATGTTTTCAACTCATGTAATCTGTCTGAAAGCAAGGAGAGGTACCGTTTTTCCTTCTCCCCTCATTATCTCTAAATCAGCTGCGTCCGCCCCGCCCCCGGCGCGATTCACATGTTAAATAGTTAGGCGATCTAGTATGCATCGCATACGCCCCCCCGATCAATGCCATAAAAACACAGTTTCTTCATGAGGCTTACTGGGTTCATCGCGTTTTGAGTATGGCTCGTTTCTCCGGTAAAGACGCACTTCAGATGATTCTGGAATGCGAGGAAGAATGCACGATACCGGGTTGTTTCCTCAGAGGAAGATTGTAACAGACGAACGGCAGCATTTTGAAGAGCGAATTCCGCCGAGGACACAATTTCGGAGTAAGTTTTACTTAAAAGTCTTTTGTCTTTTATTTTTCGTGTTCGCATTTATGAGGAAAAAAACAATATTACGTGAGAGTTCTCCATTATGGAGGCGAGCGCTCTAAGCACTAAAAGACTTTCAAACATTCACAGAGACCTCAAAACAGAAAGTACAAATCCTTTATTTAAAACGAATTTCGTTTTGTATCAATTGTATCTTAATTTTAATAATTTTTTCATTAACAAATTTCCTGTATTTAAAGTAAATATAGGCAATCACAACATAAGGTCTGAACTGGAGATCATCATGAACCCGTAGTATACTCGCCTCACATGTCTAAAAAAAATCGAAATATATTTACAGAAAGCTGGTTCTAAACAAAACCATCCAAAACAAAAAAACTATGTAGCCTAATAAATGTGCATTTCTCCGGTGCGTTCGCTGCGAAGATCGCGAGTCAAAAGCCTATCATCAACTTCATCTTTGCCAGAAGTTAAATTTATATCGAGTTTGTGAATGAATGATGTTGTTTTAGCAAACTGTATTGCTAGACTGAGATGAGTAAAAATCGACTGAAATCAAGCGTAGCGTTAGTTCTGGCAGGTCACGTTAGTCAAGCTCGCATCAGCTGACCCTCAGCTGATCCACATCTACCTATAGGAATACGACACCTATCACCGTATACATATATAAGCTCCTTCAGTATTATCAGCAGCTATCGCGTTTCTCAGGAGCTAATTAAATGGCGAAGTTCGTCAGGCAAACAACATCATCTCACAAGGAATCGTGCAATCGGGAATTTAGCAAGAGGAATTCATTCCCCACAAGGATTTCACCTCAGATTCATCTTAAACTTGAACACGAGATTTGCCGCATTGATCATAAGTTTCCTGATTTGGAAGTTACCTCAGTCTGCATTGCTGCTCGCATCGCTGCATTATTGTCACAGGACTCGTCTCGACGTGATTCATTCTCCATTCATCTCTGGAAGTTTTCACAAAGCTAAGTTCCTTTTTAATGCTCATTGTTAAAATCTATCAGGGTTTTGGCAACATGCTTGTTGCTAATGCTATACGTGTGGCTTGGGCTATTCTAACTTAGTCGTTTTCATTAAAATTGCTCTTGCTAGGCTTATGCAATCATATTGGCCATGTGCGTTACTATGTGTTGTCATTGGCAACTGATCGCGTTGCACACGCTGTGCTTTTAGCGCTATGCAGCGCAGATTCAAGCAGCTGTTTGATATGAATTAACAATTCATGGTGCAAATGGAAATATTCTGCTGTGGCACAGCTTTAAAAGATATAGTAAACAGTCACAATTCAGTTGAGTCACTTTGGACACGCTTGGTCTATCTAATTCTTGGAAACACGTCGTTCTTAAAGCTACAGTGTATTGTATTTTGTAGTGCTTTTATTTTAATCTATTTTTTTACAGTCTATGATTTTAATGCATTGTTTTTTTTTTAAGGGCTTGCATCTTTATAGGCTGAAATTCAACATGATGGTATATTTAAGCTGTGTACAGTATATGTAAAAAAAAAAAAAAAAAAAACTATTAATGAAACACTGCTTGTTCCAAGGCTATATAGTGGCTATTGAAACTGCTTTCTTTAAAAGATGTTAGTTGCTATTGAAACAGTTATTTTATTTTTAAGGTTATTTAGCTCAGTCGTTTTTGGAACATGGCTGTGTTTTAGTCTTATACCTGGTGTCATTGTCACATGCTATGCTAAATTTTTCAGGCATCAGTAATATGCTGTCATTTCAGCAGCAGCATTGCTATCAGTACTGTATGGTGGTTGCTAGATCAATGTTATCGAATATGTGTTTGTTACTTCGGCTTGTGCATGTTGTCCTCAGCAACATGCTATAGTAATCAAGCGTTGTTTGTGCTGGTTGCATTGGAAAAATGCCTGTGCTTTATTCTATCTGATTATTGCAACATAGTGTGTTAAAGTTACCACATGCTTGTGGCTAAAGCTATCTAGATATCAGTAACATACTTGTGCTTAATTCACAGTACATTCACCGCAGAGGTCTGGTATTCAACACTAACAACACTGTAGCTTGATGGTCCTGTGAAGCTGTGTGGAATCATGGGAGTCGTCATCGTCACCTCCTCAGCCGAAGGAATCCGTAGGACGGGAGCAGTAATCATATTCATTAATGAGGAAGCACACTGTATGTCATTGCTTAGCTGCGCAGTGCACACTGCATCTGACTCAGAGCTAGAGGGTTATGCTTCTCCGACCGGACTACACTAGTTTTAATACTAGGTTAATACTAGGTATAACCAAGTCCTATGGTTATACAAACATGCTAGTAGTATTAGTTTTCTTGTCGCTAGTCGGAGCTATTGTTGAAGGGTGCATGCTTCCCCTGCCAAACTACACTAGTTTTAGCAATAGTTCTGTGATTTACACACTATGATTGTTGTATTAGTTTGTTGCCGCTAGTCGGAGCTATTGCTGTAGGGTGCATGCTTCCCCTGCCAAACTACACTAGTTTTAGCAATAGTTCTGTGATTTACACACTATGATTGTTGTATTAGTTTGTTGCCGCTAGTCAGAGCTATTGCTGTAGGGTGTATGCTTCCCCTGCCAAACTACACTAGTTTTAGCAATATTTCCGCGATTATACAACATGCTTGTATTAGATTTGCTGCCGCTAGGGGTGTAAGCTTCCCCCAATAGATCCCATACAATTGTTAAATTAGCTACAGCAACACGCTTGTTGCCACGTGTCCTTGGCTTGCTCCAGCTTGGTGTGATGCTTCCCCAATTAGATTGGATATATAGTGCTCAACACATGATGCTAAAATCAGGATGTAACCATTCTATCAGCCTCAGTCATGGTGGGTGTAAAAATTATAATAACAAAATGTGTGTGTATATATAATTTTTTTTTAATAATTTTTCTCTTTTCTACAGAAGTAAACTACAACCAAGTATAACAAGGTTATGACGTCATTGACAGGTGGCAGTGTACGCAGTACACGTCAACAAATTACTTGTCTATAACTTTCTCACAGGCGTCACTCAAGAAACTGGAACTGGACTGCGGATATACAACAAGCAAGCAGCTGATTCAATCTGATATCTAACTTTAACTTCTTCATTTCAGGTGGTATGTCATTCATTGCAATATGCATGTTTACTGCTGAACATTTCGGGTATTAACAACATGCTTGTTGCTATGGCTTATGTGGGTATTGGCATCATACTCATTTAGGCCATCTAGGTAAGGGCAACATACTTGCTTAAGGCTTCTGTTATTTTTGGTAACATGCTGTTGCTCAAGCTTTTCAGGTATTGGCAACATGCTTGTTGCCTTGGCTCACTCAGGTAACTACAAAGCATCCAGATTGCGCTGTCACTTGGTTTTGGGGGATTTGGCATATGGTTTTGTTTTGGGGGATTATTGCTGCTCTCCCTGCTCTTATCCATGCTAGGCTGCATGGATGCGCAGGGAGTTCTCGCCCAGAACGGAACCATTCCGCCAATCCAAACTGTATGCTAATTGTCAATCATATTTGACGGTAGTGGTCCTGACAGAAATATGTTGAAATAAAATGTAGGCTATTTGTATAAGCAACGTATTAAACGGCAAATTAACAATATGCACTAATATTTCATGAAAACAATGTTACAGTCAGGCGAAATATGAAAGACAACATTTTGTTTAGTAGATTTGGGTACAGTTTTTACTGTAGAATATACTGCCTCGTCAAATAAGCTTTTGTTTAGCAATTTCTATATATAAAATAGCCTACTATTTTTGTCAAAAATAAAGTCATCAACTAAGATGTTAGCCGTTACAATGTTGGCTATATTCAAAGTAATGAATACATAGATAAAATGTAGGCCTATAATCTTTTTTTTTTTTTTTACAAAGAAAGAGTACACTTGAAATATTGTTGAAATTGTAATTATTGTTGTAATTGTAACCTTTTTAATAAAATAGCAAAACATATTTACAAGATAGATGTAAGCAAAATCTTAAATGGTTAATATAAGTCTTCTTCTAAATAAATCTTTTGTCCTTTCATTGTGGCTCAGTCAGTTGTCACACCTGTGTGAATGGCTCATCATTATGCAGAGTGGGTGGGACATTGGACATTCCAAGGTGTAAACCACTCCTCGTTTACACCCACTCGCATATTGGCTTTCCAAGCAAAACCTGTTTTACATCAATTTAAATCAATGTATGGTTTTATGTGAACGATAAAGCAAGACTATTTTCACATAATTTTGAAGCCAGAACTCGAAGGAAGAACATCCATTCGTCAAAAGTCTTATTCATGCATATTTATTATGAGTTTTGTGGTCTTATTTCAGCAACTTTCATTTTTATTTTTTTCAATAACCACGCATAAGCATTATTCTCTTAAAAATAAAAAAAATATACATGCATGGTGATCACATATTTTGGTAGCCCTGTTTGTGCTATATAGAGTGAATTTACACCTTTGCCATTAACATGTTTATAAATAACTGAAAAAAGCACAAATGTCAGAGCATGTCAGAACACCTCCAGGGCCCAGAAAACACCTCAGACTCCAGAGGGTTAAACATCAGCTCTACAGTCTCAGAGCCTCTCTAGGATAGCAAGCCATTCAGACAATAGAGAAGTGTGAACGACGTGTGTTAATGGGCCACTGCAGTTCCTGCTCCAGCCTACAGGAGCGCTGCTGAGTATGGACTTAAACACACACACACATGTAGGTCCCCACTTGGTCAAAAATGTAAAAAATTCACCAGAGCGTTTTTTTTAGCTGATTTTAACATGTTTTAAAGCATGACCAACAGGGGACTTAAAAAATGTCCCCACTTGGCTCGGTGGTCCCCTGTTGGTGAGTGTGTAACGACACATACACACACACACATACACACACAGCCTAGACTGATCACACCGGTGTAATCGTACGCTCCAGGGACCAGCCTAGACTGATCATACCGGTGTGATCGTACGCTACAGGGACCAGCCTAGACTGATCACACCGGTGTAACCGTACGCTCCAGGGACCAGCCTAGACTCATCACACCGGTGTAATCGTACGCTCCAGGGACCAGCCTAGACTGATCACACCGGTGTAACCGTACGCTCCAGAGACCAGCCTAGACTGATCACACTGGTGTAACCGTACGCTCCAGGGACCAGCCTAGACTGATCACACCGCTGTAACCGTACGCTCCAAGGACCAGCCTAGACTGATCACACTGGTGTAACCGTACGCTCCAGAGACCAGCCTAGACTGATCACACTGGTGTAACCATACGCTCCAGGGACCAGCCTAGACTGATCACACCGCTGTAACCGTACGCTCCAAGGACCAGCCTAGACTGATCACACCGGTGTAATCGTACGCTCCAGGGACCAGCCTAGACTGATCATACCGGTGTGATCGTACGCTACAGGGACCAGCCTAGACTGATCACACCGGTGTAACCGTACGCTCCAGGGACCAGCCTAGACTCATCACACCGGTGTAATCGTACGCTCCAGGGACCAGCCTAGACTGATCACACCGGTGTAATCGTACGCTCCAGGGACCAGCCTAGACTGATCACACCGGTGTAACCGTACGCTCCAGGGACCAGCCTAGACTGATCACACCGGTGTAATCGTACGCTCCAGGGACCAGCCTAGACTGATCACACCGGTGTAATCGTACGCTCCAGGGACCAGCCTAGACTGATCACACCGGTGTAATCGTATGCTCCAGGGACCAGCCTAGACTGATCACACCGGTGTAATCGTACGCTCCAGGGACCAGCCTAGACTGATCACACCGGTGTAACCGTACGCTCCAGGGACCAGCCTAGACTGATCACACCGGTGTAACCGTACGCTCCAGGGACCAGCCTAGACTGATCACACCGGTGTAATCGTACGCTCCAGGGACCAGCCTAGACTGATCAGACCGGTGTGATCGTACGCTCCAGGGACCAGCCTAGACTGATCACACCGGTGTGATCGTATGCTCCAGGGACCAGCCTAGACTGATCACACTGGTGTAACCGTACGTGCGAAAGGGTTAAAACAAAAAATATTTTTTCCATTTTCATATTTTTGAAAAAGCTCCAGGGAGCCACTAGGGCGGCGCTTAAGAGCCGTATGCGGCACTAGAGCCGCGGGGTTGTTGACCTCCGGACTATACCCTTGGCCATTGTTTATGAAGCATTAAAATTTTACAGATTTACTGTAATTTTTTTACAGATTTTTAAATCATTACAATCTCGTCAGTGTCTCTTCCTTTGTCTTTCAAGTTTGAGTGTTGGAAAGAAAAATATACTGAGGATGGTTTTTATGGTAATCCTGAAAAATATTGCAGAATGTCCTTTGGGCTATCAAAGACACAGGCAATTAATTTAACCCTTTTGTGTGTTAGATTACACAATTCTGTTTTTTTGTTGAGTTAATGATACAACAAGTCTTAATTACTTTATTGGAAATAATTTTTAAACATTTTCCAGCTTTTCCTTTTCATTTGGTTCTGAACTTTGAGTTATCAGCAGCCAAAAATAAGCTCATGTCTATATGAAATCCCAAACTGATTATCAAGCGTAGCGTTAGTTCTGGCAGGTCACGTTAGTCAAGCTCGCATCAGCTGATCCACATCTACCTATAGGAATACGACACCTATCACCGTATACATATATAAGTGTAAGGCGAGGGGTTTCTCTGTCCGTGGATTAATCTCAAGAATGATGATGGACTTGAAATATTGACGGCTAACAACTTTTATTGAGCAGAGTGTTAGAACTCGGGAGCAGAGCAACACCACGCTTATCTCCCGCACACAACTCTTCCACACTTCCCCCCAAAACTCCTCCCCTCTCATTTCCTCATCCTCTTTTTCTGAGGACTCAACACCAAAATAAAAGTCCTTAACAAAAATATGTATAAATAGAATACAATGAATATTAAACAAAAGAAATGTCACATAAGCTCCTTCAGTGCTATCAGCAGCTATCGCATTTATCAGGAGCTAATTACCCTCCTCCTCAGGATTTGACATTTTGATTCCCCTTGAATCAGAATAATTATCAAATATGTTGTACTTTTAAAATCTTGAATTAAATATATTTGCAAACTTTCATGTTGGTTCTGTTCTGTTTACCCCAAGGGGGGTTATTGCTGCTCTCCTGGTCTTATCCATGCTAGGCTGCATGGATGCGCAGGGAGTTCTCGCCCAGTACGGAACCATACCACCAATCCAAACTGTAGGCTAATTGTCAATCATATTTGACGGTAGTGGTCCTGACAGAAATATTAATTGTGATTAAAATGTAGTTTTCCGAACACTTATTGTTTGTTGAGTTCCGATTATGGAGATCAGTACATTTGTCTATGCAAACAATGGCAGAAATGTAATTAATAAAACAATTCATTACGTTACCCAGGAATGACATTTTCAAAAAAATGGTTAATTACATTCTTGAAATGTGTACATGTGATTGCATTACATACACACCACTCTAATGCGAATAGAAAGTCCTAAATTTAGAATTTTTTGTCAGGTTTTTTTTTGTCACATTTTAAATCCTTATCCGTCATTCACCCAGCGTCATCTCACCAACACTACCTTCAGGTTCACTTAGCTCAACAGTTATACGCTATATTAGCAATAATGATTATTTTCATCCTTCATTCTGAGCCCTGTCTGAAATGACTGGCGTTAGTGGCGTGTCTCTTAAGGCTTGACAGTGAAACGGCCTCTGTTATGACTGGTTAATGTCATTGCATGTTTTGAAAACATTCATATATAACCATCATTTACAGACAAAGCGTTATGAAGTTATTCTCTTACGGTTTGTGATGCTGCTGTCAGATCAATACAGTTCTGCTTCATGTCTCAACTAAAGTTTCTTCACAAACTGTGCATTACATTGCAATTTCTTATATGGCTTTGTCACTTCATATGCATGATGGAAATCTCCATTACGTACTTTTGACAGTATTGCCTTTATGTGGCATTTTACATTTAAATATAAAGGCTTACATTATTTAGGCTTTCAGTTCAACAAGCTGACCAAGTCTTGGGACCTCTTGCGGCATGTCATTAATTTGCACCAATTTTTCATGTTCATTGTCGTTCGGTGTATCCTTCCTTTCACGGGGAACCGAAGGGTTCATTTGGCGTCGTTTTTGAATCAGGGTAGCCTTCGTCGAGCTGATGACGCAACCGGCCTTCGAATACGGCCTTCGAAGGATGCAGTCTCTGGGTGCTTCTCAGTATCCTCCTCGTCTCCTCGCTCCTCCGTCCTCCATCCTATGACCCGGAAACTGATCGAGCTCAGCCATCTTGAAGGACATCTCAATTCTCTAATTGCACCACGAGGAGTGAGGAGTGAGGAGCTTCCTGAGGAGTCATGAGCGAGGATACACAGGTGTATCCTATGCAGAAGAGTTTTATCAACTAAACGTGACGCACGTCTAAATTCTCCTCCCCCTTCACTTCGGTCACAATCATTTTAATTTATACTTTACCTTTGCAGTTTATGCAAACCACACATCTCACATAATTCAGCAGGGTATCTTGCTTTATTATTATTTATTATGAATTTCTTAAATAACCAAACAACATAAGGGCAGATCCTTTGAGCGCAGTTGATGACGCTGTGAAGTGATGCTCGAGTGATCAAGTATTCCAATGTATAAATAAGCTTTCCTTCGATTCCTCCGTCCTCATTTTCTTTCCTTGCAGCCTTCCCTCGCATCCTACAGGGGGTGGAGCTGAGGAGGGAGGAGCTGAGACGAGAGGAAAGGAAGCGAGGAAAGGAAACGAGGATGCACAAATAAGAAATGAGAAGCACCCTTTGAATTGGGACATTCTTCGTTGTGCCGCTGACGCAATCGGCCTTCAAATATGGCCTTCGGAGGATTTTATTCTACGAAAGCACAAAGTTTTCTTGTTATTGTGAGTTTACACAAATAAAGGTAGTCGAATGATGTATTGGTCTTTTCTGTTTGACCAGAAATGATGAGTATTTTTTTTAACCACAGTTAAAAGTTTTTCTTTCTTAGGTGGTTTGAGGCAGAACTTGTGCTAATATTAGTTTAATAATTGTTTCAGGGAGCAAGGATCAGACAGCTCAATTTATTAAACTGCGGTCTGAAAATGAGCATTTCTTTACGGGGAGAAAAACTCCGCCAGCGTGGCGTGGAGGAAAGACAACGACCTATCTGTAATATTTGCACTAGTCTGACTCACTTGTGTATTATACGCAGTTTTCTGAAAGAACGTATGCCGATAATACTAATCCAGCTCTTTTAACAGGGATACGATATAGAATTTCAAACAATTATTCTTACAAGATTTTTTTAAGACAAATGTTGCAGTGAACTTGATCATGAATTACTTTTCTCACTGCATTACACACATTCTCTCTTTCACAAGTCTCTGCATTACCCTGATTATTATAGACTTTGCTTCTTCTATAGGAATTAATTCAGGGTTTGTAGGGAATTTTCTCTTCAGATGGACAGGAGCATATTTGCATATTAGATTAATGATCTCAACCTGACTGTCATCTCGTGACTCATCTGTCAATCTCCAGTATATTCTCACTTCTATGCGAGTGACCTTTTGATTGATTGATTAACTTTATTAATCCCCAGAGGGAAATTTAGGTGTCGCAGCAGCACAACCATACAATGAATAGATTAAAACAACTTTAAAACAACATTCACAAACAACACAAGACTCATTCTCCAGTATCAAGTCGCGAAGCATTGTGATTACACAAAAACATAAATCATAAAAAGTATGTCATCTTGAATAACACTGATTATACAACTTAATTGCAGTAGGAAAAAAAGACTTCCTATAACGCTCCCTGTAACAGCGTGGATGGATTAATCTTAAACTGTGAGTACTCATAAAATCACGAACTATTTCATTTAGGGGATGACAATCATACTTCATCATAGAAGAGAGTTTCCCCATCATTTTATCTTGTATTATCACCTCTAAGTTGGGTAACACACTCCCTACAACAGAACCTGCCTTCTTTATCAGTTTATTTAACTTATTCTTCTCCTTTTCTAGCAGTCCCCCTCCCCAACTTGTGACAGAGTACAAGATCACAGATGAGACCACAGAGTCATAGAAGGTCTTAAGTAGTACATGACTTACACCAAAGGACCTCAGTCGCCTTAACAAATGAATACGACTTTGACCTTTCTTATAGACTTGCATCGTGTTGTCAGACCAATTGAGCTTATTATTCAAATATACACCCAAATACTTGTAAGTTTTTACAATCTCAACTTCTGACTCTCTTATTTTTACTGGTACCACTTGCTGAGGAAATCTACTAAAATCAACTACAACTTCCTTTGTCTTACTAGCATTTAGCCTGAGACAACTTTTCTCACACCAGTCCACAAAACTCTTTAATAACTCCCTATATTCACTCTCATCATGGTCCGTTATACAGCCAACAATTGCGGAGTCGTCAGAAAATTTCTGAAGGTGACAGGATTTAGAATTATACTGGAAATCTGACGTATAAAAAGTGAACAAAAATGGAGCTAAAACCGTTCCCTGAGGGACTCCAGTGCTGCACTTCACTACTTGAGAGACACAGTCCTGCATCCTCACATACTGTGGTCTATTTGAAAGATAGTCAATTATCCAATTTACCATACCATGATGTACTCCAGCATTTTCCATCTTACTTTGCAGTAGTGAGGGCTGAATAGTATTAAACGCACTAGAAAAGTCAAAGAAAGTGATTCTGACAGTACTGCCCGGGGTCTCTAAATGACTTAAAGATTTATGCAAGAGGTATATAAGTGCATCGTCAACCCCAACACCGGTTTTATAAGCAAACTGAAGTTTATCCACAGCACTACACAATACTGACATTAAATGATCTAGTACTAGTCTCTCAAACACCTTCATTAACTGTGACGTTAAAGCTATTGGTCTATAATGTGAGAACTCCTTGGGATTTGTTAACTTGGGTACGGGTACTATGCATGATGTCTTCCATAAAACAGGTAATTTCTCCAAGCGCAGACTCAAATTAAAAATATAGTGAACCACCCTACAAATCTGATCAGCACAGGCCTTAAGGACTCTAGGATTAATGCCATCCGGACCTTGAGATTTATTCATCTTAATTCTCCTTAACCCATTTCTTACTTGTTCAACTGACATAGAAAAGCCAGGAATATATTCACAAATGGGAGAAATGGGAGAAAAGGATGAGCTAATAGCTGGGGGTAGATATAGTGGAGAGCTCTGTGGTAAACTACTTAGCGGGAGATGTTCAAGATCATCATTAGACCCAGCATCAAATCTATTAAAAAATAAATTTAATCCATCTACCCATGTCTGACCACCAGGGGCAATATACCTCCTTACTTTATTTTCATGTCCAGACATCATATTTAGATCTTTCCAAACACCTCTCACATTCTTTTGTTGTAGTTTCTGTTCCGTTTTTAACTTATAACTCTCTTTCCCCTCTCTAACTTTAACTTTTAGTAACCTCTGTACTCTTTTTTGTTCATCCTTATCACCCACTAGAAAGGCCCTCTTTTTCTTGTTTAATAGTACTTTTAACTCAGAGGTGACCCAAGGCTTGTTGTTTGAATAACATTTGATCTTTTTGGTAGGGACTGTGTTTTCAACACAGAAGCTAGTATAATCTGTAATACATTCAGTTAAACTATCAATGTCCTCTTCATGTGATTTACACAGCACCTCCCAATCGGTTGTTTCAAAACAGTCCATTAATGCTTCATATGTGTGATGACGAGGCAGAGACATTCGGATCCATGTGCAGATACTTTATTGGAACACACAAATAAACAGTAAACAGACACGGTAGTGCAGAAGCACTCAGGGGAAGTCCAGAACTCGTAGTCGATATCAGGCAAGGGTCGGGGCAGGCAGCAAACGTTCATAAAAATGTCCTTGGAAACGGGCTAAGATCTAGAACCAGGGAATACTTGTGAAAGGCTGTAGAATGCTCAGAGTTGTACGCCGTGGCAGAAACAAGACTTCGCAGGGAACAGAAGGGAGCGGGGTCCTGATAAAGGGAAGTTGAGTGAGAACAGGTGGCAGTGATGAGGATCAGACAGGGATGGAAGGTGATGAGTGTAATGAGTTCTAGAATTCAGGGGAGAGTGATCTAGAGAAACCAGGAGGTGGCGTCGTTGAGCGCACCATGACAGAGCCCCCCCCCCTGCGAGCGGCTCCGGAAGCGAGGGCCTGGACGACGGGGTCTCCCACGGGGCCTGGGAGCTGGGCGATCAGGGTGATCCTGGTGGAAGGTGGTGAGCAGAGCCGGGTCCAGATTGTCTTGGGACCTCACCCAGGAGCGCTCCTCCGGACCGTACCCCTCCCAGTCGATAAGATACTGAAGAACCCCGCCGCGGCGCCTGGAATCCAGGATCTCACGCACCCGGTAAGCCTCCTCGCCTCCGATGTCGATGGGGGGAGCACTCCTCGTCGCAACCTCCTCCCGGTCGTCCTCTCCTCTGGGTGTAGCAGCGAGTCTGAGAAGGGAGACATGGAAAGTGGGTGAGATGCGGTATGAGGAAGGGAGTGCTAACCTGTATGAGACAGGAGTGATCTGTCTCAGAATTCGGAAGGGTCCAATGAAACGGGGAGACAGCTTCTTGCAAGGGAGACGGAGACGCAGATCTCGGGTAGACAACCATGCCCACTGGCCCGGTCTGAAGACGGGGCCGCTTCTTCTGCGTCGATCAGCCTGCAGCCGGAACTGACGTACCGCACGTTGGAGATGAACATGGGCGGTGTTCCAGGTCTCCTCACTCCTCCGTAACCATGTGTCCACTGCTGGGAGATCCGTAGGCTCACCTGACCAGGGGAACAGAGGAGGTTGAAATCCCAGCACGCACTGGAAGGGCGTGAGACCGGTCGATGGCTTGCGAAGAGAGTTCTGGGCATATTCTGCCCACACAAGGAACCGACTCCAGTCCTGCTGATTCCGGTGGAAGTACGTTCGGAGGAAGCGAGTGAGATCCTGGTTCAGCCTCTCCACCTGTCCATTCGCTTGCGGGTGATAACCAGAAGTCAGACTGACATTAATGTTTAGTTGACTGCAGAGAGCTCTCCAAACCCGGGAGGTGAACTGGGATCCTCTGTCTGAGACGATATCCTCGGGTAAACCATACAAACGGAAAACATGATGGAGGAGGGCCTCAGCAGTTTGAAGAGCTGTGGGCAGCCCGGCCAAGGGGATAAACCTGCATGTCTTGGAGAATCGATCAACTACTGAGAGGATGGTGGTAAAACCCTGAGAACGAGGCAGATCAGTGACAAAATCCACTGCAATGTGGGACCATGGCCGCTGAGGAACAGGAAGTGGTTGAAGAAGTCCGGCCGGCCTTAAGTGGGAAGCCTTTACGATATTGCATGTGGTACACTGATGAACGAACTTGATTACATCTGCGTGGAGAGTAGACCACCAGAAACGGTTAGTGACTAGTTGTAATGTAGCTGAAATCCCAGGATGACCAGCACTAGGTGTACAATGTACCCACTGAAGAACACGAGTGCGGAGGTTCAAAGGTACAAAGAGCCGATCAGGAGGGCAACCAGGAGGAGTCGGAAGATCTCTTTGGGCAGCTGCAATCTCAGACATGATGTCCCACTGGACAGGAGCTACGATGAGGGTAGATGGCAGAATGAACTCAGGCTTGAAATGATCAGAGGTACCATCAAATTGGCGAGACAGAGCGTCAGCCTTTCCATTCTTGGATCCTGGGCGATACGTGATCTTGAAGTTAAACCTTGAGAAAAAAAGAGACCATCTGGCTTGTCGGGCATTCAAACGTTTAGCTGATTTGATGTACTCGAGGTTGCGATGATCAGTGAGAACCGTAAAAGACTGACGAGCACCCTCCAACCAATGCCTCCACTCCTCAAAGGCAGCCTTCATGGCCAGAAGCTCCCTGTCACCCACGTCGTAGTTACGTTCAGCAGGAGTGAGCTTACGAGAATGGAAGGCGCAGGGAAACATTTTAGCAGGAGTACCGTGCCGCTGCGACAAAATGGCTCCGATTCCTGAATTAGAAGCATCCACCTCCACGATGAACTCACATTCGGGGTCTGGATGATGGAGGATAGGGGCCGTAGTAAACTTCTCCTTGAGCCGTTCGAACGCAGAAGTGCACTCCGGTGACCACTTCAAATGCTGCCCCCCCACCCTGTAGGAGGGATGTGAGAGGAGCGGCAGTGATGCTGAAATTCCGAATGAACCTCCGATAAAAATTGGCAAAGCCCAGGAAACGCTGCAACTCCTTCACGGTGGTGGGTCGAGGCCAGTTCACTACTGCTCTCACTTTACTGTCATCCATGATGATTCCCTCAGCACTGATAACATACCCCAGGAACGCGATCCGAGTCTGGTGAAACTCACACTTCTGGACCTTGGCGTACAACTGATTGTCAATGAGCCGCTGAAGTACAACTCGCACATCCTGGACGTGTGTTTCGAGGGTATCAGAATAAATCAAGATGTCGTCAATGTAGACAATGACTCTCAGGTTCAGCATGTCACGGAAGATCTCGTTTACGAAGGCCTGGAAGACAGAAGGACTGTTGGAAAGGCCGAAAGGCATCACCCGGTATTCATAGTGACCAGTAGTCGTGGAGAAAGCCGTCCTCCACTCGTCACCCTCTCGAATACGAATTAAGTTGTAGGCGTTCCGCAGATCTAGCTTGGTGAAATATTTGGCGGTGCGGAGCATCTCCAGAGCAGCGGGGACCAGGGGCAGAGGATAGCGGTACTTGACAGTGATTTCGTTAAGACTGCGATAGTCTATACAGGGGCGGAGACCTCCATCTTTTTTCTTCACAAAGAAGAACCCAGCAGAAGCAGGAGAAGTGGAAGGAGTGATGAAGCCCTTTGAGAGTTGTTCATCAATATAAGATCTCATAGCATCGGTCTCAGGCTGGGATAACGGATAGACTCTCCCACGGGACGGTACAGCTCCAGGAAGAAGTTCAATGGCACAATCCCCAGGTCTGTGTGGTGGAAGTTGAGACGCCTCTCTTTCACTGAAAGCCTGAGCGAGATCATGATAAACTGTAGGTACACCCAGGAGATCGGGATCTTCGGAACGGCTGGAACCAGAATCAGAACCAAGGACAGCGGGCTTACAGTTAGTTAAACAGAGAGAGGACCACTGAATTACCTTTCTCTCGGACCAGGAAATGTAGGGGTTGTGTTTCTCCAGCCAGGGAAAACCCAGAATCACAGGGTGTTGTGGTGAATTTATGGTGAAGAGTTGAATGGTTTCCGAGTGCTGAGTGCCAGTATTGAGGGTTAACTGCTGAGTGATATATTGAATCTTGCCAGTTCCCAAGGGTCGTCCATCTAATGCTGCCACTGCCACCCGGGATTCACATGGAATAAGAGAAAAATGAGATTTAGCAAAAGCGAGATCAATAAAATTTCCTGCTGCCCCTGAGTCAATCAAAGCATTTATATTAACAATCTCTTTATCAGACCTGAGAGAAACCTCTAAAGTGAGAGAATTGGAAGAGGGAACACAGGAACTCACCGCAGCAGAGTCTCTTGAAGTGGGTCTCACAGGGCATGTCGCCCTCAAGTGGCCAGGTTGAGCACAGTATAGACAGAGGTTGTTGCGTCTCCTTCTCTCCCGCTCCTCTGAAGTTAAGCGTGTAAAGCCGATCTGCATGGGCTCTGGTTCCGAACTGGCGGATGGATATTCACCCACTCGGAGTTTGAGCGGTGTGCGGCGCGCACGCATGAGGTTATCCAAACGAATAGCCAGATCCATTAGTTGACTGAGAGATTTTCCGTCATCCCGGCAAGCGAGTTCCCCCTGCAGATCTAAATTGAGCCCCTTGCGGTAGAGTAATCTCAACGGATCATCCTTCCAGCCCGTCTGTGCCGCGAGAGTGCGGAAGGTGAGAGTGTAATCCGCCGCGGAGGATCCTCCCTGACGTAAAGACAATAGCAGCTCGCCCGGTTCCTTTCCACCAGCAGGATGCTCAAAGACCTCTCTGAATTGGGCGAGGAAGTTGTCGTAAGAGGGGAAAGCAAGATTTCCTCCTGCCCAAAGCGCTGTCGCCCATTCCAGGGCCCTTCCAGTCAGCAACGAACATATGAAAGACACACGGGCGTCGTCATTGTTAGAAAAGAGGTTGGGTTGTTGATTTATATACAGAGTGCATTGTAGCAGGAACCCTTTACATGTTGCCGATGAGCCATCGTATTTATCCGGAAGGGATAGGCGAGGATTATTGGAAGATGTACTCACACTAGGAGACGGTTGAACTGGAGGTGCAGTGGGTTGCGCAGCAGCGGCGGATTGAGTCGAGAGAGCCCGCATGGATCTCACCAGTTCCTTGGTAAGTGTGGTTAATTTCTCAAGCTGCCGTTGTTGGGTTACCAGAATTGAAGCTTGATTGGAGACCTCTGTGGTTAGTTGATGCATGGCTGCTGGATCCTTTGCTGGCGAAGTCTTCTGTGATGACGAGGCAGAGACATTCGGATCCATGTGCAGATACTTTATTGGAACACACAAATAAACAGTAAACAGACACGGTAGTGCAGAAGCACTCAGGGGAAGTCCAGAACTCGTAGTCGATATCAGGCAAGGGTCGGGGCAGGCAGCAAACGTTCATAAAAATGTCCTTGGAAACGGGCTAAGATCTAGAACCAGGGAATACTTGTGAAAGGCTGTAGAATGCTCAGAGTTGTGAGAACAGGGAACAGAAGGGAGCGGGGTCCTGATAAAGGGAAGTTGAGTGAGAACAGGTGGCAGTGATGAGGATCAGACAGGGATGGAAGGTGATGAGTGTAATGAGTTCTAGAATTCAGGGGAGAGTGATCTAGAGAAACCAGGAGGTGGCGTCGTTGAGCGCACCATGACAATATGCTGAATCAGACCATATCTGAACTGTTCTCTTTACTGGCGGTTGCTTCCTCACAACCGGCACATAAACAGACCTAATGTAAACAAGGTTATGATCCGATCGTCCCAATGGAGGAAGCGGTGAGGATCTATAGGCTTCTTTCACGTTTGCATAAAACAAGTCTAATATTTTATTGTCTCTCGTATCACAGTCCACATACTGAGTAAACGTGGGGAGAGTATTTTGTAGAGATGCTTGGTTAAAATCACCAGAGATAATAATCAGTGATTGAGGATATTTTAGCTGCATCCTGGCTGTAACAGTATTAATATGTTCACAAGCATTAGTCACATTGGCCGAAGGAGGGATGTACACCGTTATCGCTATCACGTAAGAAAATTCTCTTGGCAAGTAATACGGCCTCAGACCCACCACAAGTAGTTCAATATCCTTATTGCACAGTTTTTCTTTAACCGTTATATGACCCGGATTGCACCAGCGTTCATTAACAAACAGTGCCAGCCCTCCTCCTTTCCTCTTACCCGTCTCCGAAGCACACCTGTCCGCTCGCACTAGATGAAAACAATCCAGTTTTGCAACAGAATCTGGCATTCTCTCGTTCAACCAAGTCTCCGTAAAACACATAAAACTGCACTCACGATACTCCCGTTGCATCTTTGTTAGTGCCGTAAGCTCCTCCATTTTGTTCCCGAGCGACCGGACATTTCCCATAATAATCACAGGTAAAGATGGTTTATGTCTCCTTTTCTTCATTCTGTGCTTTACTCCAGCTCTACACCCTCTTCTCCTTCTTCTTAGTTCCGTAGGAATCTCCATTCTAGGTACAGATGACATCGTTGTATGTTGAAGTGCCAATAGTTGTTCTTTTGAATAAATGATGGAGCTAAAGTTTGGTGCTCCTGAAACTGTCCCCAGAGTTCCAATTAAGAATGCCAAAATATAAATAATCACAATCCAATGCTTCTTGATACTCTCAAGCTTGGGTCCACACTTAAACACATTCCTCAGACATCGAAAAAAAAATTTAAGAAGATAAAAGAGATAAAATAGGTTAAAAACATTCAGAGCTGCTGCAACAGGCTGCCACATGCACGGCGCCATCTTGGAAAATCAAATTTGTGTTTCTGTTTGTACAGCTTCACTTTTTTTATTGACTATACAAATCACAACATGTAAATATGAAAATGTTGGCGTTATTTTGTCACGTATTGGGAGCAGTATGCTAGCTGGAGCCGTTTACCTCCAGTCTTTGTGCTAAGCTAGGCTAGCGGTGGGTGCGTCAGACAGAGTTACGGCATGCACGGAGAATAGAAGGGTGTGTATGGACTTATCTAACTCTGGGGATACGGTGAAGGAGCTAAAGTTCCCAAAAGTCAGCGTGTTCCTTTAACAAGAACAACAGACTATTAGCAACAACAGTAGCATAGCACAAGAAGCACATTATAAAGAGAGCAGAGCACATGAGGAACAGGAGAGCACACTCAGACAAACCAGGACTAAACAAGGGGGCGAGGTAACGGGAAACAAGGAGGCGGGACCAGAGGATCACATGACTGACACAACCAGAGACAGAGCAATGTGCTCAAACACAACACAAACAAAGAGACACTGAACAATGACACGACTGACAGAACGGTCAGAGGAGAACTTTGACAGAGAGAAGTGAAGAGAGAATGATCAGTCCCAGCAGACCCAGATCACACTTATCAGACATCTTCTGTTTCTGTCAGTCCTCCTCTTCATTATATATAGTTACAGCTCCTCCTTTAAACATCATCAGCTCCTCCTGTGGTTATTAACTTCCTCTCATCTGACCAACTGAGTGATTAAATCCTGCTAGAGTTGCTGTATAGAGACACGATGCCACAGTGAAGTGTTGCTTTACATGCGTATTTACATCTCAACACACATCTGCTCTGAACACAGTTTATAAGATATTCTTTTGCACACGAGAGCATTACTGTTAGTCTCCCTTCCTTATTTTAGCAGTTTCCTGAATTATAAAACAGATTTTAAAAGTATTGTAAAGTAATTATTGGCATCAACTTGGTAAATCAGCTTGGCCTTTTTGAAGTTTGCGGAGAAAGAACTTAAGAGTTTTCTGTTAGAACGATGTGTGTTAGTCTCGTTAGTCTAAGTTAATAACTAATGATCTCTTCAAGTCTGACCTCTCAGTGGCTCCTTCAGGGTGTCGTGAGGTGTTTAAGACCCAATATCTAGCTCTCGGTTATTGAAGCGGCTTCTCAACTACAACTCGCTTCAGTGGACTTACAGATACATTACCAGCTCATGAAGGGGAACAAACATATTGATAACAAACATCTCAGGAAAGGAGACTTATTAAACACAACAGCAGAGGTTTATTAAGAAAATTATAGCAATCATTCAAAATGAAAAAAGATGCTAAAAACAGGAATGAACAGACAAGATCCAAGAATCCTCAAATCAGCTCCATCACACAGAACAGAGAGAGATTATACAGTCTGAGTCTGTCCATTACTGTATTAATATTATATTTAAAGCAGTTTACATATGAAGCGCAAGAGAATGACTTTCAAAACTGTAGGAAAATATATCCATAACATCCATATAAATGAAAATAAATCTTGGCTGTTATTTGCACACAAAAAACTTTCTAAACTTTATGGAATGAATGAATGAATGAATGAATGAATGAATGAATGAATGAATGAAGAATTTTATTATTGTGTCATGCGTATGATTAAGCCCAGCCCGCATGGACTTACAAGAGTCAAGTCAAGTCAAGTTTATTTATATAGCGCTTTTCACAACATAGGTTGTATCAAAGCAGCTTCACAGCAATAAATTAAAACAATACATCAATGTTTGTTTCAAGTGGAACGTCTACGTTTGGTAATGCTGATCAATAGTATCGTTGATTGATTCATTAAATTAAATATCCCCAAATATCCCCAACTGAGCAAGCCAAAGGCAACAGTGGCAAGGAACCGATAAACTCCATCAGGTGACCTAATGGAGAAAAAAAAAACTTGGGAGAACCTGGGCTCAGTTGGGGGCCAGTTCTCCTCTGGCGTTTATGAACTAGAGGTCGGATTTAACTGTGCCTGGCTGAAGAGATGCGTCTTTAATCTAGTTTTAAAGGGATAGTTCACTTTGAAATTAATTTTTGATATGTTTTAGCTTACCTCAAGGGCATCCAAGATGTAGGTGTCTTTGTTTCCGCAGTAGTTTCAATTTTGATATTTTTAGGTCAAACCGTTCTTGTCTGTCAGTCATATAATGCAGGTCGATGGTCACTGGCTCAAACCCCAAGCACAGAGTCCAAATTAAAACAATTCCCCATCGTCCAAATGAAACAATTCCCCATCATAAGTACACATTGATTGCCTAAGACACGAAACGAGCGGTTTGTGTGAGAAAACGAACAGTATTTATATCGTTGTTATATCTTGAAAACAGCACACGTCCAAATGATCTGACGGCGTGGGCGGGTATATATGTATACATAGATGTCGCCATAGAGGTCTTAGGCCATCAATGTGTACTTATGATGGGGAATTGTTTCATTTGGACGATGGGGAATTGTTTTAATTTGGACTCTGTGCTTGGGGTTTGAGCCAGTGACCATCGACCTGCATTATATGACTGACAGACAAGAACGGTTTGACCTAAAAATATCAAAATTGAAACTACTGCGGAAACAAAGACACCTACATCTTGGATGCCCTTGAGGTAAGCTAAAACATATCAAAAATTTATTTCAAAGTGAACTATCCTTTTAAACTGGGAGAGCGAGTCTGAGCAATGAACAGTATCCGGAAGACTATTCCAGAGTTTTGGTGCTAAATGTGAAAATGCTCTCCCTCCTTTGGTGGATCTGGATATCCTAGGCATGACCAAAAGCCTCGAATTTAGTGACCTTAAAGAGCGCGATGGATTATAGGGCGATAGAAGATCCGTTAAATAGACTGGAGCTAAGCCGTTTAGGGCTTTATAAGTCAGTAGCAATACCTTGTAATTAATACGGAACTTTATAGGTAACCAATGTAGTGATGATAAAATCGGTGTTATATGATCATATTTTCTTGATCTAGTTAGAACTCTAGCGGCGGCATTTTGGACTAACTGTAGCTTGTTTATTGAGGATGCAGGACAACCGGCTAATAACGCATTACAGTAATCTAGTCTCGAGGTCATGAACGCATTAACTAACTTTTCTGCATCAGAAACAGATAGCATATTACGTAGCTTAGCAATGTGTCTAAGGTGGAAAAAGGCTGTTCTTGTAACATATGAAATATGATTTTCAAAAGACAGGTTGCAGTCTAATATAACACCCAGGTCTTTTACTGTAGAGGATGAAGTAACAGGACATCCTACTATGTTAAAGTTGTGTTGTGAGAGGTTTTGTGGGCGGTTTTTTGAACCGATAAGTAGTACCTCTGTCTTGTCTGGATTTAATAAAAGAAAATTACGCGTCATCCAATCTTTTATATCTTTAACACACTCTATCAATTTGGATAATTTAGCGTTTTCATCTGGCCGTGATGAAATATAGATTTGACTGTCATCAGCATAACAATGGAAACTAATTCCATGTTTCCTTATAATATTTCCAAGTGGCAGCATATATATTGAGAATAATAGAGGGCCTAACACAGATCCCTGCGGCACTCCATAGTTTACTGGAGTTATGATCAATTTTTCTCCATTTAAATAAACAAAATGGTAGCGGTCAGATAAATACGATCTAAACCAGCTTAATGCTTGTCCTTGAACACCAGTATAATTTTGTAGTCGATCTAAGAGTATTGTATGATCTATAGTATCAAACGCAGCACTAAGATCAAGTAAAACTAATATTGAGATACAGCCTTGGTCAGAAGCTAAAAGTAAATCATTTGTGATTTAACGAGCGCAGTTTCAGTGCTATGATGCGGCCTGAACCCAGACTGAAACTTTTCATAGGTGTCATTTTCTTGTAAGAAAGAGCCCAGTTGAGCAGACACAACTTTTTCTAGTATTTTAGACATAAAAGGTAGATTTGAAATGGGTCTATAATTTGCTAGATTATGTGGATCTAATTGTGGTTTCTTAATGAGAGGTTTTATAACTGCCAGTTTAAATGTTTTTGGAACATAACCTAAAGATAAAGACGAGTTAATAATATTGAGGAGAGGCTCTTCCACTACAGGTAACACTTCTTTCAATAGTTTAGTTGGTATAGGATCTAGTAAACATGTTGTTGTTGTTTAGATGAAGTGATAAGTTTATTTAACTCTATTTGTTCTATAGTTGTAAAGCACTGTAATTGTTCTTGCGGAGTGATAATTGAGGCTGAATTATAAGGCGCGATTGAGGATTGAACGTTTACAATTGTGGTTCTGATGTTTTCTATTTTCTCAGTGAAAAATTTCATGAAATCATTACTACTAAACTGTAACGGAATATTTTGTTCAGGAGACATCTGTTTTATTTGTTAGTCTAGCCACGGTGTTAAATAAGAACTTAGGATTATTATGGTTGTTTTCTATTAGTTTGTGGAGATGCTCAACCCTGGCTACTTTTAGGGCCTTTTTAGAACGTGACATACTGTCTTTCCATGCGATTCTAAAGACCTCTAAGTGAGTTTTTTCCGTTTACGCTCTAAATTACGGGTTTCTCTCTTTAGAACACGCGTAGTATTGTTGTACCATGGTGCTTTACTTTTCTCTCTGACCTTTTTTAATCTAATGGGTGCAACAATATCCAATGATCCAGAGAGAATGGTGCTCATAGTGCTAGTTAATTCCTCAAGTTTATCTGTTTGTTTGGGTTCACTGAGCAGCTGAGACAGATCCGATAAGCTATTTGAAAAATGATCTATGGTGGATGGAAGGATTGTTCTGCCTAATCGAAAACGCGGTGCAGCATGATATATTACAGGGATACGTAATATGCAAGTTACCATGTAATGGTCAGTGACATCGTCACTTTGTGGAATGATATCTATATCGGTTGGATCGGTTCCATATGATATAATTAAATCGAGTGTATGATTAAATCGATGAGTTGGTCTGGTAACGTTTTGCTTGACCCCAAAGGAGTTTAATAAATCTGTAAATGCAGCCCCTAACGCATCATTTTGATTATCTACGTGGATATTAAAGTCTCCAACAATTAATGCTTTATCGAAATTAACTAATAGGTCTGAGAGAAAATCTGCAAACTCTTTTAGGAAATCAGCGTAAGGCCCAGGCGGTCTATATACGGTAGCCAAGGCTAAAGATAATAGGGATGTTTTTCGAACATCTAAGAGCGTAACATTTAGTACAAGTACTTCAAATGAAATAAACTTATAACCCGTTTTCTGAGTAACATTGAGAATTTCTCTATAGATTGTTGCAACACCACCGCCACGACCAATCAGACGGGGCTCGTGCTTATAGGAGTATCCTGATGGAGTAGACTCATTTAGACCGAAATAATCATTTGGTTTAAGCCAGGTTTCAGTAAGGCAAAGTACATCGAAGCTATTATCTGTGACTATTTCATTTACAATAACTGCCTTAGGTGTGAGTGATCTGATGTTTAGAAGACCTAGCTTTAGAAATTGAATAGAAATTTTCTAGATCCTGCAGTAGATTTATTATTTGATCTCAGTAAACGAGGAATAGACACAGTTTCTATGCAATGTTCTACTCTATTTATATCAGTTAAATTGGTGCAGCAGAGACTATGATTTGGACTTTTGGTTACTAGTCAAAAGGTATTTAACATTTTGGAGATGTTATCTGACAGAAGATCCGATCCGAATCTGCTTGGGTGTAAGCCATCAGCACGGTAAAGCCTAGGACGCTCCCAAAACAGATTCCAATTATTTACAAAGAGCAGTTTCTGCTCATTGCACCATGATATGTAGACGTTCCACTAGAAACAAACATTGATGTATTGTTCTAATTTATTACTGTGAAGCTGCTTTGATACAACCTATGTTGTGAAAAGTGCTATATAAATAAACTTGACTTGACTTGACTTGACTTGATATTAACCATTCGTTTAGCGCGAATAATCTACTAAAATTTTCATGACCTAGTCGGTACGTGGGAAGCGGTCCTGACACAATGATTGTTATATCAGGCGATGTGCTGCGTACCGTATCGATCAGATTCCTGAAGTCTTTCTTCAGAACCTCCGTCTGGCGCAGCCTGATGTCGTTCACTCCCGCGTGCAGGACCACGGTTCCGACGCACTCGTTCAGAATCTCGGGAACGTGAGCAGCGATTTCAGAAACACGAGCACCAGGAAAGCAGTGACTATGCACCTTACTTTTATTTAACGTAGCGTGTACGTGTCGAACGATGGAATCGGCGATGATCACAGCATCGCGTTCTGTTTCTTAAAGAGGGGAGAAGCGGTTTTGTGTGGATATCTCGAAAACCGGGAGGGTCGGAGAGAGTTTTCTTGGTCTAGACCTGACTCGCGTCTTCCGCTGCGGAAATATCCAGGCTTCGTGATGGCGTGTTGGAGCCGGAGTGAACGAGATCATGGCTGATCGCGACCTCGACGCTCGGGACCGATGTTGAGGAACGCACGGAGTAGACAAGGTCGGAGTCAGCGGGTTAGTAACGTTAATCTCTGATTTGAGTGCATCGGCGCGTGATGTTTCAAGAGCCAAACGCCGGTCTATCAGCTCGGCTTTTCTCACTAAAAGGTCGTGGATCTGTTTCTCAACAGCTTCCAGCTCAGACTGCACCGCGTGCAGCTCAAATGTGTCCTCACCTGCACCAAAAGGTAGACTACTTACATCTGATATATTCGCCATTTTAACAGGTGGACAGTAAGTTAAGTTAGCAACGACGCTACCAGTGATGGTATCAATATTAATACTAATTTATGGCTTAAAGGAGAAGTTCACTTTTAAAATGAAAATTCTGTCATCATATACTCACCCTCATGTTGTTTCAAACCTGTATGAATTTCTTTCTTCTGCTGAACAGAAAAGAAGATATTTAGAAGATTATCAGTAACCAGACAGTTTTTGGGTCCCATTGACTTCCATAGTAGGAAAAAAATATACTATGGAAGTCAATGGGACCCAAAAACTGTCTGGTTACTGATAATCTTCTAAATATCTTCTTTTTTGTTCAGCAGAAGAAAGAAATTCATACAGGTTTGAAACAACATGAGGGTGAGTATATGATGACAGAATTTTCATTTTAAAAGTGAAATTCTCCTTTAAGTCTTGGATATAATCCGTCTTTTTAGTGGTACGGGTGTAGAGTAGACGCACGATAGGCGAAAAAAAAATTTTGTTTGTAAATGAGTGCGTTGAAGACGCGTTCAGCCGTGATCCACGGACGTAACCTATAAGAGTATCCAGCGTTGGATCACTAGGCTTGAGACGCGTCTGCTCAACAGTCCACATTGTAACTATGAGGTGAGGAAAACCGGGAAATGTTTGTTGTAAGTGAGTTTAAAGAGAAATCAAGAATTATAAATCAATCGATGGAGCTCCAAAGACAACAGCGCGTTCAGACGCGACGCATGCGCATTCGAAACAGGAAGTCAGAAGTCACAGCACAAATCGTTTCCCCTTTCAAGACACCAACATTAATAAGCATAAGTAAGAGGATTAATATACAAGATAGATATACAAAATAGACATGGATTACATCTACATACATTACAGACGCTTTTATCCAAAGCGACTTACAAATGAGAACAACAGAAGCAGTTAAACTAACAATAGGACAACAATATGCAAGTACGATGAGCCTTTCCAGTTTAATCTACCGCAGTAACAGGTTTTTTTTTTTTATCTTGATTCATCAATATTTGTGCATTTGAATGTTTTCATACATGAAACGTTGTATGTTTTAGATGCCGTCAATACATAGATATTCCAAAGTAGGATCTGCAGGAAACATGAGAGGAAGAAGAGAAACTGTACATGACTGAAGTCAAGGGTATTCAACTATCAACAGTTATTGATGAAGCATTTACAGACTGACTGATAGTTTAATGTTATAAAGCTGTCAGTATAAATGAACGTGTCGTACCTCTGTATAATGATCCAGCAGTCACACTGACTCCAGTTTCTGATGCTGGATCAGCTGGATCTGTGGATCACGTCTGTTAGTTCAGTTCAACACATAATGCCACATATACACAACATCATCATCACATAATACTGGAGCTTCACATCACAGAAATGATGAATATGTGCACGAGTCTGTCATCTATTATCTTCTTACTTCACTCTCAAGCTGTCAGGAGGAGAATGACTATCGCCATTCACCAAAAATAAATCTATTTATACAGTGATCATGTGAACATGAACCTTGTGTAGGAGCTGCTGCTGTAGTTCGGCTTGATGTCTTCTCAGAGTTTGAGCTTCTGACTGGAATCAGTGTTGGTGAAGCGACTGGAGCTGCAGAAGATGAATGTTCAGACGCATCACCTGTAGGAGATTAACATCATATGTTCATATCGATCATAACCTGCAGTTTGTGTTCATCATCACAGTTTACAGTGGCAGTAGTTGAGAAGAGACTGTGCTGTATTACTGTATAACTGTATTACTGTGTTACTGTATAATTTATTCCTGGTTTATATGAGAGTGAAACACAGTTGAGCTTCTGCAAATAAACCTTCAGCTTGAATGAAGGACATAAGCCTTATAATTCCTAAAGCCGACCTCCTACATGGGTCATACTAGGCTTTAATACACTCGTCTGATTTATGCAATATATCATGTATGACCCATGTAGGAGGCCAATATTGGGAATTATAAGGATTGTTATGCAGTTTATGACTTTGACCACTAATATTTTACAACTCCAAAATGTATGAAGCCATCAGAAAGAGTAGAGCCAATCTGTGGAAGTTTTCACAAATCTGTCAGAAAAGAGTGTTTTCTCACCTGAATACTTGACAGTGTATCTGACTGAGGTCAAGAGTTGATTTCTGCGAGTAAGCTGACATCTCCACTCTCTGTTGTCATCTTCATTCAGGAGTGTTGTAGTCAGAGTGAGGATGATACAGCGATATCGATCTGATGATGATGATAATATCTGATATCTGGAGTCTGTCTTCAGATCAACACCAGCCTGATTCACCCACAACAGCTCAACTCCCTCATAAAGGACCCAATAATAACAGGAGAGTACAGTATATGGATACAACTGACAGGAGAGAGTCACAGAGCGGCCTGGACTGATCTCAGTCTGTGAGGATGAAGATGATAATGATGATGATGATGAAGAAGATGATGATGATGATGGAGACACTGAAACTGAACACAAGACACAAATCACAGACTCTTCAATCATCATCTGAGTTTAAAGGGAGAATCTGCCCTTTTGAAATTGACCACATAATCATAAACTTACCATAAAGAACATGCAGATAAGCATAAGCATCAGTTCCTTGTTGTCTGCCATTCACATATTGTCTGCAGGTGTATAATCCATAATCTTCTACTGTGACGTTCTTGATGTTCAGAGAGCAGTCAGACTCCAGACTCAGTCTCTCATGTCTCTCTGTGTCTTTATTCTTTATCCCTCCAGTAATCAGTTCAACTTCTCTTGAATTACTGTCATAGTAGATCCATGCAGTTGAAAGTCTGAATCTGTTATAGTAGGTCCATGTAGTTGATTTGCAGTCAGAAAGAGTTTTATTACAGGACAGAGAGACATTTTCACCAGAACTGATGTACACAATATCATCTCCACTGGTTCCTGAAACACAGTATATCTCAGTGATCATTATGATATATATTAATAAATGAAACATAAAACACACCAGCATAAAAAGCAGAAGTTTTAAATCATAGTATTTTTCCTGACTTAAAGCAAACAACACACTCTCCAGAATAAACTATTAGTCTTTATCAGAGAGCTGTTCAAATCACTGACACACTCTTAATATGAAGATAATTCTTCATCATCAGATGTTTGAGTGACACTATGTCCAGTATCAGGAATAATACAGTATGATCTGTGTGTATCAATACACAACTCTGAGATCAACACAACGTGAATGTGTGCAAGAATAAACTGAGCATGTTCAAATGAACTCTTTCCAGACTAATTCCACTAAATGTCTTTAGAGAAAATACAGATTTCTTTACCTGTGAGAAGTGAAGAGAGAATGATCAGTCCCAGCAGACACAGATCACACTTATCAGCCATTTTCTGTTTCTGTCAGTCTTCCTCTTCATTATATATAGTTACAGCTCTTCCTCTTCATTATATATATAGTTAAAGATCTTTCTCTTCATTATATATAGTTACAGCTCCTCCTTTAAACATCAGCAGCTCCTCCTGTGGTTATTAACTTCCTCTCATCTGACCAACCAACCATCACTGCTGAAATAAACATGAAGCCTAATGTTGCAGTGCATGATGGGAACCACCAATCAAAGCTCATCCATGTCTCCCAAAATAATCATTATTGCTAATATAGCGTATAACTGTTGAGCTGAGTGAACCTGAAGGTAGTGATGGTGAGATGAAGCTTCATGAAGCTTTAAAGCTTTCCAGCCTGATGTGTGTGAAAGTGGTTGATTTCTCCAGGTCTGGAATGCACACAGCGACACCTGCTGGTCAATGCTAATATCATGCAGAACAAATCCTCAGTGGTGTGTTATGGAGATTAATTTGACTTCATGCAGGGCTGCCAATGCTGAGAATCAGGCAATCGACACTTTTCACTCGCTCTCACGACACACATCCAGTTTCTCACGCAGAGGAAAATCATGAGGCAAAGAGGACTGACACCGACAGACAAGGCTACTATTGATATGAAACACACTCTCAGCTCTCAGATTCTGTCCATTTTATCACGAAATTCAACAATAAATACGGTTTAGGCGCTTGTAAATGTGACGTGACAGATCGCTGTATCGCCTGAACCGATCATCTCTTACTCTTCACTACTAGTTAATAGCAAATAAACACGAATGAACTTGGTGTGTTGAAAGATACAGTAAATTACCAAAATGTATATCCCTCATACATAATATCCATCAGTCAGTGTTTTTCACCCGCGGAAGAGCTCAATAACAGCTGGAGAACACTATAACCTACACGTGACGTACATTTACCTCAGGAACATTAATGACCATAGCACGCTAGTTGGCTAGACAAATTAGCTAGAGGAGTATTTTGCTTAATATGTGCACTATATTACATATTTATTATAATTTTTTTTACATATATCGTTAAAATAGTATAGCATTATAATAAAAACTCTTTTATATTTCAGTTAAGTTGTTATTTTTAACTTTTACTAATAATAAAAGGTGACAGGGCATTATATTTACAGCATTAGCATTTTTTTTTTCTTGAGAAAAATTAACATGTATCTGTACCTAATATTTATCCAAATTAATCGATATTGAATCAAAATCGGATTCAAATCACAAGAAATTAAAAATGTGTGCCTCCATCTAAGAGTGAATCTGGCTGTTCAGAGCACTCTGGGATAAGTGGAGGCTTTCACAATATGCTCAAAGGAAAGACTATCTTCTCGGTAAGTCTCCAAATCTATTAATACAGCATTGGCACCCATTAATTCAACATTGATTCACTGTGACAAATGACTTGCATGAGTAAAGTCTTGTCATTCTGTCTGTCAGGTTACTTCAGTCTGTGGAGGCCTTCAGCCGCAAAAGTGGCAAGGCTGATTGGTCAGGAGGGGTGGACGACCAATTGCCCCAAAGCAGAGGAGGTAGTCGAGATGTGGAAGCCGTCCACCAAGCAGAAGGTCGAAACCGACCCTCATGTGCAACACTGTGTCACTGAGCAGGCCTGGACAGGTCTTGCTATTACAGATTGTGGTCCTCCCAAAGGTTTCGCTAAGAAAACCTTTCAGTTATTTTCAAGGCAAGAAAATACAAAAATGTAAATTGTCCCTTTTAACAGCCATTAACTGCACCAAGAACTAGAATTAAATCCTGAAACGTTTGTCTACATGCAAAGTATATTCAGTAACTCGAAATGTAATGTTTTCCTAATTACAGGAGTGGTTGTGACCAGAAACTTTTTTAGTGGTGACATTGTCTGTGATTTCCACGGCAAGGTCATCATCACAGCATCTGAGGGGAGAGCTATGATGGAGGATCTGAAGGAAGAGGCAGGGTACCTTTGTAAATCCGGGGAGAAAGGCCTGTGCATTGATGCCCAGACCTTCCCTTGCAGCTGTCACCCACTAGCAGACACGTCTGGCCGCCGCATCAATCATTCCTCCGGCCAATATAAAGCCATTCTGCTGGAAAATGGTTGTTAACGGAGAAGACCAGGAAGTGGTTTTATTTAAGGCTCTGCAGAACATCCCCGTTGATCAGGAGTATTTGACTGTGGGGTGAGTCGTAAATCGTGCCGTGGGGAGGGGTTAGGTCTCGAGTGGCTGGACGAGTACGCCCCAGTCCATTTCTTTTGTTCAAAAGTTCACTTCACTCTTTTAGATGTAAGGTTAACCCATATTTTGTAGTTTTGTATTTTTTTTAAATGTCTTTAGTGGTAGTATGTGTATTTATGTAAAAATAATAATAAAAGAAAAATTACTATTTTTACTGTTTTTACTCACTTATGGTGCACTTTGTCACGGTCACCAGCTAGTCACCACCTCCTCACTACATTTCCCATCATCCTCTCTGGCCCTCACCTGCATGCACTTACCTGACTCCTTACCTGCACGATACCTACCTGAACAACTTGTCTTCAGTCATCTGCTTCCTTCATCCGTCTTCAGTCATTGCCTCGATCTCCATTTCAGAACAGACATCTATCCTGAACACTGTATTCATCAGTTACTCTCCTGCTTCCATCGCTGCGATCACACACTTCTGCAAATAAACCTGTTGATTACTTTACCTGTGTGAATCCTTTACCTGTGCGAAAAAATACATCAGTGCTTACAACATTTATAATAAGTGCACCATATATTGTATTAATACTTATAAATATAACATATATGTGTATATATATGTTTTATCATTTAATAATCCATAAGCATTTCACAGATTCTATGTACACTAATTGTATAAAACAATTCTGTCAGTACACCATAAGTTATAAAAATGAATTAGATCAATGTGATTAATGCCATTCATAGTTTCCATCCTTATGTTGTGTCTCCCTCTAGTGGGCAAGCAACATTTATTTATCATACATGTTGTAAACACTTATAATAATATGTATTTAAAATATATATATATATATATATATATATATATATATATGAAGAGTTCAGATGCAAAAGCCTCTAAAAGCCATTTGAAATTTTCTTATAGAATGATCATTTTTATCAAGCTCGTATATTTAAATTCAATAATTTCACTTAAATGACAATGAAGATTACCTATTAATTATCATTTAAGTGAAATTACTGAACTTAAATATACAAGCTTGATAAAAATGATCATTCTATAAGAAAATTTCAAATGGCTTTTAGAGGCTTTTGCATCTGAACTCTTCATATATATATATATATATATATATATATATATATATATATATATATATATATATATATATATATATATATATATATATAACATTCATGCATTTATAACATTTAGAATTTTGCACTTTTATTTTATAATATTACAATTTGTGATTTTCCATTGATTAAATCATGATAAGTAGTTTACTTTATTATATATTTTTAATTCATGTAAAAAAAACTATTAACCACTGAAATCACTTTAAAATGAGTGTAACGTGTCCAGTTGAGTGTGCTTAGTACAGTAGAGGTGGGTTAATACACGTTTTAGTGTTTAAAACTAATGAGGCCTTATTCAAAAATGTCATAAGCTGACAGGGGTCAAAAGGTCAAAAAAAGGGTCACGCGTCCGTAAGGAGACGGAATGTTGTAGGACCCTGAAATTCTAGGTTTAAGTGGTTTTGGAGGGATCTGGTCCTGGTTTTGAGTGGTTTGGGTTAGGTTTTAGTGGTTTTGGAGGGGTCTGGTCCTGGTTTTGGGTGGTTTGGGTTAGGTTTTAGTGGTTTTGGAGGGGTCTTGTCCTGGTTTTGGGTGGTTTGGGTTAGGTTTTACTGGTTTAGGAGGAGTCTGGTCCTGGTTTTGAGTGGTTTTGGGGGGTTTGGGTTAGGTTTTAGTGGTTTTGGAGGGGTCTGGTCCTGGTTTTGAGTGGGTTGGGTTAGGTTTTAGTGGTTTTGGAGGGGTCTGATCCTGGTTTTGGGTGGTTTTGGGGGGTTTGGGTTAGGTTTTAGTGGTTTTGGAGGGGTCTGGTCCTGGTTTTGAGTGGTTTGGGTTAGGTTTTAGTGGTTTTGGAGGGGTCTGATCCTGGTTTTGAGTGGTTTGGGTGGTTTGAAGATATTGAGATATATTTCTGGCCGAATTAGAATTATAGAATATAGAGTTAGTGTCAATATCTCATGACCCACACATAACAGAGACATCAGAGTAGACTCCTTGGAAACCTCCTTGGTTCTCACCTTTCCAACAAGTCTACTCTGATGTCTCTGTTATTTGTGGGTCATGAGATATTGACACTCTAATTCTTAACCGGAAGTGGCCGTATCTCCTAATTAGATGTTCTCATTGAATCATGAGAGGTGTTAATTGGTGAGGCCTTTAACATGACATATTTATGTCGTTCTGAGCTTTGGGGGCAGAGCTATGGGACCTAATATATTTGTGTATCCAAAAATTATGTCTGTCTAGGAAAGTCGAACCAAATCGTAATTGGTGTCATTGGAAAGGTCTCTATGAGTGCCTTCCAGTGACACCTTGGTTGTACCGCTGGGACCTTCCTAGGCCGAGATACATTTTTGAAACATGAATATATTTTGTCCCATAGCTCCGCCCAGGAAGCTGTCAGCAACATAATTTGTAGCAACATCTATGAGTGCTTTCTAATTGGTTGTACCACTGGGACATGGAGTGAAATCACTCCCAAGCATGCTCGAAGAAGATAGGCTCCCTAGCATGATCCCATTCAGTCGACGTCGATTACAACCATCTCGAATGATATTTGGAGCATGTCTTTATTCCATTTTCGTTCGAGTCGTCAGCACTGTTGGCGTAATGTCGCTGTCTATCCATGGCTGAGACTTATGTTGGGGATGGATGAGCTTGCAAGGTGCGATGGAGTCAAGAATGTTGGAGCATTTATCATTAAAGTCTTGTATCAGTTCATTGACATCTAAATCTGAAGTAAAGGAGCCAGATATTAGAGCATTATCAGCCTCCAGGTGCCGGCCAGAAAACATGTCCTGGGAATGTGAGGTTAGGCTGCGAGACCAGCGTACATGAGATGGTGCTGTATTGGGTGGAGCTGGAAGAAGTGTAGAAAAATACTGGTCTGTGGTCTGAGAGTGGAAGGTCACTGATTTCAGTATCAGCCACCGATAGACCGTATGACAGTATATTAGATCTAGTGCATGAACGTGACAGTGTGTGGGACCATTTACCCATTGAGCAACATTTATAGTGGATATTACATTTAAAAAGTCTTTAGCTAAAGCAGAAGCAGGGCAGCATACATGAATGTTAAAATCACCAATTACTAAAATATGGTCATATCTCGTCAAAGCATTCCCCAGGAGATCAGAAAACTCATTGATAAAGTTCCTAGATGAAGGTGGACGATAGATTAGCAAGAGTAGAATAGGATAGAGGGAATTTAAAAGTGGCTGTTGACAATAAACGACACTGAACATTGTTTTAAAACCCTTGAAGTCCTCCTGCCCTGCCGGTTAACCGGGGAGTGTTAAAGAAGTCATACTCCGGGGGAACCAGTTCAGGAAAAGGACTGATATCACCTGCTTTTATCCACGATTCCGTCGCGAAGAAATAGTCCAGATTGTTAGACACCGAGGTGAAGCCCAGTGCCCAGGCTGACTTCAACTGAACCGCAACGCCGCCCCGTTCTCCACGTCTCCGCCGGCGTCTCCTGCATGGAAGTTCACAGACACGCCAGCATAGGTGGCCGGGTGAGTAAAACTCATAGTTGTTTAGATCGGGATAAGTCCTGAGAAGCTTTGGCATGGCATGATAAATATCTAAAAGTTGTTGACGATCATAAGCGATCAACGAGTGACAACGTAGAAGCAGCAAAGTCAATAAAAACATAACAAGTAACGCAATGGGTAGACGGCAAGCCGCACACACCAGCGCCATCGTCAACCTTCATGATTTATATATTTATATAATGGTAATGTTGTTAACAATATCACCATTTGACCATGTGCTGTTCTTGTGGCGCTGAATAATGAAATGCGATGAACCAAGAGGAAGATGAAGAAAGATAAGAAGAAGGGAGGCGTGGCCTGGCGTTTTCCTGACAGTCGTAGCTAAGACGTGAATTTTAAGTATGTTTTTTTTTTTTAATCATTATGAAAGAGATGTATTGCGCAGTCAGCTTCACTGATAATAATAATATTAATAATAATAATAATAAGTTTTATTTGTATTGCACTTTACATGTGAAAAACACATCTCAAAGTGCTACAGGTGCACAGGTAAAAACACTAAACATAAAAACAGTCAAAAACAGCAAGAAACAAAATGATATGAAGAAAATGCAGTAAAAAATAAGTAGGTCTTTATTTTTAAAAAACATCTGTAGACTGTGGCTCCCTCAGGTGGTTGGGGAGGGCATTCCACAGTCGAGGCGCAGCCACCTGGAAGGCCCTATCTCCCATAGTGTGGAGCTTGGACTTGGGGACCTGGAGTTGGTGGCTGTCAGAGGAACGGAGATGTCGGGTTGGGTTATGCCTATTGATGAGTTCTTTGAGGTACAATGGTGCGCTGCCGTAGACACACTGATAGGCCAGGAGACAGATCTTATACTCAATCCTGAACCTAACAGGAAGCCAGTGAAATTTATGGAGGATGGGTGTGATGTGCTCAAATTTGCGCACCCTCATCAGGACCCTGGCAGCGCAATTCTGAATGTACTGTATTGCAGTAGTCGAGCCTGGAGGAGACAAAGACACGAACCAGCTTCTCTGCATCAGAAAGGGAGAGGAAGGGGCGGAGTTTGGAGATGTTCCGGAGGTGAAAGAATGTAGTCTTACAGATAAGTTGGATGTGGGTGTTAAATGACAGGTGGGGGTCAAATTGAACCCCCAGGTTTGTTATAGAGGATGTGAGAGGAATGTCATGGCCAGCAAATGAGTAAACGGTCAGGGGGAGGATCAGAGTTGGTGTGGGGTCCCAATGAGGAGACCTTCAGTTTTGGAGCTGTTTAACTGAAGGAAGTTGTCAGTCATCCATGCCTTTGTCTCCTCCAGGCAGGCAGTTAGAGTGGAGAGTGAGGATGCGGAGGATGTGGGGTCCAACCTGACATAGAGCTGAGTATCATCAGCATAGCAGTGGAAAGCAACATGCCTGCTGATGATGTGGCCCAGGGGGAGCATATAAATGGAGAAAAGGGTGGAGCCAAGGACCGAACCCTGAGGCACTCCACATGTGACTGTGTGGGGCCTCGGCCTGGCTCCCCCCAGGGCCACATACGCAACTCTGTCAGGTAGGACCGAAACCACTGAAATGCTGTGTGTGAAATGCCGATGAAGAGTTGCAAACGGTGGAGGAGGATGGCGTGGTCAACAGTGTCGAAGTTGATAATAACAGATAATAACTGAGCTTATCGTGATGAACTGAGATATCGGCTTTTACGAATTATTAAGGGAGCGCACTTTGCGTTATTTCTGTCATGCCAAACCATGCACGTAGTAGCCTATGATTGCTTTTATGTTAAATTAACAGTGGTTTGTGAATGTTTATACTTTAATAACAAGACATTTATCACCATCATTACAGGTGTTTTATTTACCGTACTTGTGAGCATCACTAAGCCACAGCAGGCTACAGCACACATGACCCTAGTTACCTGTGGTTGGCCTGGCCGTGCGTAGGGCTGGGTACCGAGTTTCGATACTTTTTAGGTACCGATCGAATTGCCTCGATACCATCGAGTATCGAAAAATGACATGTTGTTCGGTACCAGATTGCGATACCTAAGGGGTTACACTCGTCAACGTCAGTGCTCAAAACAAATACATATGAAATGCACAACGACACACATAAAGTCGCTCACGCACATACATGTGTAGAGTTTGCGTAACTCTACACACGAGAAGCGCGGAATTCTCCGCGCACATACTCATATGAGACGCGCGCACGCACACACAAACTCTCCACGCGCATACGAGACGCGAGCAGCACACACACAAAACTCGCGCACATACTCAATGAGACGCGGGCACACACACACAATCTCTCCGAGAACATATTCATGAGACGCGAGCACACACACACATAATACCTTAAAGATGTGGAAAAGTCGATCAAAAGTGTGGGTACATTTCTCCAGGCTCGATGCCAACAGCGCGCGATGCAGTATTTGCAGTAAAATAATTGCTGCAAAGACCGATACCACGACAAATATGATGAAGACCTTGACAAATACACGGCCACGGAGTAAACATAATAGCAGAAACTTGCTTTGCCTTCGACTCGTAAATGAAGAGGTAACTTGTTGATCACTCTGACAGTGTTTATATTGCAATAATGACCTACTGAGTGTACACTGCCGTTCAAAAATGTGTTGGTTAGTCAGATTTTTTTTTTCAGTAAGGATGCATTAAAGTTATCAAAAGTGACATTAAAACATGTGTAATGTTCCAAAATATTTCATTTTTAAATAAATGCTGTTCTTTTGACATTTTTATTCATCAAAGAATCATGAAAAAAATGTATCATAGTTTCCAAAATATTAAGCAGCAAACTGTTTTCATATTTCTGTAGGATCATGTGACACTGAAGTAATGATTTTGAAAATTCAGCTTTGACATCACAAATTTTTTATTTTTTTTTAATATATTCAAATAAGATTTTAAATTGTAATACTATTTCACAATATGACAAGTTTTACTGTATTTTTTTATTTTTTAAAAAAATCAGCTTTGGAGAGCATGAGCTCTTTATAAAACATTTTTTGTTCCTTTGTGCACTGGCAAAGGAGCATGAGTAAAACTGAAAAAATAAAACCATCATTTTCTGAGGTAATGTGTTATGTAATCTTGTTAAAATGGATTTCATAAAATTGGTACCGAAAAAAGTATCGTTAGGAACCGGTATCGAAACTGAGGTATCGAAAATGGCACCGGATCGAAAGATTTTGAACGATACCCAGCCCTAGCCGTGCGTCACTCAGAAAATAACAGGCCAATCAGAAGAGAGGCTCATGAATATTAAGTAGACAGGCCAAAATCACCTGTTCTTGGCAGAGCTCCTGAGAAAGCAGCTGTATAAATATATCGAGATGGTTTTTGGTACTTAGATAGTAGAACTTTAGATTAGAGGAATTTCTTAGGTTATTTTTTATATTTTTTATGTACTTTTGTATTTTGTAATTCGCAATTAATCATTATTATTACTTTTAAGATGTCCTGTATATGTCAGTTGTTTCTATTTGTGCATAAGGGAGCTTAATAAAGCTTGAGCTTGAGCTTGACACCGGGGGTTATTCTGCTGTATCTTACATAAGCGGCTCATTCTGCAGCGGAAACTGTGAACAAACACTGTGCAGAAACAGTGTCCACACACACACACACACACACACACACACACACATACTTGTTTTTGTGGTATAGAAGGACACTGATGCCCAAACAAGTTTGGTGGTGGTATATGGGGACACCCCTTTCCCAATGCCCTACAGTGATGATAAAACTATCAAAAATTTTGTTTTAACCTGCAGATCTCAAATCTGACTTCAAATGTTCTATACACACAACAGAACAGAAAATATGACCATATGATATTTTGGTGGTATACAAGGACATTCCCGCCCATCCTAAAATGTTCCCGCCTATGACATAATTGTGATTTTTGGGGCCCGACCTGATTATGAGGACACTCTTTTTACAATACACTAAATATGTCATTTCAGTGGATTACAGGGACAAATGTGTTTTACTGGTACATGACCACACACACACACAAAGCTGACAACACAGTGTATTACCAAGACTAAGGTGATTAAAGAGGACTGGATCTTACACACAATACACAACTGCACAATCCAACATTACAGGGACCGGTGTGTTTAATGGTACATGACCACACACACATACAAACCTGACAAAACGGTGTATTACCAAGACTAAGGTGATTAAAGAGGACTGGATCTTACACAAATACACAATACACAAAATAACTTAACATTACAGGGACCAAAGTGTTTTAAAAGTACTTTAATTACAACTTAACAATGAGTTTTCCAAGATTGGAATCATTCAAAACGTTTCCAAAAAACAGACAAAACTGCCCGTTTTGAAACAGGAACATTTTAACGGTTATTAAACAGGCATTGTAATGTATAAGCTTAACTTACTGAACATGCAATGGATGCTATCACATGATAAACTTTTATGAGGGACTCTAACCAAAAGAAATAACAATTCTGTCAGCATTTCCTCACCCTCATGTTGTTTCAAACATGTATGACTTTCTATCTTCAGTGGAACACAAAAGGAGATGTTTAGCAGAATGTTAGGGCCAACCTCAGCTTCAGCGGGAATAGAGTTACAGTACACTCGTGTCTATCTCTATTCGCTCAGAAGGTGTTTATACAGTACACTCGTGTCTATCTCTATTCGCTCAGAAGGTGTTTATACAGTACACTCGTGTCTATCTGTATTCGCTCAGAAGGTGTTAATACAGTACACTCGTGTCTATCTCTATTCGCTCAGAAGGTGTTTATACAGTACACTCGTGTCTATCTCTATTCGCTCAGAAGGTGTTTATACAGTACACTCGTGTCTATCTCTATTCGCTCAGAAGGTGTTTATACAGTACACTCGTGTCTATCTGTATTCGCTCAGAAGGTGTTAATACAGTACACTCGTGTCTATCTCTATTCGCTCAGAAGGTGTTTATACAGTACACTCGTGTCTATCTCTATTCGCTCAGAAGGTGTTTTTACAGTACACTCGTGTCTATCTCTATTCGCTCAGAAGGTGTTTATACAGTACACTCGTGTCTATCTCTATTCACTCAGGTGTTTATACAGTACACTCGTGTCTATCTCTATTCGCTCAGAAGGTGTTTTTACAGTACACTCGTGTCTATCTCTATTCGCTCAGAAGGTGTTTATACAGTACACTCGTGTCTATCTCTTCGCTCAGAAGATGTTTATACAGTACACTCGTGTCTATCTCTATTCGCTCAGGTGTTTATACAGTACACTCGTGTCTATATTCGCTCAGGTGTTTATACAGTACACTCGTGTCTATATTCGCTCAGGTGTTTATACAGTACACTCGTGTCTATCTCTATTCGCTCAGGTGTTTATACAGTACACTCGTGTCTATCTCTATTCGCTCAGAAGGTGTTAATACAGTACACTCGTGTCTATCTCTATTCGCTCAGGTGTTTATACAGTACACTCGTGTCTATCTCTATTCGCTCAGAAGGTGTTTATACAGTACACTCGTGTCTATCTCTATTCGCTCAGAAGGTGTTTATACAGTACACTCGTGTCTATATTCGCTCAGAAGGTGTTTATACAGTACACTCGTGTCTATCTCTATTCGCTCAGAAGGTGTTTATACAGTACACTCGTGTCTATCTCTATTCGCTCAGAAGGTGTTTATACAGTACACTCGTGTCTATCTCTATTCGCTTAGAAGGTGTTTATACAGTACACTCGTGTCTATCTCTATTCGCTCAGAAGGTGTTTATACAGTACACTCGTGTATCTCTATTCGCTCAGGTGTTTATACAGTACACTCGTGTCTATCTCTATTCGCTCAGAAGGTGTTTATACAGTACACTCGTGTCTATCTCTATTCGCTCAGAAGGTGTTTATACAGTACACTCGTGTCTATCTGTATTCGCTCAGAAGGTGTTTATACAGTACACTCGTGTCTATCTCTATTCGCTCAGAAGGTGTTAATACAGTACACTCGTGTCTATCTCTATTCGCTCAGAAGGTGTTTATACAGTACACTCGTGTCTATCTCTATTTGCTCAGAAGGTGTTTATACAGTACACTCGTGTCTATCTGTATTCGCTCAGAAGGTGTTTATACAGTACACTCGTGTCTATCTCTATTCGCTCAGAAGGTGTTTATACAGTACACTCGTGTCTATCTCTATTCGCTCAGAAGGTGTTTATACAGTACACTCGTGTCTATCTCTATTTGCTCAGAAGGTGTTTATACAGTACACTCGTGTCTATATTCGCCCAGAAGGTGTTTATACAGTACACTCGTGTCTATCTCTATTCGCTCAGAAGGTGTTTATACAGTACACTCGTGTCTATCTCTATTCACTCAGAAGGTGTTTATACAGTACACTCGTGTCTATCTCTATTCGCTCAGAAGGTGTTTATACAGTACACTCGTGTCTATCTCTATTCGCTCAGGTGTTTATACAGTACACTCGTGTCTATCTCTATTCGCTCAGAAGGTGTTTATACAGTACACTCGTGTCTATCTCTATTCGCTCAGAAGGTGTTTATACAGTACACTCGTGTCTATCTCTATTCGCTCAGAAGGTGTTTTTACAGTACACTCGTGTCTATCTCTATTCGCTCAGAAGGTGTTTATACAGTACACTCGTGTCTATCTGTATTCGCTCAGAAGGTGTTTATACAGTACACTCGTGTCTATCTCTATTTGCTCAGAAGGTGTTTATACAGTACACTCGTGTCTATCTCTATTTGCTCAGAAGGTGTTTATACAGTACACTCGTGTCTATCTCTATTTGCTCAGAAGGTGTTTATACAGTACACTCGTGTCTATCTCTATTCGCTCAGAAGGTGTTTATACAGTACACTCGTGTCTATCTCTATTCGCTCAGAAGGTGTTTATACAGTACACTCGTGTCTATATTCGCTCAGGTGTTTATACAGTACACTCGTGTCTATATTCGATCAGGTGTTTATACAGTACACTCGTGTCTATATTCGCTCAGGTGTTTATACAGTACACTCGTGTCTATCTCTATTCGCTCAGAAGGTGTTTATACAGTACACTCGTGTCTATCTCTATTCGCTCAGAAGGTGTTTATATAGTACACTCGTGTCTATCTCTATTCGCTCAGAAGGCGTTTATACAGTACACTCGTGTATATCTCTATTCGCTCAGGTGTTTTTACAGTACACTCGTGTCTATCTCTATTCGCTCAGAAGGTGTTTATACAGTACACTCGTGTCTATCTCTATTCGCTCAGAAGGTGTTTATACAGTACACTCGTGTCTCTCTATTCGCTCAGAAGGTGTTTATACAGTACACTCGTGTCTATCTCTATTCGCTCAGAAGGTGTTTATACAGTACACTCGTGTCTATCTCTATTCGCTCAGAAGGTGTTTATACAGTACACTCGTGTCTATCTCTATTCGCTCAGAAGGTGTTTTTACAGTACACTCGTGTCTATCTCTATTCGCTCAGAAGGTGTTTATACAGTACACTCGTGTCTATCTCTTTTCGCTCAGAAGGTGTTTATACAGTACACTCGTGTCTATCTCTATTCGCTCAGAAGGTGTTTTTACAGTACACTCGTGTCTATCTCTATTCGCTCAGAAGGTGTTTATACAGTACACTCGTGTCTCTCTATTCGCTCAGAAGGTGTTTATACAGTACACTCGTGTCTATCTCTATTCGCTCAGAAGGTGTTTTTACAGTACACTCGTGTCTATCTCTATTCGCTCAGAAGGTGTTTATACAGTACACTTGTGTCTCTCTATTCGCTCAGAAGGTGTTTATACAGTACACTCGTGTCTATCTCTATTCGCTCAGAAGGTGTTTATACAGTACACTCGTGTCTATCTCTATTCGCTCAGAAGGTGTTTATACAGTACACTCGTGTCTATCTCTATTCGCTCAGAAGGTGTTTATACAGTACACTCGTGTCTCTCTGTTCGCTCAGGTGTTTATACAGTACACTCGTGTCTATCTCTATTCGCTCAGAAGGTGTTTATACAGTACACTCGTGTCTATCTCTATTCGCTCAGAAGGTGTTTATACAGTACACTCGTGTCTCTCTGTTCGCTCAGAAGGTGTTTATACAGTACACTCGTGTCTCTCTGTTCGCTCAGGTGTTTATACAGTACACTCGTGTCTATCTCTGTTCGCTCAGAAGGTGTTTATACAGTACACTCGTGTCTATCTCTATTCGCTCAGAAGGTGTTTATACAGTACACTCGTGTCTCTCTATTCGCTCAGAAGGTGTTTATACAGTACACTCGTGTCTATCTCTATTCGCTCAGAAGGTGTTTATACAGTACACTCGTGTCTATCTCTATTCGCTCAGAAGGTGTTTATACAGTACACTCGTGTCTCTCTGTTCGCTCAGAAGGTGTTTATACAGTACACTCGTGTCTCTCTGTTCGCTCAGGTGTTTATACAGTACACTCGTGTCTATCTCTATTCGCTCAGGTGTTTTTACAGTACACTCGTGTCTATCTCTATTCGCTCAGAAGGTGTTTATACAGTACACTCGTGTCTATCTCTATTCGCTCAGAAGGTGTTTATACAGTACACTCGTGTCTCTCTATTCGCTCAGAAGGTGTTTATACAGTACACTCGTGTCTATCTCTATTCGCTCAGAAGGTGTTTATACAGTACACTCGTGTCTATCTCTATTCGCTCAGAAGGTGTTTATACAGTACACTCGTGTCTCTCTGTTCGCTCAGAAGGTGTTTATACAGTACACTCGTGTCTATCTCTATTCGCTCAGAAGGTGTTTATACAGTACACTCGTGTCTATCTCTATTCGCTCAGAAGGTGTTTTTACAGTACACTCGTGTCTATCTCTATTCGCTCAGAAGGTGTTTTTACAGTACACTCGTGTCTAACTATTCCCGCTGAAGCTGAGGTTGGCCCTAACATTCTGCTAAACATCTCCTTTTGTGTTCCACTGAAGATAGAAAGTCATACATGTTTGAAACAACATGAGGGTGAGGAAATGCTGACAGAATTGCCTCCTTTTGACAAACTACTGCTGCCATAAGTTTCTTAATGCAGAATGAAAATAACAAAAACAACAAACAAGTAATAATCAAAATAGAACAACATCAAATAAGACTTATGATCTAACTTTACTTGCTTTGTGCTTTCCTTTTTAAACTAATTCCACGGTTTCTGACAAAATCTCTGATGTTCTGAGCACTGCGCCTAGCCAAAACTGGATCTTCTGCTGTCTTACACTGCTGGCATTCTGTCAGTGTGGCCAGTTTCCCTTTCATTATGTGTGCCTTAAAATGTTTCATTACAGCGCTAACTTCTGCATTCGACCAGCACACTTTTTGTCCTCTCCGTGGGTTTTCAATTTCTGCCTCACTCTCATTTTCTGTACAGAATAATTAATACGTTAGTAAGCTCTAACTATAAGAGAGCTCATGTACTTACAATGATGGTCGTGTTCTAATTTAAACCTCAGGTACCTTGCAAAACTTCAGTGGTATCCTCAATGGGCATCTTATGAACATCTGCAAGAAATTAGTAATATACTGATCAGGAAACTCAGATGTAACTTAAACTTACAGAACTCAATGTTAACTGGTTACAAACCTGATACCTTAATGACATTTCAAACAACATAATCAAAATAATACTTCAGAGATTAAATATTTTTAGCCTGTTAAACAGCTGCTTTTTAAAACTTGTTCATCTGTTATTTATCAGTTTTTGGCGAACATGAAAATGATCAACTTATTGGCTGATCCCTAATTTCAATAATATTCTGTTAGAAAAGTTGCACTATATGCACAGTATACAGTATAATTGTATCTATGCATTTTATTTATGCCAATAATCTAATGAAAATTATGGGTTAAAATAATAATAAACAAACATGTTCATAAACTTGACACATACCAACATCACTGGAGACACCTGCAGCTCCAGCAGGAGCATCATCCTCAGACTCGCTCTCATCAAGATCACTGGCATCAGAATCCGTCATACTGATCTCATCTTAAAGTGAAATTTAGAACATGAGAAACATCTACACGTTTAACCTGTACTCAAAAGTAATTTGTGAAAAATGACAATTAGACTACACCCTACAGTGTACTCAATGGATGCATGGTACATCACATAACTCAGAGTTTCCTTAAATCTCCCTATGAGTGTAAAAGATCCACCGTACTGCCTACACTAGGATGGACATACCTTCAATCTCAATGTCATCAAGCGATTTGCCTTGAATATTAGGAAGACAGCCCTTTTCCATGGCTAGAAGTAACTTGGATATTTTAGCCAGCTGAGTAGTGGCTTCAGGCAGCCTGTAATAGTCGCGATGGACGCGGATATCATGTCCTAAGAAATCTGCGACCTGATCCAATTCGTTGTTTTTCAGGTTTAGGATTTGGGAGAGAGTAGCAACATGTTTGCGCAGATGAGTTGATCTTAGAAACTCTGGATTTTGAGCTCCACATTCACTTGCATATACCCTAAGAGAGTCTGGGCCTCTGTAGTGACTCTGGCAGTTGGGTCTGGCAAACAAGAATTCATTAGTGTCCAGCACTCCACATTCACTTCTCTTGCCGACCAGCAGTGTCAGGGCATCAACCATATCAGGTGAGAGAAGAACCGCAACCTTTCTTCCCCTTTTCCCCCTGATCTCAACTCGACTAAAATGGCTGCAGAGTTTCTGTTCAAACTTGCTCAGGCCCATGGCAACATCATCATGGAGAGAAGTGCTGTCCCTTTCTTTGAAGCCTTTGAGTGGCATTTTAGAGACCTCTCCTGCACGTCTACGATTGAAAACTATTATTTTGGTGAGCGTTGCTTTGGCTAGTTCTGCGTAGCTTTGAGGTGACCCAGTCTCTTTTAGTTTCAGAAATGCCGTATGCGCAGTCTTTTCCAGGAACTGATGAAGGCACTGTACGTCCTGAGTGAAGGGCAGTGTTGATGGCTTGTTAAATTTCGCCTCATTCAATGTGACTAAAGCACTGTGCGAGATCATCTCGGACCACTTTGAGGAGTAGAGCTTTTTAAAGGTCTCTGTCGACGCGATCAGTTCCTTGTCCTCGGACATCAGTGCTCTGCAGTGAATGATTTCACAAATCTTATTCAAAGAATGCCCCAATTTCAGTGCAAGGCTTGGACATTGGTAGGAGTGACTCTCGTCGTCATAACCAGACACCCTCTGGACCGCTCCAATGAGTCTGTGAAAATTGGCAGGTTTCACAGCTTCTTCAAGACTGTATATAGAAAACTCTCTACGCAAAGTCAACAACAATCTTCCAATTTCTCTGAGTTTTTGACGAATGTACTCAAATTTGGTGGAGTCATGTCCATGTTTGTTAAAGAAAGACTGTGCAAGCTGAAGAATACTCAGGTCATTTTTGACAACAGCAGAAATGTCATCCTGCTTCATGACACTTAAGACTTTCCAAACTCCTTGAGATATCTGCTGACTGATTGAAGACTCTGCCATAGTTGCCAGACCCAAAACCCTGGTTCTCCCTTGGTTTTCACTGTCAGACGCTGGTTTTGAGGAACATCTTTTCAAATGACGCCATAGATCTCTCCGTACAAACATCCCTTTGCAGTACATGCAATGCACAAAATGCTTTGAATCACATTCTTTTTTTGGTGCCCGTTTTATTTTAAGGGCCCCCTCTCCACACTGTAAAACGTCTGTGTTATGCTGATAGTTGCCCTTATTCCTGAGTTTTTGCAGCATTGCTTTACGTTCTTTCGAGTGCACAGGGAGTGACAAAGCCTCCCCAACTTCAACATCAGAAATATGAGTTTTCAAATGGCGCGCTAACTTGGACTGAGGTTTCCCGCAGATGTAACAATAGTTCTTACTATTTGCTGAACAGGAAATATTTGCTGATTGCTCACACTGATCTGCTTCAGCCATACTGCTTTCTCTCCCTTTCTCTCTCAATGTTGCTGCCCTTTTTGCATTCAAAAGCTTCTCAGTACTGTCCTCTCTGTTGTGTGATCGGGGTGATAACATAACATCTGTTGAGCTGCGTACCTCTGAATCTTGCTTTCTGGGAAGGTGGCATTCACCAGACCTGTCCGATTCACTGTCTATCTCAACATCAGTCAACTGCTCCTCATGACAAAACAAGCCAGACTCTTCAAACACACATGCTGCTCCCCTGGCCTTTAAGATTGGTTTCTCTTTGTCCTCAGATAAATTCAGAGAGGTTACATCAGATCTCCGAGGTTCACTAAACTTAGAGGATGCAGCTCCCTGTATATCTGAGAGGGGTTCAGCTTGATCATATCTTGCTGGTCTTGTTGTCAGTTCAACTGAACTGTCTGACTGATTGTCTGACTCAGACTCTGGTATGTATTCTTCATCTGACTGCTCGTCTTCCTCTGAACTTACGTCCTATTGTCAATATATTTATGATTAATTTACAGCAATAATAGAAAGTTTAATTCATAAAACTGAGGAGCAAACAAATAGAATCAAACATTCTCTTACCTGTTTTCTAGTCCATTCATGAAACTTTGAATAACAGGACTTGTGCCAAAAACTGGAGCACACTATGAGAGAAATCATGTATCAGGACATGTTCAGCTGTTTACATTTGTATTGCTTTTAGGTATAGAATCTCATGTTAAATTGCTATTACCGCCTTATTCTTATTAATGGTGGTGTAATAGTGGTGTAATAGATCACAAAACTCAAGGTTTGGATCATATATACGGTTTAAGGTAACGGATAGGATAATTTTTCAGATCGGCAAAAATAAAATAAAAAAAATAAAATGAGTAGTGTGTGCAAATGTAACTTTGCTTTCCATGCATTACTTGAAGCATTTTTTAAAGTACTTCTATACCACAACAAAAACTACTAGCCTAACCAATAATCTGATAATCACCTGCAACAGTTATTCAATTTTGATCTTAAATCTTAAATGAATGATACTAAAATGAATTAAGATATGTCATGCTGCAAAATAGACATACTAACATTTACATCTCAGGCCAATCCACTTTAGTGCCGCAACAGGTCCCACACATTCAGCACATCTGTCCATGCTTGATATTGCTGAAGTGACCACGTCATGCTTACAGACCTGTGAAGAAAAAATGTGAATGTGAAATCATAAAAGAAAAGGAATATTCTAAAACATACATGTAAAACTACATTATGAGCTACATTATTGCAATCATTAAAGAACATTTACATCACAGAGCTTAAATGGTATTGGTTGATATGATATGCTGTAACACAAATCCTTATTTAGACATTGTCTAATATTACTGAAAAGAGTTTATAAAAAAAGCTGTTAACAAAAGTATTTATTTAAAGTATACAGATGTACACTGAGGTGAAAGTACTAAGTATACAGTACTTTCTACACAGATGTACTAAGGGCTTACTGTACTATACCTGTATTTTAGTAATGCTTTCAGGTATTATACAGTAGGGCTGATTTGAGGGAAGCATATTTAATATTTTTATTAACAGTAAATGTGCTGTAGGTTGTAAGTTCTCAAATAGTTGTGTTTTCAGACAACATAACCTCAAGCTGCACAGCATTGCTTTGCTCATCGTTTTAGAGCTCATCGTTTTAGAGCATCTTAATATCCCATAATACTGTGCAAACACATCTTTAATCATGCACCCTGGAAGTTTTGTACATTTTAAAGTTAAATTCATCAATCTGGTCCATCTCGTCCGGTCCACAAAAATGTAGGATATAATGCAAATGTGAAAATAGTGTGTAACTGGTGCCCGTTTCATTCCCTAATGCAGATTAAACTTAAGGCACGTGCAGAAATCGAGTTCACTTCCATGTCTCAGTTCACGGGGAATGAATGCAAACACCGGAACTCAAGCTGATCACGCAAGCAAAGTGTGCTCTTCACTTTGAAACAGGGAGCGCAATAGACTGTTTACTTAATCAAATTTCAGTCTTTCACGATTTGATATGGGCACTAAGCCATATGGTGCTTTCGACTTTAGTTCATTTGACAGATTCTTTGCCCAAGCAATGGCACAGAACACAATGTCAAATACATTTTGGTTCTTTCGGTTCAAACTGGGGCAGGACAGATTAGACTGTGGAGGGCCAGCACAGTAAAGGCAATTAATGGGAAACACTGTGTAAATAATTTAACTAAAACAAGTAAATACCTCCTTGACTCCTTCAGTAGGTCCACAAAAGCTCTGCTCCTCATTTAACTCTTTGACAGGTGGCATCTGAAAACATAATGAAAAAAAGAAGGCTAATGTGGAGAAGATGCACTACAACAAACTATTATTTTCTAAAATGATGCAATGCTCTTTTTATTACCATCTCAACATCCTTCTCAACACAGTCTTGACCTTCCAATGATATTCTGTCCTTCTCAGGAGTCACCTGGAAGTAAAGAAAAGGAAAAAAAGATACTAAACACTCTACTACAGACATGATTCAGAGATTATCCAAGTAAAGCAGCATCACAGACATACCTGTTCCAGTCCTTCAGTGGATGCACAGACCGTTGATTCCATTAACCCTGATTGATCACTGACAACTGTCAACTGAAAACATGAAATAAAAACAAGCTCACATTATGAATGAGGTACTCAAGCAAAATATGGCTAATGATGCCAAAACAAATTCAGATATGATGGCACATTTTCAACCACTTGGTAATAATTATAGTGGGCAAAGTAATTCATATGTTACAGCAGTGACTTGCACATTTAAAAGAGGGTGAAATATTAACGTGGAAATCATGTATTTAGTTCAAACAGAATATATGGCCATAACCATTTGATTTCCAGAAAGAAAAAAACAATACCTTCTGTACGTCTCTGGCTTCTGACTGGAAATGAGTGTTCACTTTAAGAGGGTGGGGTTCAACCTCACTGAGAGTCTACAAAACATCAAATTAGACATTTGAAACACTGGTCTAAATACGTTAACAGCCTAGGTCTCAAAAACATCTTTGCTACATTTGCTCATTCTTAGAGTTGGGAATAAAAAAAACACACAATTCCAATTCTAAAATAGGATACTTGAGGTCAGGAATTGTATACTAGTTATAAAATTGAAAAGAAATTTCCAATGTTCATGGCTTTTTATATGCATTATATTATGTGTGTGAGTGTTCATTATAGTATGTCAGGTTGTGTGTAGCTTTACACCTGTTTTATGAGGACACCGTTTTATGAGGTCATCATACGAACATGTTCTTGATGTTTGACTTTGACTGAGTGTTTTGTGTAAGTTTGACAGAAACCTGGTCTATGAGGACACCGTTTTATGAGGTCATCATACGAACATGTTTTTGATGTTTGACTTTGACTGAGTGTGTTGTGTAAGTTTGACAGAAACCTGGTCTATGAGGACACTAGTTTTACTGGGACACTGGTAACTAGATACAATTTGACGGCACCCTGAGTTAAAGTGTGTGTGTATGAGAGTGATACGAGACACCGCGCCTGTGCTAGATGTACAGTGAGTGATCAGGACTCTCTTTTTGCACACACAATCATAATTCAGTGACTGATAACAGTGGCAAACAATGTTTCTGAGAAACACTGAAATCTGTTCTTTTCTTTAAGGAATAACTAAATTATTAAATTAACCTCTTGGATACCTTTAGAGTTGCTGCATCTTGTTTGGGTCTCAACTGATTCTTTTCAGTTGTCATCTGAAATAAGTTTTTTAAAAAAACACACATAAGAAACAAAATATTTGACAAATAATTACCATTGCAGAATTGCTTATTGAAAGTCTATTTTAACCAAGGAGGCTACTTTTTTTACCTAGTTCTATTATGATTAAATTTAATCTAACATGTACAATTATGACTTTTTAATACTGGCATGAGCTGTATATAAAATAAATATTTATATATAATGTAAATAAATATGTAAATATATGTAATTATATTCACGATTTGATATAGAGCTGGTAAGTCCCGCCCATCCGTAAAACCCCCACTGGACCTCTAGGTTGAAAAATCGTCAATGCAAGTGAATGTGAGAAAATAATTATTTCCTGGTCCCGTTTGAATTGTGCCATGAATGTGAACATATGTTGTCTGTGAATTTTTTATATAATTTTTCATGTTACGAGTTTGACAGTATATGGTATGATTCTTTGGCTAGCAGTTGTGGAAAAGACATAACGAGAAAGACTACATGTCGCCTATGTGACGTCACCCCATAACACATTTTCCCTCCACTTGTCAAATCACGGTGCTAATGCTGCGATAATCTATGGAGACAGATCGAGATGCTGTGTGTTTTGTACCCAAATGTCACCATTCAAACCAAATGGGCTGTTCTTTCTTCAGATTCCCGTCTGATGTAAAAAACAAAAAAGCAGCGAAGAGTTGTAGTCCACAAAGTGCTCTCACACAAAGTCTAACCGTATCAAACTTCTACCCGCTAAATTGTAGCATTCTACACACAAAAATTTATATAAAAAATTCACAGACAACATATGTTCACATTCATGGCAAAATTCAAACGGGACCAGAAAATAATTATTTTCTAACATTCACTTGCATTGACGATTTTTCAACCTAGAGGTCCAGTGGGGTTAGCGGAAGGGGCAGGACTTACCAGCTCTATGGGCACGAAGCCATATCGTGCTATCGACTTTGTGTTCTGTGCCATTGCTTGGGCAAAGAATCTGACAAATGAACTAATGTCAAATACATTTTATGTTATTATGAGAAGTGTACAAATATTTTTTGGTTCTTTCGGTTCAAACTGGGGCAGGACAGATTAGACTGTGGAGGGCCAGCACAGTAAAGGCAATTAATGGGAAACACTGTGTAAATAATTTAACTAAAACAAGTAAATACCTCCTTGACTCCTTCAGTAGGTCCACAAAAGCTCTGCTCCTCATTTAACTCTTTGACAGGTGGCATCTGAAAACATAATGAAAAAAAGAAGGCTAATGTGGAGAAGATGCACTACAACAAACTATTATTTTCTAAAATGATGCAATGCTCTTTTTATTACCATCTCAACATCCTTCTCAACACAGTCTTGACCTTCCAATGATATTCTGTCCTTCTCAGGAGTCACCTGGAAGTAAAGAAAAGGAAAAAAAGATACTAAACACTCTACTACAGACATGATTCAGAGATTATCCAAGTAAAGCAGCATCACAGACATACCTGTTCCAGTCCTTTAGTGGATGCACAGACCCTTGATTCCATTAACCCTGATTGATCACTGACAACTGTCAACTGAAAACATGAAATAAAAACAAGCTCACATTATGAATGAGGTACTCAAGCAAAATATGGCTAATGATGCCAAAACAAATTCAGATATGATGGCACATTTTCAACCACTCGGTAATAATTATAGTGGGCAAAGTAATTCATATGTTACAGCAGTGACTTGCACATTTAAAAGAGGGTGAAATATTAACGTGGAAATCATGTATTTAGTTCAAACAGAATATATGGCCATAACCATTTGATTTCCAGAAAGAAAAAAACAATACCTTCTGTACGTCTCTGGCTTCTGACTGGAAATGAGTGTTCACTTTAAGAGGGTGGGGTTCAACCTCACTGAGAGTCTACAAAACATCAAATTAGACATTTGAAACACTGGTCTAAATACGTTAACAGCCTAGGTCTCAAAAACATCTTTGCTACATTTGCTCATTCTTAGAGTTGGGAATAAAAAAAACACACAATTCCAATTCTAAAATAGGATACTTGAGGTCAGGAATTGTATACTAGTTATAAAATTGAAAAGAAATGTCCAATGTTCATGGCTTTTTATATGCATTATATTATGTGTGTGAGTGTTCATTATAGTATGTCAGGTTGTGTGTAGCTTTACACCTGTTTTATGAGGACACCGTTTTATGAGGTCATCATACGAACATGTTCTTGATGTTTGACTTTGACTGAGTGTTTTGTGTAAGTTTGACAGAAACCTGGTCTATGAGGACACCGTTTTATGAGGTCATCATACGAACATGTTTTTGATGTTTGACTTTGACTGAGTGTGTTGTGTAAGTTTGACAGAAACCTGGTCTATGAGGACACTAGTTTTACTGGGACACTGGTAACTAGATACATTTTGACGGCACCCTGAGTTAAAGTGTGTGTGTATGAGAGTGATACGAGACACCGCGCCTGTGCTAGATGTACAGTGAGTGATCAGGACTCTCTTTTTGCACACACAATCATAATTCAGTGACTGATAACAGTGGCAAACAATGTTTCTGAGAAACACTGAAATCTGTTCTTTTCTTTAAGGAATAACTAAATTATTAAATTAACCTCTTGGATACCTTTAGAGTTGCTGCATCTTGTTTGGGTCTCAACTGATTCTTTTCAGTTGTCATCTGAAATAAGTTTTTTAAAAAAACACACATAAGAAACAAAATATTTGACAAATAATTACCATTGCAGAATTGCTTATTGAAAGTCTATTTTAACCAAGGAGGCTACTTTTTTTACCTAGTTCTATTATGATTAAATTTAATCTAACATGTACAATTATGACTTTTTAATACTGGCATGAGCTGTATATAAAATAAATATTTATATATAATGTAAATAAATATGTAAATATATGTAATTATATTCACGATTTGATATAGAGCTGGTAAGTCCCGCCCATCCGTAAAACCCCCACTGGACCTCTAGGTTGAAAAATCGTCAATGCAAGTGAATGTGAGAAAATAATTATTTCCTGGTCCCGTTTGAATTGTGCCATGAATGTGAACATATGTTGTCTGTGAATTTTTTATATAATTTTTCATGTTACGAGTTTGACAGTATATGGTATGATTCTTTGGCTAGCAGTTGTGGAAAAGACATAACGAGAAAGACTACATGTCGCCTATGTGACGTCACCCCATAACACATTTTCCCTCCACTTGTCAAATCACGGTGCTAATGCTGCGATAATCTATGGAGACAGATCGAGATGCTGTGTGTTTTGTACCCAAATGTCACCATTCAAACCAAATGGGCTGTTCTTTCTTCAGATTCCCGTCTGATGTAAAAAACAAAAAAGCAGCGAAGAGTTGTAGTCCACAAAGTGCTCTCACACAAAGTCTAACCGTATCAAACTTCTACCCGCTAAATTGTAGCATTCTACACACAAAAATTTATATAAAAAATTCACAGACAACATATGTTCACATTCATGGCAAAATTCAAACGGGACCAGAAAATAATTATTTTCTAACATTCACTTGCATTGACGATTTTTCAACCTAGAGGTCCAGTGGGGTTAGCGGAAGGGGCAGGACTTACCAGCTCTATGGGCACGAAGCCATATCGTGCTATCGACTTTGTGTTCTGTGCCATTGCTTGGGCAAAGAATCTGACAAATGAACTAATGTCAAATACATTTTATGTTATTATGAGAAGTGTACAAATATTTTTTGGTTCTTTCGGTTCAAACTGGGGCAGGACAGATTAGACTGTGGAGGGCCAGCACAGTAAAGGCAATTAATGGGAAACACTGTGTAAATAATTTAACTAAAACAAGTAAATACCTCCTTGACTCCTTCAGTAGGTCCACAAAAGCTCTGCTCCTCATTTAACTCTTTGACAGGTGGCATCTGAAAACATAATGAAAAAAAGAAGGCTAATGTGGAGAAGATGCACTACAACAAACTATTATTTTCTAAAATGATGCAATGCTCTTTTTATTACCATCTCAACATCCTTCTCAACACAGTCTTGACCTTCCAATGATATTCTGTCCTTCTCAGGAGTCACCTGGAAGTAAAGAAAAGGAAAAAAAGATACTAAACACTCTACTACAGACATGATTCAGAGATTATCCAAGTAAAGCAGCATCACAGACATACCTGTTCCAGTCCTTTAGTGGATGCACAGACCCTTGATTCCATTAACCCTGATTGATCACTGACAACTGTCAACTGAAAACATGAAATAAAAACAAGCTCACATTATGAATGAGGTACTCAAGCAAAATATGGCTAATGATGCCAAAACAAATTCAGATATGATGGCACATTTTCAACCACTTGGTAATAATTATAGTGGGCAAAGTAATTCATATGTTACAGCAGTGACTTGCACATTTAAAAGAGGGTGAAATATTAACGTGGAAATCATGTATTTAGTTCAAACAGAATATATGGCCATAACCATTTGATTTCCAGAAAGAAAAAAACAATACCTTCTGTACGTCTCTGGCTTCTGACTGGAAATGAGTGTTCACTTTAAGAGGGTGGGGTTCAACCTCACTGAGAGTCTACAAAACATCAAATTAGACATTTGAAACACTGGTCTAAATACGTTAACAGCCTAGGTCTCAAAAACATCTTTGCTACATTTGCTCATTCTTAGAGTTTGGAATAAAAAAAAACACACAATTCCAATTCTAAAATAGGATACTTGAGGTCAGGAATTGATACTAGTTATAAAATTGAAAAGAAATTTCCAATGTTCATGGCTTTTTATATGCATTATATTATGTGTGTGTGTGTTCATTATAGTATGTCAGGTTGTGTGTAGCTTTACACCTGTTTTATGAGGACACCGTTTTATGAGGTCATCATACGAACATGTTCTTGATGTTTGACTTTGACTGAGTGTTTTGTGTAAGTTTGACAGAAACCTGGTCTATGAGGACACTGTTTTATGAGGTCATCATACGAACATGTTCTTGATGTTTGACTTTGACTGAGTGTGTTGTGTAAGTTTGACAGAAACCTGGTCTATGAGGACACTAGTTTTACTGGGACACTGGTAACTAGATACATTTTGACGGCACCCTGAGTTAAAGTGTGTGTGTATGAGAGTGATACGAGACACCGCGCCTGTGCTAGATGTACAGTGAGTGATCAGGACTCTCTTTTTGCACACACAATCATAATTCAGTGACTGATAACAGTGGCAAACAATGTTTCTGAGAAACACTGAAATCTGTTCTTTTCTTCAAGGAATAACTAAATTATTAAATTAACCTCTTGGATACCTTTAGAGTTGCTGCATCTTGTTTGGGTCTCAACTGATTCTTTTCAGTTGTCATCTGAAATAAGTTTTAAAAAACACATAAGAAACAAAATATTTGACAAATAATTACCATTGCAGAATTACTTATTGAAAGTCTATTTTAACTGAGGAGGCTACTTTTTTTACCTACTTCAATTATGATTAAATCTAATCTAATCTAAACAGGCCAGGTGTAAAGCTACACACAAACTGACATACTGTAATATAAAAATCCATTACATTTGACTTAATATTTTGAACCTTTGAAATAATCCAATAAATAAAAGTTCTTGTTGTAAAGGTTTACATACCGTGCATCGCCATGGCCACTCAGAATCACCGTAATTATATGTGATCTCTTCACCAGCACATATGCTTCTTATAGCAAATAAGCATAGGTGAGGTTTTCCATCCACACGGATCGTCTTCATCTTGCTGTTTGGGTTAATATGGTCATCATTGACAAGTCTACCAAGAGAAGCGTCATCTCGGGCAGCATCAACACTAAACAAATGAGAGTTCAACTATCAATAATGGAGTCTTATTCCTGTTAAAATGTTTTTGACATTAAAAACAGATTATCAGTACTGAAAGCCTAGGAACATCAAATATTATATTATTTGTTCAATCATTTAATGCTCATTACCCAGCTTTGATAATGCATAACTGATATTTTAAAAAAAAATATACCAAAATATGCCTTAAATTAGGGCTGCACAATTAATCGAATTTCTAATCGCGATTACGAATGCCACGATTTCGTAATCGTTCAAAGCCGCGAAAAAAAAAAAAGCTGCTTACATTATTCTGCAAGGTGTGTTTTAGAGCATGTTACGCTGTGAGAGGCGAATCACGATTACTTCAGAGAACCCAGCACAATAGGAACTACCAGAGACGAAAGTGTACGCTGAAATAAAAAGTCTCTCACCTCAGAAAAACGGACTTTCCTGTCCTCTCAGCCACTATACTGCAGTAGCGCGCACACTCTTCAATTGCACACGCAAATGCGCCGGTGCGCACTGTATCACTTCACTAAAGCACAAAAGAAATACGACCATGCAACGTCGTAAATTAGTAAGTAACGAAATAAAAGTAAAATACCAATAAATCACGTTATTGGTATGTCATGTGTTTTGCATGCAGGTATGATTAATTCTATTTATCAGGAGCAGCTTCCATGTTTCTTTAACAGTTCTTGTAAGTATTGTGTATCAGCATGGTAGCCTGTTGTTTCCATAACCCCAAAATGCCACTTATTGGTTATTTTGTATATTATATGACTGTGGTGGCTCACACCAAGATTGTATTAACAAAAAACTAGTTTGGGACTGCTATTTAATAGCTTAACCTCGTAGGCCTACTGTTTATTTATCAGTATTAGTCATATTCTTACAATTTATTTGTATGTTAAGTAAAGGGGGACAGTACTTGTGTGTGTCAACCATTTTTGTGTAAACAAATGTATTGTAATAGGCCTATAGCCTGGCTAACGTCAGACCACTTTCTCTTTGAGACGTGGTCTGGGAACCACATGTGCATTTTCTCGTATTTGAGGCGTGGTTTACGAATGCCCAGAGCCGTTTATTGGGCGCTACAAATGTCTATCAAATGCGCCTGTACGTAGCTCATAGCCAATCGTTTAAATTATACCAGATGACGTATGTAGAGCGACAGATATTCAACAAAGAAGACGACAATCCTGCACGGGTCCGATTTTGTAAATCCGCACCCGCCTGTACCCGCACTGCTTAAAACAGCACCCAACCCGTTTTCCGTCAACAGCACTAATTAAAATCTGCACGCGACCCGCTTAAAATAGTACCGACACCCGACCCGCACCCGAAATAAAATCAGTTCAGACTATCACATTATAGACACACTTACAAAAATGTTTATTTTTCGCGCGTCCGCGAACAGACGCGGCTACAGCACTATATGCCACGCAATTTCGTCTAGCCTTCATCTGACCATTTTGGGTTCAAACACGCCCTGCACACCACACATACTTAACAGTGTTAAATATGAAAAATACCGTTCGATAGAACTGCTTTCTTACCACAGTTATCTGTGTGCTTCCTTGGGGATGAAGTTCCACATTTGCGGCTATCCAACACGAAAATGTTTGCAGCAAAGCCTTTCACAATATTTTCTTCAGATAACTCCAAATTTCTCCCACACACTGGACTTTATTTTTGATGACGTATTGTCGACAACTTTACAATCTCCACTAGCTATTCTTTTCTTCAACTCCTCAGCATCTATCTCGACGACTGCAAGCAGATCGCGCGCGCGGTTATGAAGAATGTTTTAAAAATGAAAGTAGCCTAGGTAACGTTATAGATCCTGGGAGGGCGTGGCGCGTGGGCACAAATAAACTGATGTTGATTTTAAATTATTTTATCAACTTGAAATACAGGCATATTTTTGTAGATGTGTTCCTAAAAATATGCATATATTTTTACGTCTCATGTTAGATCCATAGATATAAACAAACTGCTTCGGTGTGTCGCATAGATGTTGTCATCATCTTGCTGCTCCCTCCCCGTTCTGTGATTGGTTCCCTAACTGAGGCAAAAATCTGGTCCATGGTAGCCAGACTGCCTAGCAGCGTGAATAAAATCTCGCTGCGCACAAGGCAGCATGGGAAAACCCAGGCTAATAGGCCTATATAATTCCTAAAAAGGTGGGTCGCAGCTTGATGACAATGGGAAAATGTGGGTCCCATGGCCAAACTACTCAAAACATCATTCAATGTAAATTGTGATAATCGTAATTAATAATCGCAATTACAATTTCAAGGGAATAATCGACAATTATGATTTTTGTCATAATCGTGCAGCCCTAAAATTATGCATTAATTAATCATTGACATGTTCACTTGCACATTTTGAATATAATTATAAATATACACTACTGCGCAAAAGTCTTAGGCATGTTATTATTACCCAAAACAAAAAATTGTTCAAAATTGTTGACACATGTCATGAATATGAAGGAGGTTTTATGCATGTTTGACAAATGTCATTAAGAGTCATTCGCTCAGTTATGACATTTTTAATGCAAATATGACATTGTGTGAGATGTCTTTCTTATGGCAACTTGACATTACTAAGACAACACAACCTGTCATAAATATGTCATAAACATGACATAGCAGATTAATTATCAAACTTAAGAAACCACTTAGCTTTATGGGTTAACATTTCATTAAACTGTCATGTGGTTGGTTTTGACATTGGCTGTCATGAAGCCATTATAACATTTTAATGACAAATTAAATTTGTACCACTGTAGTTGAGGTCAAGAAAAACATTCATGACACAGTTATAATGGCCTCATGACAGCCAATGAAAACCAACCACCTGACAGTTTAATGTAATGTTAACCCATAAAGCTAAGTGGTTTCTTAAGTTTGATAGTTAATCTGCTGTGTCATGTTTATGACATATTTATGACAATTTATGTTGTCTTGGTAATGTCAAGTTGTCATGACAAAGACACTGACAGGTTATGATGTATTGGTTTATGTCAAGTTGTCATAAAGACATCTCAAACATATTTGCATTAAAAATGTCATAATTCAGCGAATGACACTTAATGACAGTTGTCATAAACATGCATAAAACCTCCTTCATATTTAGGACATCTGCCATGTCATGATTATGAAGGTGTCATGTCAGTCTTATGCACACCCCTTCAAGTAAAGTTACCAATTGTTCCAAGCCAGTTATTTAAATAAAATTTTGCTGTAGTGTGTCAGTAGGAAATATCAGTTTACATTTACACAGATTTATTTTGCCATTAACTGTAATAATCCAGTAAGATTTCTGTATCACAACAAGTCTGACAACAGCCGGTCTGATCTGATCTCACCATCATTGAGTCTGTCTGTGATTACATGAAGAAACAGAAAAAACTGAGACAAACTAAATCCAGAAGAACCGCAGCAATGTCTCCAAGATGCTTGAAGAAACCTTCCTGCAAAGCTACCGTATTATGAAAAGTTTTAGGCACATGTGCAAAAGGGCTGTAAAGTCAGGATGCTTTCAAAAATAATGTCAAGAATATATTTTATTTATCAAAACTAAATCAAATCAATATTTGGTGTGATCACACTGTGTGTTTAAAACGGCTTTTGTCTAGATACATTTGCAAAGTTTTTCAGTTAAATTTACAGGAAGGTTTCTTAAAGCATCTTAGAGATGTTGCCGCAGTTTCTTCATGTAGCCTAACCCCAGACAGACTCGATGATGGTGAGATCAAATCTCTGTGTGGAGCACCGGCTGTTGTCAGACTCCATGTGCATATAATCTCACTGGATTATAACAATTAATGGCACAATTAATGTGTGGAAATGTAAAACTATATTTCCTAATGACACATTGCAGCAAAATATAAAATTAACTGGCTTAAAACCTTTTTACAGGGTGAAAATAAAGTGTCCAACACTTCTGCACAGTACTGTACATTCAATACATGTACATACCAGAGGAGTTTTCCATCGTAACGAAATTCAAACAAGAATACTTTGAGGGCGTCATGATATACTCTTTGCCTCCGCTCACATTCTGCTTTGCTTATGAGGTCTCCTCTGTATTCCAGCAGGAAATCTCCCTTATCAAACTCAGTGCAACTGAACACACCTCTCCCTACACAACAACAGAGAAAAAGTCAAATCCTCACTGTAAATGGCATATAATGTATCTGACACAGCTTTATGAAACAAACTCACTTATTTAACTCACCTTTAGAATCATTGATAAATCTGCCATCAAGCCCTTCTTTGTCTTTTTTAAGAAGGGAAAACTGTATGGCCTCCTCCAGAGGCTTGGGCTTTCTCCTTCGCCGTTTCACTTCAGCCATTATCTGAAGTGTCGGCTGTCACAGAAAAAGACACTCAATAATTCTAAATATTGCATTTCATTTGACAAATTAAGCAAGTTTGTTTTCTGTTAACATTAAGACTGACTATTGGTAGCCTACAGAGTATATGTTATTACATTCAAGAGTAATAAGAGGGCATCTTGAACAATATATTTAATACCCAGCAGAACTGCAGTTATATTTAACAGCAAAATGTCAGGATACTGTACTGGGTGGTATTAATATAATAGAATATCCATTCCCCTCCCCTTCAACAGACGTCATGACAATGCATTATTAGGATGGATAGACTATTTTATGTGTTCAAAAAGTTGCAGTTACAATTCTATTGAAATCGAAAACAAGTTCAAACTGACAACATCGCTGATTCTCTGCTGACAATCTGTTGACAATCACTATGCTAGCGCCGTTAGCATGCTAGCGCCGTTCCATCAGCTGCTTTCTGACTGTAAAATGAGCAGCGAAGATCTTGCAAGACATGCACAAACAAGCCAGACTGACCCACAAGCAATTAAACAGCAATATAACTTACCTTTCCAGAAACAGTTGCTTCAAACAGGTGCAATGGTTCAAACAGGTCTTCACACGTGGTGTTTCTATCAGATCCAAACTGGAAATTAAAGTGACCCATCACTAACGTTACACTTCTGATTAACACGTTGATTATAATATAAAATTAAAAAAATCTAAATACATATTTAAATTAGCATCTATGATGTACGCCTATGAGTAAACTGTGTTTATACTTATAATTATAAGCTAATGAGATAATAGTCTGTACATCACGTTTCTTGTTATATGCTTTCAAGATATTTTGATACTTTATTATATTATATTTAAGGAATGCGTTTCATTGCATGATCACTATGCATCACATATTTAATTCACAACCGATAAATTATTGAGAATTATAATAATTACTTGGTATTTTGTATTAACTCACGTGTATGCAGTATGGTATGCAGTCAAGCAGCGTTGATTGAAGCTCCGCCCACCGGCGCCATCTTGTCTTCGCGATTTCCCGCCTACCGGTACAGATCTGACCAATCACTAAAGCCAATTGAAGCTCCGCCCACTGGCGCCATTTTGTTTTCGTGATTTCCCGCCTACCGGTACCGATCTGTCCAATCACAGGCCCCAAAGCATACACTTGTGTAAAAAATGCAAATTTTTGATGACGCGGGTGTAATACCAGGACCTGGCTACAGGAGCGCACTCTCGAAATCAGGGATACACTGTGTATGGTAAAATTTCAGGGTTTTGTGGTATGTAAGGACATGGCGCCAAACTTTGAGCGGGAGCTTCTGGGACGCAGTAAATGACATCTACGCTGTCGGATTTATGAGGACATGGCCTCTGTCCTCATAAACCCAAATGTCCCCATAGTGCTGGTGCGTATTCAGGTCAAAAGTCCTCGTAAACCACAAAAACAAACACACACACACACACACACACACACACACACACACACACACCCTTCCTTCTTCACGCTGGAGGAAGATGTTGAAGACAACAGCAGTCCAGAACTTTCTAAAGAACACTTTTAAACTTTTAGCACAAACATTGGATTTATCCAGTGAGTTCATTTATCATCAAGAGTTTTGAGTCTGGAAATTAAATATTTTTTTAAGTAAACGTCATTCTAACCCCGAGCTACTGTGTCTGTCTACATTACCCATGAGCCTCTACATTACCCATGAGCCTCCACATTACCCATGAGCCTCTGTCACCATTGTTACAGAGACACAGCTAGCACAGCTTGATTACTTTTATATTTCAGATTTTACATGTGGCATTACATTACACCTCAACTGTTACATAATTGTTATTATTTCTTGCACATTTAATAAATATTTATATTCACATATATAGCAATATATTTCATATTCATTTGTATGCACAGACTTAATATTTAGTCTCAACTTTTATATCCCATTTTAAAACATTAAGTAATTTGTAATTTGTAAATGAAGTAATAGTAAATAAAAAGTTGAGTAAAACAGTTAGTGGCATTAATATGGAGTCTCAGTGAATTATTAAAATACACAGTCCACAAACATCACATGGTGTCAGAGGAAAACCATGGAGCAGCTGAAGCCTCCTAACTCCATATGTTCACCAGAGCACAGGGACCGAACCAAACCATTGATGCACACGCGACTCACTTGAAGAATAAGGCGAAAGACTGTGAATGTGGACGATTAACTGATGACTTGAGTAAAGACGATTAACTGATGACTTGAGTAAAGACGATTAACTGATGACTTGAGTAAAGACGATTAACTGATGACTTGAGTAAAGACGATTAACTGATGACTTGAGTAAAGACGATTAACTGATGACTTGAGTAAAGACGATTAACTGATGACTTGAGTAAAGACGATTAACTGATGACTTGAGTAAAGATGATTAACTGATGACTTGAGTAAAGACGATTAACTGATGACTTGAGTAAAGATGATTAACTGATGACTTGAGTAAAGACGATTAACTGATGACTTGAGTAAAGGTGATTAACTGATGACTTGAGTAAAGGTGATTAACTGATGACTTGAGTAAAGGTGATTAACTGATGACTTGAGTAAAGATGATTAACTGATGACTTGAGTAAAGATGATTAACTGATGACTTGAGTAAAGACGATTAACTGATGACTTGAGTAAACGTGATTAACTGATGACTTGAGTAAAGGTGATTAACTGATGACTTGAGTAAAGGTGATTAACTGATGACTTGAGTAAAGGTGATTAACTGATGACTTGAGTAAAGATGATTAACTGATGACTTGAGTAAAGGTGATTAACTGATGACTTGAGTAAAGATGATTAACTGATGACTTGAGTAAAGACGATTAACTGATGACTTGAGTAAAGGTGATTAACTGATGACTTGAGTAAAGGTGATTAACTGATGACTTGAGTAAAGATGATTAACTGATGACTTGAGTAAACGTGATTAACTGATGACTTGAGTAAAGGTGATTAACTGATGACTTGAGTAAAGATGATTAACTGATGACTTGAGTAAACGTGATTAACTGATGACTTGAGTAAAGATGATTAACTGATGACTTGAGTAAAGATGATTAACTGATGACTTGAGTAAAGGTGATTAACTGATGACTTGAGTAAAGGTGATTAACTGATGACTTGAGTAAAGGTGATTAACTGATGACTTGAGTAAAGATGATTAACTGATGACTTGAGTAAAGATGATTAACTGATGACTTGAGTAAAGACGATTAACTGATGACTTGAGTAAAGATGATTAACTGATGACTTGAGTAAAGACTATTAACTGATGACTTGAGTAAAGATGATTAACTGATGACTTGAGTAAAGATGATTAACTGATGACTTGAGTAAAGATGATTAACTGATGACTTGAGTAAAGGTGATTAACTGATGACTTGAGTAAAGGTGATTAACTGATGACTTGAGTAAAGATGATTAATTGATGACTTGAGTAAAGACGATTAACTGATGACTTGAGTAAAGATGATTAACTGATGACTTGAGTAAAGGTGATTAACTGATGACTAGAGTAAAGATGATTAACTGATGACTTGAGTAAAGGTGATTAACTGATGACTTGAGTAAAGGTGGCATTGTCTGTGGTGTTAACAATGACACCGTGAGCGCTAGGCTTCTCAGGGAAACGGGTTTGACCCTAGCAAAGGCAGTGGATATCTGTCGTGCCAATAAAATAACACAAAGCCATATTATGAAAGTGCTGCATGAAGAAGCAGAAGAGGCTGTGAACAAAATCACCAAAACAAAGTCCACTGTCAAACAGGCGAATGTCAAGCACACAGGGAAAGAGAAGGAAGAGTGCACGAGGTGTGGTGACGTACATGAGCCAAGGAAGTGTCCGGCTTATGGCAAAATGTGTAATGAGCGCTCGCGGAGGAACCGTTTTAGCCGCATGTGCAAAAAACCACAACAAAAAGGCAAACCTAGAAGATTGTAGAAAAAAGTCCATGAGATTGAACAACAAGAAGATGATGAATTGTTTATACGTACCATCGAAATTGAATGAAGTGAGCAAACAGCAAATGGCTGACACAAATGAATACAGTCTCTACCATGGAAAGTGAAAACAAGAAATGGACTCAAGAGTTCAGAATAAACAACTGCACACTTACCTTTAAGCTAGACACAGGAGCAGAGAGGATTCATTCTGAGTGATTACCAAGATGTGTTTACTGGTTTAGGATGTGTACCAGGACTGCACCACATACAGCTCAACCCAGAACTGAACCTTTAAGCTAGACACAGGAGCAGAGAGGAACGTGTTGTCCTTTAAAGACTTGGAGAAAACCCCTAACAAGAAAACACCTCTGAAGAAGTCAAACTGCACGTTAGTTACATATTCTGGCCACACGATGGAGACAAAGGGTAAAGTAAGGCTTAAATGTGGTTACAAAGACTATGAGACTTAATTTTGTCTTCAGGGAAATCCTGGAAAACTTGAAAAACGCAATGTATGCAGTTCTGTCCTACCCAATCAGAAAACTCCTTTTCTCACAACTCCTTTTTCTCTGTTTCCAGGTACGAAACGATGGGATGGCTCGCCAGTCCAAACCCGGGATAAGAGTCCACAGCCAGGACAAGATTCAGGATCACAGCAGCAATTTTTCAGACACTCACATTACCTAAATACATCTCTTATGAAGAAATTGGTACTCACCAAGGAGAAATATAAATCAGAGACAAAAAAAGTATTTTCTCCGTCAGTGTCTTTTCTTCTCGTCGCGTTCAGATTCACATCGCACTCTTCTCAAAGCGTGAGCTTTTTAAAGAATTAATACCTCATAAATCTACTTCTCAACTTGTTAATAATCTATTGCTGGATTATTAAACAGTTTGTTCTCCCTCAAATCACTCAATCGCATCTGCTCTCACTCTCGTGTCGTTCGCAATCTCTCTACATTTCTGCTTGTGCGCGATCTTCTGGAACTCTCCAACAGGGGGCGGGGCTAACCTTTCACCTCACCAATCAGGAATCAGTTCAGGAAACTTTTCTTTTTATAATAAAATAAAATTAAAATTACTTCATGTTCTTTTCTTACTATTAGTTTTATAGCGATATAAATAAAATAATACTAATTATTAATATTAGTGACCTGAGTTTAATGACCTGGGTTACATAAATCAACTATTTAAAATGTACATTCATTCATCTTATTATTCAGACATATAGTAATAGTTACTTAGTGTGTCAATAATTAATGGTTAATTCAGGTAGTTATAAAGCATTTAGTTGTGGTCAGTTAACTTTTTTTGTGAGCTCATCTAAAGTGAGGACTAGTTATGCCTTGTAAAGCTTTTACAAAGGAGATTTTACAGTTATCTTCTAAACAGAAAAAGGAAACAAACACAACACAGTGATACAGAACATAGAAATATTTAAGACGTATGAATGTAAATTTAAATAGTTTAATCGTTTACTTACACTTTCTAAGTGATCTTATGAACTTTCTAAGTGATCTTATGAACTCACCTCCAATTCCCATACCCACATACACACTCAATACCCCAAAACAATGCCACTCAACCCCTAGTCAAAAACATTCAATGTATTATTTAAAACAAGTTATTGCAGTACTATGGAATAAAATATTAAAATAGTAAATATACTAAATAACTTCCATTCGTGCATCTACATGTAGCCCGGTGAGCCTAAAGACACTAAATTACTGTTTGAAAGTAATATGTTTATTTAATAATAATAATAATAATAATAATACATTTTAATTATAAAGCACTTTTCATAAAATAATCTCAAAGTGCTACAGAGACCATATTAAACTAATTAAAATCAAAAACAAAATAAAATAACTAGTGCTAAAATATATAGGCAGAAAACTACTCAAATATAGCAGGGCAAAATTAGTAAAGCCTAAGGACAGCTTAAAAACGGCTGCCTGAACAAGAAAGTTTTAAGCTCTTTTTTAAGAGAGTCCACAGACTGGGGTTCTCGCAGATGTTCAGGGAGGGAGTTCCAGAGGCGAGGGGCAGCAGTGCAAAAGGCTCGGTCTCCCAAGGTGAGAAGTTTTGAGCGTGGCTGATGGAGGCGGTTTGTGCTTTGAGACCGGAGGTTACGGGTGGAAGAGTGAGGGGTAAGGAGATCTCTGAGGTATTGTGGGGCCTTGTTATAGAGGCAGAGGTGGGTGATGAGGGCAATCTTGTATTGAATTCTTGAGGTTATGGGGAGCCAGTGAAGATTCTGAAGAATGGGGGTGATGTGTTCATATTTGCGGGTTTTCATTAGAGTTCGGGCAGCACAGTTCTGAATGATTTGAAGGTTCTGAAGATGTTTATTTGGTATACCGATAAGCAGGCTGTTACAGTAATCCAGCCTGGATGAAATTAAGGCGTGGACCAGTTTTTCTGCGTCAGGAAAAGTGAGGAAGGGGCGGAGTTTAGAAATGTTTTTGATATGAAAAAAGGAGGTTTTGTAAAGATGTTTGATATGATTTGCAAAGGTCAGTTGTGGGTCCAGTTTAACACCGAGGTTGGTAACAGTAGTTGACACTTTTTACATTATAATGTGTGTGTTTTATTTATTCTGTGCCTCTACAGTGTTGTCATGTGTATGTATATAGTTATATATTTATATATAATATGTAAGGGATAATCCACGGCTAGCCATGCATTAAAGGATTTTAATGCACGACGTAGAGGCGAAGAACCACCCGACGCGAAGCGGAGGGTGGTTGCCTCTACGAAGTGCATTAACCCCCTGAGGTCGGCTATCGCGCCGGCGCGATATGCTCGTTTTTTTCTGTATGAGTGCAAAAAAATAATGAAATAAAAATATTAATTTTTATCTTTTATGCTTGTTTTGTACATCAATCGATTCTGTTAAATGTGTATTATTTTTGTGTATACTCACAATAAAAACAAAGTGTTGTGCTTTTTGCCAAATAAAGAAAAATAAACGTGATGCGAGTTCTGCCTTCTATCTGCCACTGTCGTCCATTCTGAAACGCGTCCGAAAATGAACAATAACTCAGCGAATACTCAGTCAAACAGGCAATCAGACATACAGGCATGAAACTTGAATTCTCTTCTCTTAAATGAAGTAATTTATATAAAAAACAAATATTCTCATGTTGTTAAATCTGTATTAAAAGAGAGCGATTCCAGTCTACCTCATTAGAGCTAATTCAAATGTAATGTAACTCCGCCTACGGAGAGTGCGCACTATTCAAACGCAAATGAATGAGGCAATCCAAGCAAACCTGTGAACGCCCACATATCAGTTTATTCAGATCATTACTTTAACACGTCTCGCAGCGCTGTGAGCAATAACAATAATGAAAAAAGTACCTCAGAAGTGCAGGTATATCGAGGAGCGAGCTGAGGAATACTGTAAGTTTTTTTTTTCTTCTCACGTGAATCGGGTTTCTGTTTTTGATGAATGAACGGCAGAGATGCGCGCTGTTTACCACAGCTCGCAAAAAGACAGTTTAAATTTAAATCGCGTGTGTGAATGAATGAGGATGTTTTAGCAAACTGTATTACTATGAGTAAAAATCGACTGAAATATGTTGAAATAAAATGTAGGCTATTTGTATAAGCAATACGTATTAAACTGCAATTTTATATGCCCTAATATTTCATAAAAACAACGTTACAGTCAGGCGAAATATGAAAGACAACATTTTGTTGACTAGATTTGAGTACAGTTTTTACTGTAGAATATAAGCTTTTGATGAAAAAAGTACCTCAGAAGTGCGGGTATATTGAGGAGCGAGCTGAGGAATACTGTAAGTTTTTTTTTCTTCTCACGTGAATCGGGTTTCTGTTTTTGATGAATGAACGGCAGAGATGCGCGCTGTTTACCACAGCTCGCAAAAAGACAGTTTAAATTTAAATCGCGTGTGTGAATGAATGATGATGTTTTAGCAAACTGTATTACTATACTGAGATGAGTAAAAATCGACTGAAATATGTTGAAATAAAATGTAGGCTATTTGTATAAGCAATACGTATTAAACTGCAAATTAACATTTATATGCCCTAATATTTCATAAAAACAATGTTACAGTCAGGCGAAATATGAAAGACAACATTTTGTTGACTAGATTTGAGTACAGTTTTTACTGTAGAATATACTGAATATATATATATATATATCAAATAAGCTTTTGTTTAGCAATTTATATATATATATATATATAAAATAAAGTCATCAACTAAGATGTTAGCTGTTCCAATTTTGGCTATATTCAAACTAATGAATACATAGATAGGCCTAAAATGTAGGCCTATAATCTTTTTTTTTTTTTTTTACAAAGAAAGAGTACACTTGAAATATTGTTGAAATTTTAATTATTGTTGTAATTGTAACCTTTTTAATAAAATAGCAAAACATATTTACAAGATAGATGTAAGCAAAATCTTAAATGGTCAATATAAGTCTTCTTCTAATTTTTTGTCCTTGCATTGTGGCTCAGTCAGTCAGTGTCACACCTGAATGAATGGCTAATTATGCAGAGTCATTATGCATAATGGGTGGGACATTTTGTATTCCAAGGTGTAAACCACTCCTCGTTCACGCCCACTCGCATATTGGCTTTCCAAGCAAAACCTGTTTTACATCAATTTAAATCAATGTATTGTTTTATCTGAACGATAAAGCAAGACTATTTTCACATAATTTTGAAGCCAGAACTCGAAGGAAGAACATCCATTTCTCAAAAGTCTTATTCATGCATATTTATTATGAGTTTTGAGGTCTTCTTTCAGCAACTTTCATTTTTTATTTTTTCAATAACCACGCATAAGCATTATTCTCTTAAAAATAAAAAAATATACATGCATGGTGATCACATATTTTGGTAGCCCTGTTTGTGCTATATATAGTGAATTTACACCTTTGCCATTAACATGTTTATAAATAACTGAAAAAAGCACAAATGTCAGAGCATGTCAGAACACCTCCAGGGCCCAGAAAACACCTCAGACTCCAGAGGGTTAAAATTCTTTAATGCATGTGTTACGATCTCTAGTGAATCATAACAAACAATAAGGGAGTCTCCACACGCCAGCAATAATTAATCAATGAATTTATTTGTAAGTCCAAAGATTAGGGATCAGTTTAAGTGAAAATCAGTGTGTTAGTAGTTGTGTGTAAAGTTCGTAAATGAAAGTCAATCATCCAACCATCTCATATGAGATGGATCAAAGGGCGGCAGAGGTCTCCCATGTTCCTCACAATCTCCAGAGTTCTCCAAGCCGTCAAGAGTCCAAACCAAACGAACGGAACAGAACCAGCCCAAGGATTAGGCTACACAAGCTCAATCCTCTCCCCTCCTTCCTCTCCTCTCTGTCTCAGACTCTTATAGGAGGTAATAATTGCTTTCAGGTGTACAACCACTCACTCCGGCCAGTCACCTGTAACTCCGAGACAATGAGTTAATCACTGAGATCGTCACACACCCCCCTTTAAAAGAGATCCATTACAAATTGGATCGAAAATCAGAAAACAAAATACATAAAAAAAACCCCAGCACCATAAACTCAGAAATATTCAACACTCAATGGCATACCACCTCTGATCGCAGTACAACCATGATTTACACATTTCCTTCAATTCTCCCACACTGCCCCACCTTGCCGCCAGCAATCTGGATCCTGAAAGCAAATTAAGGTGACAAGGGAGCACAGAGAAACAGAAGTAACTGTAAAATCATTGTTTTTAATCGATCAGATCAGGAACACGGGACAACGCATCTGCCACTACGTTATCCACTCCTTTGATGTGTTTCACAGTTAAATTATAGGGCTGTAGAAAGAGAATCCACCGCATTAAGCGCTGACTTGGTGACTGTAAAGAATGCAAGAACGTTAAAGGATTGTGATCAGAAAACACTTCAACATGCATTCCTCCTCCCACATACGCATCAAAGAACTGAAGAGCCCAGATTAAAGATAGAGCCTCTTGTTCGATCACAGAGTAATTTTTCTGATAAGTGTTAAACTTACGAGAAAAAAAACTAACGGGATAGTCCAACCCATTCTCCCCTGTCTGTAATAAGACAGCTCCAGCACCAACCTGGCTGGCATCCACCTGTAACTTAAAGGGTTTCTCCAGCCTCGGGGCAGCCAGAACAGGAGCAGTAGTCAATAACAGTTTGAGATTCTCAAAGGCTCTCTGACAATTTTCTCTCCATTCAAATTTCACTGAATTCCTGAGCAAGTCAGTAAGCGGAGAAACCACGGTTGAAAAGTTAGAGCAGAACCCCCGGTAATAACCGACCATCCCCAAGAAACGCATAAGTTCTTTCTTGGTAGATGGAGAAGGAAACTGCTGAATGGCCAGAACTTTAGCCTGAACTGGACGTACTTTACCTTGGCCAACTTCTTTCCCCAAGTATCTTACAGTAGCCTTGGCAAACTCACACTTTGCCAAGTTAACTGTCAGATGTGCCTCAGTCAGCCGAGCCAAAAGAGCTCGCAAACGAATCAAGTGTTGTTCCCAAGTCTCGCTGAAAACAATAACGTCATCTAAATACACTGCACACCCCTCCAGCCCGAATACCACTCGGTTCATCAGTCGCTGGAAAGTGGCAGGTGCATTTCGCAAGCCAAAACTCATAACAGAGTACGAGTATAATCCCGACGATGTTATAAACGAAGTTACCTCTCTAGCTCTAGGAGTTAATGGAACTTGCCAGTACCCTTTAAGAAGATCCAACTTACTCACAAAGTTAGCTGTACCCACCTGATCTACACAATCCTCCATTCGAGGAAGTGGAAAAACATCAGGCTTTGTGATGGCGTTTAACTTGCGGTAGTCTGTACAAAATCTAAAAGTTGAATCTGCTTTCCTCACTAGCAAGCAAGGTGAAGCCCAACTTGAGCACGACGGTACTGCTATTCCGTTCTCGAGCATATATTGGATCTCAGACTCCAATGCTTCTCTCTTACTAACTGGAACCCTATAAAACCGCTGATGAATAGGCTGTGCCTCTCCCACATCCACATCATGCTCAATCAGATGAGTACGAGTGGGTATATCTGAAAACAGACCAGAAAACTCCATTAACATCTGGGTTAGATCTTTATTTTGAACATCCGTTAAATGTACAAAAAGAGCATCTAAATTCTGAAGAGTCTCAGAATTCTTTAATCGAGGTAACAAAACACAATCTTCAGGAACAACTGTATCCTCCCCAACCATATCTCCTCCCCCCTCAACAAAAGATTGATATGACTCAAAAGAAGCAGTAACAACAGGAGCAACTAATTTAGTTGGCTGAACCTCAGAATTTCGAGAACGATAAGATTTAAGCAAATTTACATGAAAACACTGTTTAGATTTACGCCTATCTGGAGTTGCGACTTGATAGTTTTCACCAGACAGCTTCCGAAGAACAGTATAGGGCCCAGTAAACTTAGCACATAAAGGAGACCCAGGAGATGGTAACAAAAGTAACACCTGGTCACCCGGTGTAAAGACACGCACTTCAGCCTGCTTATCAAAGTGATTCTTCATCTTCTCTTGTGCAATAGTCAGGTTCTTCTGTGCACTCAATCCGGCCAAAAACAAACGTCTACGAAAACCATTCATATACTCTACCAAATTTTGCGGAGGATCCTCCTCAACTAGTCCCTCACGCAAAACAGAAAGAGGTCCACGTACACTATGACCGAAGACTAAATCGTTTGGGCTAAATCCCAAACTCTCCTGCTGTACTTCCCTAGCAGCAAGTAAAAGCCAGGGTAAACCCTCCTCCCAATCACGATTTAGCTCTACACAATAAGCACGCAAAAGTGATTTCAAAGTCTGGTGAAATCGTTCAATCACACCCTGACTTTGAGGACGAAATATGCTTGATCGATTGTGTTTCACTTTAAGTACCTTCAGAACCTCAGCAAACATACGAGACGTAAAATTAGTACCGTTATCACTTTGAATAATTTTAGGTATCCCGAAAATAGATATGAACTGAGATAACGCCTTGACAACCGATTTAGTGGTAATGCTTCGGAGAGCATAAGCAGCTGGATAACGGGTTGCTTGACACATAACTGTCAACAGATATATACTCCCCGATTTTGATGGAGGCAGTGGTCCCACACAATCAATTAATAAATGCTCAAACGGTTTGCTTGTAACAACGATGGGACTTAAAGGCACTGGTTTCAATAACTGGTTTGGCTTCCCAGTTACCTGGCACGTGTGACACGTTCGGATGAAGGATGATATATCCTTCTTTAACCGGGGCCAGTAAAACTGTCTTAAAATTTTGCCGTAGGTCTTTTTTACTCCTAAATGTCCAGCCACTTCACCATGTGCTTGTTGTAATACTATGTCTCGAAATTGTTTTGGCACTACCACTTGAATTAAACACTCTTGGCTTACATCAATCTTTCTACTGGGAACATACTTCCTTAGAAGCACCTCATTTTGGATAAAACATCCACTAACAGCACTCCTTACCTCCTGAGGCGAAATTACAGCATCAAACAACTTCTGCAACTCAGGGTCCTCCTGCTGTGCTTCTACCAACTCCTTGTGAGAAATAGGTGAAAGGCTAGACAAACCAGGCACAACATATTTTGACACTTGTTTCTCAAACGCCATCTCACGACTCCTAGCACGAGTCACAACACAAGAAGTAAACACTTCAGGAAAAGTTTGATGCAAATTGTCAGAGTTCTCAATGACTGGAATAGGCACTACCTCAGGAGGTGGAATCACCTCGCGCCATACTCTACCTCCAGCCAAATTGTTGCCCAGGATGACAGCAACCCCATCCACTGGTAAAGATGGACGAATTCCTAAAGATACTTCTCCACAAATCAGGTCAGAAGTCAAGTGTACTCTATGTAGAGGAACAGAAAGGGTGTTTAATCCAATTCCCCTAATCAGAACACTCCTATCTTCACTTGAAATCTGAGAAAAGGGCAGAACAGATTCAAGAATAAAAGACTCTGATGATCCTGTATCTCTCAAGATTTTAACTGGTATTTTATCCTCAGAGCCTGTCAAAGACACACAACCCTCCGTAATAAACGGTACAAAATTCTTTAAGGCTACTAATTTGGAGTCAAATACTTCCTTTCCTATTTCTAATGAAGTACAATGATCGCTGCTAGTTTCAGTAACATCAGTCACTAACACGGGACTAACATGCGATTTCTTTTTCCCCACATTCCACTTAGCAGCCAAAACTGGGCATTTGTTTTTCCAATGGCCCAGACTAAAACAATAGTTACACACCAAGTCTTTATCGGATTTCATCCGACCTCTGTTCTCTGATTTTGAAGGATACATTTGTTCACATTTCTTTGCTCCAGCTGTATTTTCATTAAAGTTACAACTCTGCGGACTTGATCTGTCTTCTCTATATACCCTTCTATGCGTTAATACATAATCGCTACAGGGATGAGGTTCTGAAATTGTCCAAGTGGTGTTTGGCAAACAACTTGACTCTCAACACCTCAAAAACAAAAGAAATCATTCTGGACTTCAGGAGACACCGGGCAGACCTGAGCCCTCTCTGCATTAACCCCCTGAGGTCGACGGTATCGCCGGCGATACCAGCTCGCTTTTTTTTTTATCAGTGTAAAAGAAACTCATGAATACTCTGTTGACTTTGATTTTCCATAGGAGTTCCATACATCAATCGATTCTGTTAAATGTGTATTATTTTTATGTATACTCACAATAAAAACATAGTGTTGTGCTTTTCGACAAATAAAGAAAAATAAACACGAAGCGAGTTCTGCCTTCTCTCTGTCCGTGTAGTCCATTCTGAAACGCGTCCGAAAATGAACCATAACTCAGTGAATACTTCTCACACATACAAGTGATATATGTCTTTATGAAGCTTGAAATCTCTTCTTTTAAATGAAGTAATTTATATAAAAAACAAATATTCTCATCTTGTGAAATCTGTATTAAAAGAGAGCGATTCCAGTCGACCTAATTAGAGCTAATTCAAATGTAATGTGACTCCGCCCACGGAGAGCGCACGCTATTCAAACGCAAATGGCTGAGGTAATCCGCAATCCTGTGAACGCCCCCATCAGCTCGAGAAAACCAAAACACAAGTTTATTCAGAACATTACTTGCTTACACCGTCTTGCAGCGCTGTGAGGAATAATGAGGAATACGAGGAATACGAGCTGAGGAATACTAGTAAGTTTTTCCTTCTCGGGTTTCTGTTTATTGACGAATGAACGGCATGCGCTCTGTTTTTTCTCCATTATGGACGCGAGCTCTAAAAAAAAAAACACTAAAAGACTTTCAAACTTTCACAGAGACCTCAAAACAGAAAGTACAAATCCTTTCTTTAAAACGAATTTCGTTTTGTATCAATTGTATCTTAATTTTAATATTTTTTTCACTAACAACTTTCCTGGATTTAAAGTAAATCTGCCAAAACTGCAGCTTCCATTGCATCTTTTGGTTTTTTCTCATTTAAGTATGTAGCAATGTAATCGGGCACAATATTCTTGAGTTGTTCTAAAATGATTAAATCACGCAATTTTTCAAAGTTATCAACAGCGGACGCAACACACCAACGATCAAAATAAGAAACCAGATCTCTTACCACCTCACAGTGAGTCTGACGATCACCTTTTCTCCAGCTTCGAAATCGCTGGCGATAGGCTTCAGGAACTAGTTCGTAGGCCTTCAAAATAGCAGCTTTTACCTTGTCATAATCCTTTCTGTCCTCCATTGGAAGTGCGGCAAACGCCTCCTGTGCTTTCCCCGTGATTACCGTTTGAAGCATGACAATTCGGATAGACCTCGGCCAATCTCTTTCTTCGGACATAGTCTCGAATAGAGAAAAGAAAATATCAGGGTCATGGTCATTAAATCTAGGAAGCAGTCTTAGATTACTTGACAAGTCAAACCCATCAGATAAACCTGAACCTCTCTCCCCGACATCTGACATTCTCCCTTCCTTTACTAATCTCAAACGCGCCACCTGTAGCTCATGATCACGTGTGGACTCCTCAGCGGCTATTCTCATTTGTTCAAACTCAAGTTCGTTTTGTCTACGCAGGTTCTCATTTTTCAATCTTTCAATCTCTAACTCACACTGTTTAGTCTCTTTAATCAACTCTCTATCGTGAAGCTGCTGCATTTGTAAAATCTCTTTTTTTTCCTCAAAAGATAACCCCGAAAAAATATCTACAGCACCTTTCGGATCTGAACTGGTTTTTCTCTCTGGAGAAGCCACCATAAGGTTATTTTCACATAACCAATTTTTCACAACAGATCTTAGTTCCTTTTTCTTTGCTTTCTTATCGACCTCACTGATTTTGAAATGATCTACAAGTTCCCATAATTGTTGTTTTACAAAGTCTATTCTCCTATAGACGTCATTCTGCTCTCAAAAAAATATTAGGCCTACTCCCAAAAATAAAAAGCAAGTGCATTTATTTCCCTTTCGGAACAAAACAAACAGGTGAAACACTCATTCACTCTCTCCCCTAAACTGCCTAACAACCCACTAAACTAACATAAGCCTAGTCTTCGTACAACTTCCAAGAACAAAGCGACTTTAAACACAAATACCGATGATTTAAAAATTGAACAAACAGCTCAATCAAAAACCACGGCGGTGTACTTCGCCCAGAAGCCTGCACAAAAATAAAAAAGGCAAAATAACAAAATCAACGCTAAGCATTGCTAATTCCTACCCGGGAGAAAATGAACAATATACACCTGTAAGAAAGAAAAAAAATGCACTTACCTTTTACAACTACACAAACCCAGGAGACTGTTTAAACGCAATATCTGTATACACGTGTCTCAAAACAACGCGCACTACCGAAAATTCAATATTGTATTTATTTTACTCTAATCGAAATCATACCAAATATCAAATTTCATATTAAATAATTTCGTTTTTAGACGAGCCCCCATTTGTTACGATCTCTAGTGAATCATAACAAACAATAAGGGAGTCTCCACACGCCAGCAATAATTAATCAATGAATTTATTTGTAAGTCCAAAGATTAGGGATCAGTTTAAGTGAAAATCAGTGTGTTAGTAGTTGTGTGTAAAGTTCGTAAATGAAAGTCAATCATCCAACCATCTCATATGAGATGGATCAAAGGGCGGCAGAGGTCTCCCATGTTCCTCACAATCTCCAGAGTTCTCCAAGCCGTCAAGAGTCCAAACCAAACGAACGGAACAGAACCAGCCCAAGGATTAGGCTACACAAGCTCAATCCTCTCCCCTCCTTCCTCTCCTCTCTGTCTCAGACTCTTATAGGAGGTAATAATTGCTTTCAGGTGTACAACCACTCACTCCGGCCAGTCACCTGTAACTCCGAGACAATGAGTTAATCACTGAGATCGTCACACATGGCTAGCCGTGGATTATCCCGCTTATACCTTGGTTATTTGCCAAGTTAAAAATAAGTTAAAGCTGTAACTGATGTTTACAGTGTAATTTTTTAACAGACGTGTAAAAATGACGGTTATTTCTTAAGTTAAGGCTCGTCAGTTCTTGCACTCCGTCCGCTTTAAACAAAGTAGAGCCATCGGATTGCTTTTATTTGAATGAATTCACATTTATTTAAATTCATTATTAAAAGAGAGAGACAGAGAACTGAAGGAGAAGGAACAGAGAGAGAGAGAGATGCGTGCGCGAGTTACCTGTGTGCGTCGATCTCTTCTTTAAAGTCTAGCAGCTACAGTCCCCTCGTTGCTTAAGCATATAGCTAACTTAAAGGTGCATTATGCAACTTTTAAAGTTAAAAATACCCGTTATTCTAACCCATACATGCTTAAACAATTGCCTGATGGGCTGAATGAGCCCTTCTCTGATCAATGCGATTGCCTCTATAATCCTGTACAGTAAAATAAATAAGAGGGATTCGGGTCGGAATCTGAGACTGGGCGTGACGTCATGCGCGTTCAGTTGCAGTGCTGCAGTTTCATTTGTCGCCAGAGGGGGGCATAGTTCTGCAAAAACTCAGAGACTTGCGTTATGCACCTTTAATGATTCTTTAATGGATTTATTACAATTATTTATGAATGACAGGCAACACTGATACAAATTAAACGATATTCAAAAATCATCCATTTAGCCTACTAAACGTTTTCATATGCGTCTCTCACTCTGCTTGCAAGTGTATCTGTGTTACTATGGTTACCAATGTAGCGGATTAATTTCGAACTGTAATCAAACTGACTGGAACTACCTGTGCATTAAACGGTTTTACTGCACACCTTCCAGCCAATCAGAATCGAGTATTTAAACAGCCCATGGTATAATATTTAATGTTTAATGTCTTATTACGTACTCACGTTTCACGCAAATGGATAAAAGGAGGGGCATGGCTAAGAGAGAAGAAAAAAGGGAACACGAGTCAGAGAAAAGAGAAGATTGTAGAGGTTAAATAATAGGATTTTCACACGATAATCCCGTATGTAAACCGACTGAATCGGTCATTAGTATTTGTATTTTGCTAATAAGAACTTTATTTAGCAAGCATTAGTAATATTCATCATGGATTTTACTCAGCACGATCACTCCATGCGCTCGTGTGGTGATTAGCACGAGCGACGAGCCGGATCACATTCATCGAAGAGAAGGTGAACCAGATAGCGCTCCAGGTGACCGGAAAACCCAGAGTTCCTCCGGATGGAATGGATTCCGGAGTTTCTTCAGCTGCAGACCGAGGGAGGCTATGTCAAGATCGAAAGGGCTCATCGCACCCTAGCACCCAGGCCAGGAGTCAAGGAGAGACCGCGACCGCTGGTGGTGCGTATGCGGTTTGAGAACAATAAAATCTCCTTCTTTCAAGATTTCTCCGCTTTTGTGATCTGAAAGCGTAAGAAATTTGACTCGGTCAAACGCCGCTTGCAGGAGATCGGAGCCCGCTATGCAATGTTATATCCAGCTAAGCTGCGAGTAACGATGGGGAATACCACCAAGATCTTCACCACGCCAGCAGCGGTCTCGGAATTTATAGCGGAGACTGTTCATCTTGATCGAGCCGTGGTTGCTGTCAGTTCACCCTCGGGATAGGCCTGTGGTGGGTGAAGGAATCTTTCGGTGCGGTGCGTGACGCCGAAACATTGACATGAATGCGTTTCTTTCTCCTTTTGTCTGTTTTGTGTCTGGTATATTTTCTTTCTTTTGCTGGACGGTGCGGACGATGTGATTATGCAAGTTTACCTCTTGAGTGGGTTTTTTGTTCAGATTTTTATTCCGTGCTGTTCGGAAAGTGTTGGGATTTTTGGGGTAAAGAGTTCCCTTTATGAGTAGGGAAAGCGCCTCTTCCTTTCTTATTTTTTTTTTATTTATTTATTTTTATTAAATTGTTCTATTCAATGTTCTATTGCCCGGAAATGTTTGTACTTCTTCCTTTTGTACAATGCAAAACAAAAAAACTAAATTATGCAAAAATGTTAGTGCAGGAGATCTATTTATGTTATTTATTATTATCATTTTATTTTTTATGCTTTTTCATTTTATTAAAATAAATGTATAGATGGTTATTAATAATTTCATTGATCTGGCCCTGTTGCAGGAGGCACATTTGAATGACAAGGAACATGCCAGTCTCAGACATAGATGGATTGGTCAAATTTATTTTTCTTCCTTTACAACGAGTAGTAGGGGTGTAGCTATCGTTGCTAATAGAAATCTACCCCTTAAGATTATAAATAGCACTAAGGATAAACAAGGCTGTTACGTTACTGTTAGAGGGCTACTGTATGGAGTGGAGATCACTTTTTTAAATATATACTGCCCACCAAACCTTTCTCCTGAGCTGATCACAAAGGCTTTTTCAGATTTGCTAGATACTGCTTCTGCTACTGTAATTGTAGGGGGAGATTTTAATTGTTTGTTGAATCCTTTACTGGATAGACTACCTCCAAAAAATTGCCCTCCATCCAATCAATCCAAAACATTATCTGCTTTATGCGAGGAATTAGGTTTTTCTGATGTTTGGCGTATACTTAACCCTTTGCAAACAGATTTGACCTTCTACTCTCCTTCCCATAAATGTTATTCAAGGATTGACAATTTTTTTGTCCCAAGTGTAATTCTGCAATATATCTCCCATTGTTTCATAAGCAATACTGTGGTTTCCGATCATGCCATGGTTATATTAGTTATATCTTATTCCAGTACTAAAAAACGGAAGCAAGTAGAGAAACAGGAACACTTAGAACAAGAACTCAAAAGAGCAACTGAAGATCATGTGAATGATGCGTCTCCTGCCAATCTGGAGAAGCTGGTGTAATACGCTCTTCTTTGGATTCTTTGTTATTGCAACAGGCCAACACTAAAATACTGTTTTCAAAGCAAAGACTGTATGACATGCGTTCCACATTTATCAACTGAAGATTTTCATCAGACATGGACCCCATACCTTGATTGTATTGATGATTCTTTAAGTAATATTTTGAGGTTTGGTATAATGCTCCTGTCACCTTTTTTCTTTTCTTTTTTACTTTCTTTATTTACTTATTATCATTATTATTATTTGTACTGTAATTTCCGGGCTTTGTTGTTGTTTTTTTTTTTTTTTTGTTCAGGTTGTTAATGGTTGTAATGTTGATAAATAGATAAAAAAAAAAAAAAAAAAAACCTCATAAGACTAGTATTGATTCAATAGTCTTTATTGCTGCTGAAGGGAATGGAAAATACATGTGATTATTATAGGTAATCATAACTGTGAAACAAATACTTACCCAGGCCCCAGGTTTAACATAGCAGGTATCATTACTGGGGTTACATACAAAGTACATATACACAAATACGCAAACCATAGAAACCCCAAATAAGGAGAAAGAATTAATATTAAGACTGACTATGGATAATAAGGGAATAAAAACTAAAGTAAACTGAGAACTCCAGAATAAGCATAAAAAACTAAGGGGGGAAATATATAAACAATAGCTAGGATACTCTGGAACAGCGGGAAGAAGAAAACACCACTAAAATAGACGATTAGATCTAGGTGTAACTTTAGAGGCAGGTATACACTGTGCGATGTCTGTGCGATTTCAGCAAGGTACCTACTCACACTGAACGAGCAGATCGCAGGCGATGTAAAGCCAAAGCTCAGGATTTATGTGCTCACACAATACGGTCCGAACGTCGAGCTGCGACTTCACTGCTCACACTATACGTGTGAAATATGTGCGGGTTGCGCCTATAGACGATATCATGTATCCAGAGATATTGTCAAAACAAGCATCAGCTATCAATATCAAGATGGCTTAGCATTTCCAATTTATGTATTAAATTATTTGTATTATTATTATTATTATTATTATTATTAGGGAAGGCCTAGGATAGGCTATTATAATTAATTTGCCACGCAATAATTTCATTTTTCATTTTGATATAAGTCATAATAAAACTGCTTAAACGTATCATTTATAACACCACAATCAAATGATTGCTTTCCAGAAGAATCCATAATAGAGTTGATAAACTGTGGGCCAGATTTCTCCTTCAGTAAATAAGATAGATACTCGTTAGGCTTATTGCCATGCTCATACAGTCTTTGCTTTGAAAACAGTATTTTAGTGTTGGCCTTTTGCAATAACAAAGAATCCAAAGAAGCGCGTATTACACCAGCTTCTCCAGATTGGCAGGAGACGCATCATTCACATGATCTTCAGTTGCTCTTTTGAGTTCTTGTTCTAAGCGTTCCTGTTTCTCTACTTGCTTCCGTTTTTTAGTACTGGAATAAGATATAACTAATATAACCATGGCATGATCGGAAACCACAGTATTGCTTATGAAACAACGGGATATATATTGCAGAATTACACTTGGGACAAAGAAATAGTCAATCCGTGAATAACATTTATGGGGAGGAGAGTAGAAGGTAAAATCTGTTTGCAAAGGCTTAAGTATACACCAAACATCAGAAAAACCTAATTCCTCGCATAAAGCAGATAATGTTTTGGATTGATTGGATGGAGGGCAATTTTTTGGAGGTAGTCTATCCAGTAAATTAGGGCCCTCTGCCCCTTCTGGTAAGCCAACAATACATATATTTTTGCGCCGTCCTCTGTTCTCCAGATCATCAGCGTGCTCTGTAAGCAACAAGATTTGCTTTGCTAATTCCACAACGATTCTTCGTTTGGCCTCATCTAGCCGCGTTTTACAGTTCTCCAATTCCTGGGAGTGAGCATGTACAATCTCAGCTAGGGGATCTAGTTCGGCAGCTATTGTTTTCAAAATGTCTCCGTTATGTGTTGAAATGCCTTCACCATGGTCGTTGCAGGCCTGATGTTTTCCAGAATGCGACGTGTCCCACGATACGATGATGTCGTGGCTTCGGCTGTCTTACTCTCCCGCGATACAACAGAGGAACTCCAGGCTTTTCCGGTCACCTGGAGCGCTATCTGTTTCGACGGTCTGTCCTTCACTGCCAGAGGAACTCCAGGCTTTTCCGGTCACCTGGAGCGCTATCTGTTTCGACGGTCTGTCCTTCGTTGCCAGAGGAACTCTGGGTTTTCTGGTCACCCGGAGCGCTATCTGGTTAACCTTCTCTTTGATGAATGTGATCCGGCTCGTTGCTTGTGCTAATCACCACACGAGCGCATGGAGTGAACGTGCTGAGTAAAATCCATGACGAATATTACTAATACTTGCTAAATAAAGTTCTTATTAGCAAAATACTAATAATAATGACCGATTCAGTCGATATACATGAAACCGGCTGAAAGCGGCACTAAAAAACTGCTTTAAAACTTTCACAGAGACCTCAAACAAAAGCACAAAGCCTGTCTTTGAAGTGAATTTCATTTTGTATTAATTGTATCTTAATTTTAATCAATGTTTCATCAACCAATTGCCTGGATTTAATAAAATGAAGTTTTATGTTCGAGAGGAGCACGTTCAGGTAATCAACCAATCAGCACAAGTGGAAGCCAGTATAAATAAAGCCTTTCCTCACCTCTGTCTCATGTCAAGTTTCACAGCATCCCTCCACCACCCCATCACCTCACTCTCGGCCGGTTTCTATCCCAGTAAAAAGGGGGAGTACTCTGGGTTCAGGCCAAATTCTGAGCTCGGAGCCCTCCCCCGGACAGCATGCCAAAGAAAACACTTTTTGGGGGCATTTTGTTTGTGTTCAGGCTTTCTCAGTTGTCTGTGAAAGAGGTTCTGTATAATGGAATGCAACTCGAGGATCAGCGTGATTCTGTACCTCAGATCAGCCTGACTCTCAGCATCATGTATTTCCTAATGTCAGGGTTCGCATCTCTTCTCTTTATTCCAGAGCATTTGATGTTTTGTATTGATTATCTTTGAACTGATTATGAAATTGGCATGATACATTTATCTGACATAATAAATTGTAAACATTTGATTTTATCCTAACGGACTCTAACATTGTTTTCATTAAAGAGTTTAAAAAGAATAGTCAAACATTCGCATACATTTAATGTTGCACGGATATCATTAAAACCTTTTTACTTATGGAGTCAGATGAAATAACTAGAGAATACATAGGAGAAATATTTATAAATGTATTTGATTTAAAGTTTTAGACAGTAACACGCAGTTTCCCCGCTGGTCGGATGCCTGTTTTTGGGCCGATCGAGTGCGGGATTACAAAGTTACATGGTTAGGAAAGGATAAAAGAAGATTGTAACTGTTGCTCTGTCTCTTTTTGTGCTCTTGCTCTCTTTTGCTCTTGGTCCCTTCTCCCCTCTCTCTCTCTCTCTCTCTCTCTCTCTCTCTGGTAACATTTTACATATATGCTGGGTACAATTAATGGTATAAGTTATCATCATCTATTTTGTAACTATTTTAAGTGTAACCATAACCATATTTTGTCATTAAACCTTTTCAATTACAAATAATGTGCTAACTAGTTTTGATTTGGTATTGACTTTGAAGTGCTTCATATTGCAATACAATATCATCACTCTCTTCAGCAACGCTCTCCCACATATTAAGCTATTGTAACTGCGCTTATTTCCGTCGCTGGTATTGTAAGGACCATCCATTAGCCCAACGACGGAATCCAACGGCCTGGCGAAGGTTTAAAGCGTGTATGTCTTTTCAGCGATCCAGTGAAGTTCACTTAATTTATTGGAACTTAGTTTTAGTATTACTTGAGCTCTATGCGTAATCTGACTCCAATTTCAAATGATAATCAAATTTAGATCGTATTTCTGATTAGAAAATAATCATAAACATTGATTATGAATTAATTTAGATCTTTGATTATTCTGAGTATCCCATACTTTCAGTTATTAATTCATTATGGACCCAATGCCGCACAGAGATCACGTCGGCCAATTCGTGTTTCTCACGGACACAAACTTGTTAATTCTGATTTTAGTCAGAGGATGTAGGGTTTGCTAATACCTCTAAAGTCGGTCGCCTACTGCTTACTCGGACTAGAGAGTGTAGTTTAATTTAGCCACTTCCATACAACTTGCTAAACCAGTGATAGACAGAAATCAAAAGGTCTTCATGATGACGTGCCTACTGCTCCGTTCATACATGCGCCTTTAGTTTGACCTACCTTAACTAAGATTTGCGGTAGCACCAGCCTCCTTAATATATTAAAATAATGATTTCAGAATACTTCAGAATAAATCAAGATGTAACATTTATTTGTCAGGTAAAAATGTATCATGCCAATTACAGAAGTAAATGATTAAAAGCCAATTCAAAAATACATGACATCATTTACTCAAAGATGATTCTAAAAGTAAGTAATGTTTTCCTGACACAAGACACACAGTAATACTGACATGCATTACTGTGGGGGATTCTCCTGGTAAAAGATTCCCAAAGTGTGTTCTATTCCCTCGCCTTAAATACCAGACCAGAACAGAAGGGGGTTATACAAATGTTGTTTAGAGTTGGTTGGGCCAATCCATGTACCCCAGGCCAGGGGGGTAGCACCTGATTTCAGGAGATATCGTAAAGAGATATCAGCCAGAGAGGAGATACAGGATTCTCCTGAGTTCTCAATCTTTCTCATTAAACCAATGACTGCAATGAAATTAAGACCATTTTACCAATCGCACTGAGACCCTTAAAATGACACCAAACATGAAAAGGAAAAACAACACATTCACAAGATACACCATAAGCGATATATGGACATTCTTAATGAACTTTCAGTGCCTTGAGGAGGGAGAGGGGGGATGAGTTGAAGTCAAACAAAGGGACAATGAGATAGTTTGGGCAGGACAAGGTTCTGTGCTCTGTCTTTGTTATCTGCTGTCCAAGGGGCATTTTATGGCTTTATTGCAGGGTGCGTTTTATTTAGCAGGAAAATCAGTCCTTACAGTATAAGTGGCAGTGGGTGGAATAAACAAGAAATGTGCAGTTTTCTACCATCTTGCTGACAACGCTTCTTTAGTCATTCGGCAGACTTGCAGACTGAACCCCTGCAGGAAATCCACCCTTCCAGGCTATGCTTAGCATTACTGTCAGTTTCACTTCTTTATTTTAGCAGTTTCCAGCATACATACAACCGGCGTCGCGTCATAGAACGTCTCTGAAAAGGTTCACGCCCACTTTTAGGGGAAAACAATCCGGCGAGCGCCATACACAGTAACGGATTGAGGACGTGTACTAACCCTTACAAACATGTAATTTGTATTTAAACTTTTTTTTCACACAGTAGGCTACCCCTATTATGTATTTGTATTTAATTATTTTTTTCCACACAGTATTTTGTATTTTTTATTTTATTTTAAATACATTTCCATGTATTTATGCCCATCTCTGCCTGCCATCATCATCAATATCTTGCTGAACATGGAAATATCATAAATTACGGATGATACTATCGAAAGCTAAATCAGGCTAGTTGTATGGCTGGACAGAAAAGTGCACTCAGTAGCTACTCTAAATATAAAGACATAATATTATACATTTAAAGATGTTTACTTCTTAAAACAGTAGTAAAATCATTCACTGGCTAGCTGGTGACTCGATGAGGTACGACTAAATGTCCGGGTAAAACACTTCTGGCCAATGGGTGGGGTTGTTAGACCAATTTGACGCTGGTAGAATGAAAGGGACATGTTTTTAAGTTGCCCAAATTAAGTTTAAAAAATTTATCGTTCACGCTCTATGGAATGCAGGGTGGACATATAATTACTCGACATATTTCATCTAAGTGATTTCTGAAGTTATACACGTCTGCCGGCTGTATAGGGACGTTGTTTTGTGCCGCTATTTTGTATTGAAGTCTATGGGAAGTCTGGTTTGTTTGCCCCTAAAAAGGGGCGGTTACGAAATTGACAGTTAAGTTCCCGGATGTGCCGGTTGTATGTATGCCATTAAACTCTAGAAGTAAAATCTTGCCATTATTAAGTGTGCTTGCTGAAAGCGCACACTTATTGTTCTTAAGTTTTCTTCTTCTTATTATTATTATTAAGTGTGCTTGCTGAAAGCGCACACTTATTGTTCTTCTTAAGTTTTCTTCTTCTTCTTCTTCTTATTATTATTATTATTAAGTGTGCTTGCTGAAAGCGCACACTTATTGTTCTTCTTAAGTTTTCTTATTATTATTATTATTATTATTATTATTATTATTATTCCCGGGAGAAAAATTTTGGCCAGCTCCTGCGCCTAGGCCCTTTGAGACAGAGACACCGTTCCAACTTTAAAACGTTCGGTCAGTACCGGTGTAAGTTGCTCGCGAAGATGACATCACAAGTCCATGTCGTTCGTCCGCCATAGTGGATTGAACAGAAAGCGAAACTAAAGTTTCACAGGTCACAAATTTGGTCCGAACTTCACGAAACTGGACGTACATGATCCTTGGAGCAAGCCTGACAAAAGTTACTAGAAGGATTTTTGATTTTTGGAAGCGTTTGCCTGTCACAGCCAAACGAAATCGGCGGCGTAGTCGCCAAAACAGGAAGTAGTTCATATTTCAGGAACGCTGTCATGTATCGAAACCAAACTTTATACATGAACTCGGGACTCCAATGTGAGGAAGCACAAGATCTGAATTGTTTTAATTTTTTGTTTATTTCAGGCTAATAGACAAACCCATTTACCTATGTCTATGCAAGAGTTAGATTTAATGTTAATGCATTTAGACAGTAGGTGGCACTGTTGTATTACATTTCACAGAGCAGCCAAGTCAGTGTATAGACTGCATTCGTTTTTATTAGGTTTGTCTTAATAAATGCAGTCATGAATTTCGTTTTTTTGTATCAGTCTAATTTAATCAAATTCATTTATTAATATATACAGATTTGTATGCATGAATTGTGCATTTCCAATCCTCAAAGCAGTTTAAAAAAAAAAAAACTTTATTCAAAATACATCATGCTCTTCTTCGATAACCGAACAAACAATTAATTGTCTGTGGCTGTGTTTGTGCGCGCGGGAAATATGCTGCGCATAACAATAGAAAACAAGGAGAAATGCGCAGTCACATGCTCAAACAATCAACGACGTCGCTCTAGAGGTGCGTTGTGGACTGCGAAGTGGACTTCACAGGGTATTCCACCATCTTAAATTAGAGTCTAATCCGAAGGGAGCGAACATGTTCAGTTCGAAGGGCACTGCGCACGGCATAGGGAATAAGGGAACATCGATACATCACTTCACAGGAAGTGGAGAGCGATGATCACACACCCAACTGTCATTTCGCGCATCAGGTCATCACCAGTCAGAACGGTCATAACTAACGATGGAGGAGTTTACGTAGGCTATGTGTGTAAGTAATACATTTCGCCATTGTTATACAAATGACAGTATTTTTAACGGTTATTGTTGTGAATATTACATATACTATTTTTGATGATTATAATTTACCTCAGTGAATGCAGCTAGCTTAGCTAGTTTGTGAAGTAAAGTGATTTTATTTTAGGTAGTTGTAAAATAGTGCAATATAATTGTAAATATATAATATAATAATAAAAATTCAAATATGAATGTAGCCCTATATATATTTGTTATATCATAATCTGCGCGACTCTTTCTTTGATGACATTTGCTGGGCGTTTCAAATGAGCGGTTATTGTCAGTGAAGTCCATTTCAACTGATATACCGTGCTCAGGGAGTAGGGGAGCAGTGAACATTGCATATGGACCCTGTCGAATGGAACGCACATTAGATGTGTAAAAACAAGTGGAAAGCGCGAGCGCGCCGCTGTCTCCTTTCGCTTGTTCTCTTGTGGCGTCTGTCGTTTCTATGCAACCATGAACTGCGCTCTCCATGATGACAAGAGCTGTGTCTGAAATCGCTCCCTATCCACTATATAGTGCACTATTTAGGGTGTCGGCCATTTTGTAGTGGTGTCCGAATTCTGAGTGAACGACATCATTCCCTACATTCTTCACTACTTTTATCCACAATCCTCTCTGAATTCGAGTGTACATACGATGTACACTTGCTGAGACACTATTTCCCACAATCCAACACGATAAGGCGATAGAGCGCGAATGAAAAATAAACAAAAATGTCACCATGGCAACGGTGCACGCGAGTTAGAAAACAATCATTTATAAGACCAGACGCCTGGTTATATATTTATATATACCGTTATACCTATATTTGAAAAATCAAATGTGTTGTGTAGTGTTTTGTTCTCTTTTATTTTCACATATAAATTAAAAAAGTAAATAAATATGACAAGCAAGTGTTTTTATTATCTTTTTTAAAAATTAAATAACGCAATAAACGTGAAAAATACATACATACAATGGTTACATACAATTCATACAGCCAAAAAAAGGAAATATTAAAGATGGGAAGGTAATGTTTATGACAAATTGTCCGAGCTCTCTGCGTGATAATTATGTCAGCGTCCAAATTCTTTGCTGATGTAGTGCACTCAACTGCCATTCACTATGTAGGGATTAGTGAACGAATGAGCGGTTTCAGACACAGCTAAGGAAGTATCAGCAAAAGATTACTAGATTTCTAGCCCTTGCATTAGCTTTACTACTAGATATATTTATGGAGATGAAAAATAATAAGGCACCCTTTACAGCTATGATCAGCTTTTCGGCCGAGCATTCAATGTTGTTACCCTGCAAGCTGATGGTTCGTTGCTGCCGCGCTCTATCACTCGCACACCATAAAGAGCAAATCGTTTTTTAATGTTTCAATTTCGTGATTAAAATGACATAATTAGGAAGCGGATAATTTCTTCATAAACAGCTCATTATGACTCAATGTTAGAATGCTGCACCTACACTCGATAGTGTGAATAAGATCAGCGCAACGCAGACCACTGCATTGACAGGGTAAAACACATGATCTGTCTACGGCCAGGGCTCAGCGGAAGACAGAAAATGCCGGTCCAGCGCTGATTGAGGAATTAAATTCGAAAATAAAAGACAGTTTGACATCTTTTTTCTCGCATTCTCGCATTTTTTCTCGCATCTCGCATCTATCCACTACCTGCTAACGTTAGTGCACTGCACCCGAGCAAGCACACTTTGCAGTTCCTCCGGAAATGCATTTCCCTTTCAAGGGAACTCGAGCTGCGTCAAACGCTGTGGGAACGCCCCTGCGTGAGTGCGTCATGAAGCACGTATGGAATCAGTCCAATGGCGAGACGGAACGTCATAGGCGGGTGACGTCATCGACCAGGAAACTATAAAGCACCCCAGAATCACAAATGCGACAGCTTCTGTGCCTTCAGCAAGCGCTCTGTGTGTGAATATTGTCCAAAGTGTCTCTGTCTGTCATTTAGTGTTTCACTAAGCAGCATATATATATATATATATATTATCATGGCGAGCGAACAGCAATTTAGAAAGTGTGTTCCCCCTTGTCCTCGTTATCTTACTGGTGGGGATACACACGATCTATGTGTTGTTTGTTTGGGAGTTCAGCATGCCCAGTCAGCTCTCGAGGGGGCTGACTGTGAGCATTGCGAGCGTTTGCCTCTCAGAACGCTCCGCTCCCGCCGAGCACTTTTTGAGGAAAGTGGTTCGGTTCGCGCTCCCCGCGGCTCGGGTCCCGCTTCTGCCGAGGCAGAGCGGCGGCGCTTGACGTGGGGATCGCAGATGGATCTGTCAGCGGGGTTTGAGACGGGCTTTGCCTTATCTCAGCCTTTACCTGCCAGTTCCAGTGCCTCAGTTCAGGGGGAAGCACACGCTGCGGTTTCTTCTCCCCAGGCTGAGGCACCAACATTGCAACTATCCAGTTCTGAGGAGCTGGATGTTGTCAGTATTGAGACTGGGGATACTGAGGACTCGTCACCTCATTCCCCTGAACACGAGGAGCTTATGGAGGTTATTACTCGCGCTGTATCCAAACTGAGTATTGAATGGCCAGCAGCTAGGCAGGAGTCTGTTGTAAAAAGCAAACTAGATGAGAGATTTCTGCCCTCCCGTATTCTACCTCCACGCAGGTGCCTGCCGTTTTTTCCCGACCTCCACACTGAGGTGTCGAAGTCGTGGAAGAAACCGGTTTCGTACCGTATTTTTAGCCCTCAAACATCTACATATTCTAATATTGCGGGGGCTAAATCATATGGTTATGGGGCGATGCCTAAAGCTGAAGAAGCGCTAGCATCTCATCTTTCTGCTGAGGCAGCATCATCTTTAAAGGCACCAGCGCTGCCCTCCAAGCCATTAAGAAATACTTCGGCTTTGGTGGGCAAAGCTTATTCGGCGGCAGGTCAGGCTACATCTTGCTTGCATACAATGTCAATCTTACAAGCGTATCAGGCAGATTTATTAAAAGATGTGAGTGAGAGTGAGGAGGTGAGCACTGATGTTATTCGTGAATTACGTCAGGCTGCTGATTTATCTCTGCGTGCCACCAAAGAGTCGGCAAAACTAATGGGCCGCTCTATGGCAGCTTTGGTGGCCGCAGAGAGACATTTATGGTTAAGTCTTTCTGGTATGAAAGAAAAAGAAAAATCTTTTCTTCTGGATGCTCCAATATCTCCTACTGGTTTATTCGGTGACGCGGTGAATTCGGTCATTGAAAAGTTTCAGGAAGAGAAAAAACAAGCAGCAGCATTTCAGAAATATCTCCCACTCAAAGTCCATGTACCTGGGGCTGCTGGGCGGGGGCAGTCCCGGCCGTCGACAAGCTCCTCTCATAGGGCGCAACAAAAACAGAGTGTAGCGTCTCGTGCCCCTCCTGTCAAACAGTGGGAACAGACGCGGCGCTCTCAGACGAAGTATTCTGGTGGTAAAACCGATCTGAGGACGGTTATTATGGCCAAGAAGGCCTCGTCGACGCCTCCGGTGTCAGGATGCTGAGGGTAGTCCCCACCGTGAGAGAAAGGAGTTCACCGCCGCAGACGGTGCCCATTTTCTCTCGGTGCCCTCAGGGGTCCAGTCTACCAACCCTGCCTTTATGCCGGGGCGTGGACGGGCTCAGCGAGCGTTTTCCCGAGGGACGCTCGCCCTCTCTGAGGAGGGGTTTAGAGCAGTTAAACCAGTCGTTCCCTGCCGGTGCGCCGTTACAGGGCGCTGCGTTTGCTGCTCAAAATATTCCAGAGGCCAGCCTCGAGAGGCTGGTACCCTTAGTAGATTTTCTGGCGGAGTGGAAAAGTCTTCCAAGAGTATCTCAGTGGGTCCTGCAATCGATAGAGAGAGGGTATGCTATCCAGTTCAGATCTCGTCCGCCTCGATTCAGCGGGGTCCTGCCCACTGTGGTGGGCCCCGAGCAGGCTCTGGTTATGGAACAGGAGGTGAAAACGCTTTTGCAAAAGGAGGCTATAGAATGGGTTCCTTCTCCCAGCAGGGAGTCGGGTTATTACAGCCGATATTTCATCGTTCCGAAGAAGGATGGGGGTTGCGTCCAATTCTAGATCTGCGCCTGTTGAACCGTTCTGTAGCGAAGCTCAAGTTCAAAATGCTTACTCTCAAGCAGATCGTGTCACAAATCAGATCCGAGGACTGGTTTGTCACGATCGATCTAAAGGACGCATATTATCCATATTTCCATTCTTCCACAACACAGGAAGTTCCTGAGGTTCGCTTTCGGGGGCGAAGCGTACCAGTACAGGGTTCTTCCATTCGGTCTAGCTTTATCTCCCCGCACATTTACGAAATGTATGGACGCAGCGCTGGTCCCACTGCGACTCCAGGGCATTCGTATTTTAAACTACATCGACGATTGGTTGATTTTGGCTCATTCGGAGCAGCAAGCGGTTCGGCATCGAGATGTCGTCCTCGCGCATATCAAAAGGTTGGGGCTGAGGCTGAATGCCAAGAAAAGTGTGTTATCTCCAGCTCAGAGGACCTCTTTTCTGGGGGTGTTATGGGATTCGGTGGTGATGCAAGCACGCCTCTCCCCTGCTCGCATCTCATCGATTCTCTCAGCCGTGAAACAAGTGAAGCTAGGCCAGTCGCTCACTGTGAAGCAGTTTCAGAGACTGCTGGGTCTGATGGCAGCAGCGTCCAACGTTATACCTTGCGGCCTGTTGTACATGAGACCTTTACAGTGGTGGCTCAGAACCAAGGGGTTTTCCCCGAGGGGGAACCCACTCCGCATGATCAAAGTCACGCGGCGCTGCCTTCGTGCTCTGGTCATGTGGAGAGAACCTTGGTTTCTATCCCAAGGGCCTGTGTTGGGAGCTCTTTGTCGTCGTGTAACGCTAACGACAGATGCTTCCCTCACAGGTTGGGGGGCGATCATGAGTGGTCGTCCAGCCCGGGGTCTGTGGCAGGACCATCATCTCTCGTGGCATATAAATTGTCTAGAAATGTTGGCGGTATTTCAGGCTCTGAAATATTTCCTCCCAGACCTGAGAGACCATCATGTTCTTGTTCGGTCCGACAACACTTCGGTGGTCTCATACATAAATCATCAGGGGGGTCTGCGTTCGCGCCCGTTGTACAAGCTGGCTCGCCAGATCCTCCTATGGTCCCAAGGGAAGCTTCTCTCACTAAGGGCGATTTATATCCCAGGGTATTTGAATCAGGGGGCAGACATCCTGTCGAGGCAGGGGCCGAGGCCCGGGGAGTGGAGACTCCACCCCGAGGTGGTGGAGCTCCTTTGGAAGCACTTCGGTCGTGCCGAGGTGGACCTGTTTGCATCCAGAGAGACCTCGCATTGTCCGCTGTGGTTCTCTCTGAGTCATCCAGCCCCTCTGGGGTTGGATGCTATGGTACAGGCGTGGCCGAGGTCGCGCCTGTACGCTTTTCCCCCGATTGCTCTGCTTCCAGGAGTTCTGGAGAGGGTTCGCACGGACGGGGTAAGTCTATTGTTAGTAGCCCCGTTCTGGCCGGCCCGAGTGTGGTTTGCGGACCTGGTGTCTCTCCTTGACGGCTCTCCTCTGGAGATTCCGATCAGGGGAGACCTTCTATCTCAGGCGAGTGGGTCGATCCTTCACCCCCGCCCAGAACTGTGGAACCTTTGGGCTTGGCCTCTGAGGGGGCCCAGCTCATAGGTACTGGTCTCTCAACTGAGGTTGTTGAGACCATTCTTCACTCCAGAGCTCCATCCACGAGGAGGTTATATGCCTCGAAGTGGAATTTGTTCACTTCTTGGTGTGGAGAACGTCAGCTGGACCCGGTTAACTGCCCAGTGGGTGCAGTGCTGGAGTTTCTGCAGGAGCGTTTCTCCACAGGGTTATCCCCCTCCACGCTAAAAGTGTACGTGGCGGCACTAGCTGCTTACCATGTCCCTTTAAGTGGAGTCTCTTTGGGGAGACACCCGCTAATAACACGCTTCCTTCGTGGTACTTTGAGGCTGAGGCCGCCAATTCGCACGAGGGTGCCATCTTGGGATTTGGCCATTGTGTTGGAAGGTCTTTCCCTGGCTCCTTTCGAGCCCATTGAAGAGGTTTCTGAGAAATTCATCACTCTTAAAACTATTTTTCTGCTGGCTATATCATCTCTTAAAAGAATTGGAGATATTCAAGCACTGTCGGTTGCTCCCTCGTGCCTGGAGTTTTCGCCTGGGATGGTGAAAGCCTTTCTCCATCCTAGGCCGGGCTATGTCCCTAAGGTTCCTACTAATGTTCCTAGACCTATAGTCCTACAGGCCTTCTGTCCTCCTCCGTTTACATCGTCTGACCAGGAGAAACTTAATTTACTCTGCCCAGTTAGGGCCTTAGATGCGTACGTCCACAGAGCTGCCCTGTGGAGGAAATCAGAACAACTGTTTGTTTGTTTCGGATCACCCAGCAAGGGGTGTCCAGCATCTAAACAGAGGATGAGCAAGTGGGTGGTTGAGGCCATCTCACTCGCTTACGAGTCGGCTGGTCAGCCTTCACCTCTGGCTGTACGAGCTCATTCTACTAGGAGTATGGCTGCTTCTAAAGCTCTTTTGTCAGGAGTTTCCCTTCATGATGTTTGTGATGCGGCAGGCTGGTCCTCGCCGCATACCTTTGTCAGGTTCTATGATCTGGACTTCAGCTCCACCCCTGGGGCGCAGGTGCTTTCGTCTGCTTGTGCGCTCTGACTTCACACGACGGACACTTGCTCCTATGGCGACGTGGGTATTAGCGTTCCCACAGCGTTTGACGCAGCTCGAGTTCCCTTAAAAGGGAACGTCTCGGTTACGTATGTAACCCTAGTTCCCTGAATAGGGAACGAGACGCTGCGTCGTTCTGCCATACTCCCGGCAAGCCCGTGATCTACTTGCTTCAGGCCTATCAGAAGCTGTCGCATTTGTGATTCTGGGGTGCTTTATAGTTTCCTGGTCGATGACGTCACCCGCCTATGACGTTCCGTCTCGCCATTGGACTGATTCCATACGTGCTTCATGACGCACTCACGCAGGGGCGTTCCCACAGCGTTTGACGCAGCGTCTCGTTCCCTATTCAGGGAACTAGGGTTACATACGTAACCGAGACGTTTTCTAGTTACTGATAAAATTGGTTCATTACTGAAAAGGTTTCCACTATCCATGACTCCTGAGTTATAAAACAGATTTTAAAAGTATTGTAAAGTAATTATTAGCATCAGCTTGGTAAAATAAAGCTGCATTTGCACATGAGCGTCTGTAAAGCAGATATTAACTGTCTTCAGGGAGTTTCTACACATGGATTATAACGTTCTGCTTTACTCTCTCCAGCCTTGAGAAATATATCAGATCCAGACTCCTTTATCAACACTACAAATGCTCTGGAAGATCTGGGATGTATTTCTCAAGCACCACTGATTTAACTTCCGCCTCCCTGAACTTCTGGACCACTTTGCTAAAACACTTGAACGAGTCGTTTTCCACCAACTATCTCCATTTCTCACACAGAACATCCTCCTGGACAACAACCAGTCTGGCTTCAGAAGCGCCACTAAACTGAGACGGCCCTGCTCTCGGTTTATTGAAGCTCTGAGACTGGCAAGAGGAGCCTCCGAATCCTCAGTTCTCCTCTTGCTGGATCTGTCTGCTGCTTACAGTTAACCACCAAGAAGAGCATCTCAGGAACAGTGCTTCAAGTCTGACCTCTCAGTGGCTCCTTCAGGGTGTCGTGAGGTGTTTAAGACCCAATATCTAGCTCTCGGTTATTGAAGCGGCTTCTCAACTACAACTCGCTTCAGTGGACTTACAGATACATTACCAGCTCATGAAGGGGAATTAACATATTCCTAACAAACATCTCAGGAAAGGAGACTTATTAAACACAACTGCAGAGGTTTATTAAGAAAATTATAGCAATCATTCAAAATGAAAAAAGATGCTAAAAACAGGAATGAACAGACAAGATCCAAGAATCCTCAAATCAGCTCCATCACACAGAACAGAGAGAGATTATACAGTCTGAGTCTGTCCATTACTGTATTAATATTATATTTAAAGCAGTTTACATATGAAGCGCAAGAAAATGACTTTCAACACTGTAGGAAAATATATCCATAAAATCAATATAAATGAAAATAAATCTGCCTTTTTATATGTAAAAAAAACATTTTAATCTAAACTTGATTATGTCACTATAAGTGCTCAGAGTTTTTTCTCTGTTTTCTGAGAAGAAGAAAATAAAACAATGAACAATCCTCTGTAAGTTTCTGCTATTGTAAATATTGCTGCAGATTGGCTCTAGACTCATCAGTATTTTATTCTAATATTGTCGGCATCTCTATTTCCTCTGGGTGCTTCGAGTCCTTCCTCCCTGCAAAATAAAAGCATTGACTGACCTCTCGTATGTGTTTTTATCATGATTGCAGATTGTTCCAGATCAGATGAGTGTGAATCATCAGATTGTGTGCGGCTCAAAACTCACCAGCTCTTCTTGCACAGATGATCTGAAGAAGAATCACAGTAGGAGCAGCAAAACTGCGATCTCAACAATAATCACAATCACTGCAGGAAACATGAGAGGAAGAAGAGAAACTGTACATGACTGAAGTCAAGGGTATTCAACTATCAACAGTTATTGATAAAGCATTTACAGACTGACTGACAGGGGTGGACTGGCAATCTGTGTTCGGGAAAAGTCCAGAACGGCCGTCCAACCAAGGGCCGTCAGCACAAAAAAACGTCTAAGGGACCGTTCGGTATTTATGGAAGGGACCACCGGAGGAAAATAGGGGAGGGTCATGTCTTTTTATTCTTTGTTGAGGCGAGGGTCATCCAACTTTTTTTAGTCTAGAGGGAGGGTCACCCAACTTTTATATTCATGAAAACAGCAACACTTCAAAGTGGCTTGTTTGGTGCTATTTTTTTCCATTTAGCTCCATGTTGATCTCGCGTTATCAGCCCCCCTTCGATATCAGCTGGGTTTGACCCAACAAAAATCCAGTTTGGTGCTGTTTGACCGTGCGCGCGCACTTCAGTTCGCGCTTAGAAAAAGTGCATCATGTCAGAACAGAATGCCAATGAATGTTTACCCGGCAAAGCTTTAAAGCACGAGCAAATAATGCACTTTTGTGATTGCGAATAAGTGCACAGTGTCCTGTAAGTGTAACTCTACCGCTGCATTAACATGTGAATGTACGTCGAGTTTTACAGTATTGGGACTGATCGAGGTGCCAGAACTGCAGCTGATAGAATGTGCACTGTAGCGCGATACTACCATATTTTAGTTTCCATTCTTATTTTGTTTACACGATGTGTAAGATGTAGGGCTACCACATGTTTAAATTACTATTAGTATTATTTAAGTTAACATGATAAAATACGTAGACCTACACCACAAAAACTAGTTGAGGATAAATTCGTTAAAATTGGGCGCTTCCAGTGTTATGGACGTGACATTTGCAGTCAAAACAATTCTCTATCTCTCTCTCTCTCTCTCTCTCTCTCTCTCTAGGAAAACAAACCACCTTTTCTGCCAGATGAGGTAAGTTAACGTTAATGTTATGTTTAGGCTAGGGTTAGACTTTTTGTTGTCTTGTTTTAGACGACACTATCTTGTTTTATCACCTATAGCAGTCGTGTTAAGTGTAAATTAATCTTTCAATGTCATTATTTTGCTCCGGCTCGGGAACAGACACTGGCTCCGGCTCGGGAACAGACACTGGCTCCGGCTCGGCAACAGACACTGGCTCCGGCTCGGGAACAGACACTGGCTCCGGCTCAGGAACAGACACTGGCTCCGGCTCAGGAACAGACACTGGCTCCGGCTCAGGAACAGACACTGGCCCCGGCTCAGGAACAGACACTGGCCCCGGCTCAGGAACAGACACTGGCCCCGGCTCAGGAACAGACACTGGCTCCGGCTCAGGAACAGACACTGGCTCCGGCTCAGGAACAGACACTGGCCCCGGCTCAGGAGCTGGAACAGACACCACCGGCTCAGGAACAGACACCACCGGCTCAGGAACAGACACAGGCTTGACGGCGGCCATCTTGTCAGGGAACACAGGCTCGGCAGACGTGACGTGAACACTCTCGGCGGCGGCCAACTTGTCTGAAGACACAGGCTCGGCAGACGTGACGTGAACAGGCTCGGCGGCAGCCATCTTGTCCGAAGACACAGGCTCGTCAGGCGTGACGTGAACACTCTCGGCGGCGGCCATCTTGTCTGAAGACACAGGCTCGGCAGACGTGACGTGAACAGACTCTGTGGCGGCCATCTTGTCCGAAGACACAGGCTCGGCAGATGTGACGTGAACAGTCTCTGGCTTGGCAGATGTGACGTGAACAGGCTCGGCATCGGCCATCTTGTCTGAAGACACAGGCTCGGCAGATGTGACGTGAACAGTCTCTGTAACGGCCATCTTGTCCAAAGACACAGGCCCGTCAGACGTGGCGTGAACAGTCTCTGGCTGGGCAGACGTGACGGATCGCTGAGGTGGTGCAGGCAGTGCGAGCAGGATCACTGGAACAGGGACCACCGGAACAGGGACCACCGGAACAGGGACCACCGGAACAGGGACCACCGGAACAGGGACCACCGGACTCGGGACCACCGGAACTGAGGCCACCGGAACAGTCACGGAGGGAGTCTTCCTCTTCCTCCTCCGTTTCGAGACCACTGGAACTGGGGCCACTGGAACTGGGACCCTCATCCTGGCCTCTCGCTCCTGCAAGCGAGCGAGACCCTCCACCATTGCCTCAAAGGTACTTCTTTCATACGCCCTCCTAAGTAACCAGTCCATGGGCTCATCGAGTGCATAAAAGAAAAGGTCCTTAAGAGGCCCCTCGTTCAGTTGTAGGCCCTCCGCCGCTCTAAGGAATTCGGCCGCGAATTTCCTCAAATCAGCCCCTTGCTGGCGGAGGGAACTAAGTGCCTGAAAACGAATAATACGTTCGTATTGGGGGCACGCAACAGAGGGGGCTGGTGGGTGACGTGAAACCCCTTGCGGAGTCCTCGACATGGTTCGGATCGTTATGTCACGTAAATCTAAAGAAACTAGGTGAGGACTCAAAATGCAAAGGGAAAAAACTATATTTATTACAAAAAGAAACACTAAACACAAAACAAAACCCACGAGGGGGAAAACATAACTAAATACAAAACAACCACAACTTCAAAAATGAACATACCAAACAGGGTCACGGGGGAACAGGAGACGTGTACAAGACAACGATCCGACACAGACTGCAAACACAAAGGAACTTATAAAAGGGACAAATCAGGCAGGTAATGAGGAACAACAGGTGGGGCAAATGAAACCAATAATGAGATAACAAGGAGGGTGGGGTCAAACAGTGACAGGAACACAAACACCACATGTGCTACACGAGACAGGACAGGCATGTGACATTGATAAGTTAATCTTATGGTCGTTTGCGGGCCAAGCAACTGTTTGATAATTACATTAATTTCCAGTAAAAGATATCAGGATAATTGATCTGAAGAATGAAATATTGATATGTTCAATTTATCTATTTTTCAGCTTCAATAATTTTAAGGTAACTGTAATATAAAATATATATATATTAACCCTTTAGGCGCCAGAGGTTTTTTCCTAAAACGTTCGATTTTGACATCTTAATTTCAAAAGGCTATATCTTAAAAGTGATAAAAGATAGAGACTTTCTGTAAATTAGAGAAATATTAAGGATGACCCAAAGTTTATGTAGGGATTACATTTTCCCATCTAATTAGCATATTATGACGTCATATGGTGGCGGCCATATTGGATTATAGAATTTTTATAATTTTTGTTGATGTTTATTTTTTATTTTATTTTATTTTTTAGCTGACAAAGACGCACACATCACAAGGACATGAACACACAAAAAAGAACACATATTGTACACTACTAAATGGTCAGGGAAATGTAAATCAACAGTGTAATAAATGGCAGACAAAAACAATTGTTGCAGGGCTTTTGCTGTAGAGATAATGACTCCCTATTCATCCAGGTGACATTTCTTGTAGTGTTTCATGGTGTGGTCTTGCGAAAGACTATGCATAATAGCCCCTCTGCCCCGTGTCACATCGCCTCTTCTACTGCTATGAGCAGCAGCGCGGGCGCGGCCAGATCTGCCTCGCGCGCGCGCCGAGTGTGCACAGCTCGGACTACTGTCATTGTCATTGCGACTCCCCACCCTGCCTCCACGTTGCCCCCTTACTGTCGTATGAATACTTCGATCTCGTCTAACATACCTAGTGGCAATAGACAAAGCCTCCACCACAATACTGTCGCCGCGATTGCGGAGAGGCACACGGTCACCATGGCTAGCGCGGTAAAAATCTCCCGCGGCCACCTCGTTCCCCACAACACTAACACGCCTGCTAACTTCGCGATGAACACTCCGACCCCGGGAAACATTGTTCCCACCACTGACATTGGGTAAAGGACCATCTAACTTTATATTGGGCAAAGGATTCACCGTTTGTGCTTGGTGTAGGGCTATACTTTCACTTTCAGAATCACCGTCATTTTCTGAAGGCAGATAACGTTATTCCCCTTCAGAATCAGGGTCCGCGAATAGAAGACACAACACTTCATTTGCGGGTAAGCTTTATTGATGCCATTAGATAATAATAATAATAATAATCTAATGCAAAAACTCGCTGACGTTGACAATATTGCTCTGATAAAATGGCTCACTCGCACACTAGCTCCGCTTTTGTTCGCACTGATTCAATGCGCTCTAGCTCGAAGATTTTGTATAGAAACATGACGTTTTTTTGAGTCAGGGATGAAGTATGACATGTCTGCCAACTAGTGGAGGGGAGGTTGAACGAAATTTGACACCCTATTTGACAAAATCGGCCGTTTTATTCAGTGCCGCATCTTGTCGAGTAAACTCGACCGTGGCGCCCAGAGGGTTAATCATATTCCTGATTAATTATTAAAATTCCCTGTACCGTATTTTCCGGACTATAAGTCGCCCCGGAGTATAAGTCGCATCAGTCAAAAAATGCGTTATGAAGAGGAAAAAAACATATATAAGTCGCACTGGAGTATAAGTCGCATTTATTTAGAAATTTATTTCACAAAATCCAAGACCAAGAACAGACATTTAATCTGGAAAGGCAAGTTATTCAACTACACAGTAGCACACAGAACAACAGGCTGAGAAGGTGTCCGGTATGTTAACGCAACACATTAACAGTTATTCAGCTACACAATAGCATAAAGAACATATACCTGGGAGGCTGAATAGGCTAAATTAACATAAGCCAGTGAGTCCAACAAGCAAGTTACCAGTAAACAAGTTCATTAAGCCCCCGCGATCTCATTCCACATCACTGAATCCACTGAATTTTCTTCATATGGTGTCGCTTCTGAATAACTCCGCCAACTAGAGCGCCCTCTCGCGGCTGTAGACGGTAATGTTTTCTCTTGGTTCATCTCAGTCTGAATTAATTTGATATATAAGTCGCACCTGAATATAAGTCGCAGGACCAGCCAAACTATGAAAAAAAGTGCGACTTATAGTCCGGAAAATACGGTATATCATTTGAGCTAATTTGTTTACGTTACATTAGTTTTATAAGGCTTTCCTACTGCACTTTTAAATTAGCTCACATTGTATTTGAATAGTAAGTTATAGTCTATAGTAACTATATATTTTATAATTACAAGTTTGTGTAATTTGGGGTTTTTGTAGCCAGTGACATTTCATTATTTGTATTTTTTATTTTCAATGCAGATGTAATGGCATTGTAAAAATTTTTGTTTTTATTTTAAGTCTGAGGCTTCATTAACCCTCAGGGGTATCGAATGTGTTTTATGGCCTTATTTCAGAAACTTTAGTTTTTAGTTTTTTCAATAACCATGCTTAAACATTATTCTCTCAAAAATGCAGACATGTACATTATTGTTGCTCACATTTCATGGTAGCCCTGTTTGTGCTAAATAGTGTGTAATTTTTTTTTTGCCATTAATATGTTTATAAGCAACTGAAAAAAGCAAAAATGTCAGGGCATGTCAGAACATCTCAAGGACCCCAAAAACACCTTAGACCCCAGAGGTTCTTATAAACCTATTAATGGCAAAGGTGTAAATTCACTCTATTTAGCACAAACAGGGCTACCATAATATGTGAACAACTTGCATGTACATGTTTGTATTTTTGAGAGAATGATGTTTATGCATGTTTTTTTAAAAAACAAAAAACTAAAGTTTCTGAAATAAGGCCATAAAACACATTCTAAATATATGTAAATAAGACTTTTGACTAATGGACGTTGTTGCCTAGAATTTTTTCTTCAAAATGATGTGAAAATCATCCTGCCTAATCATTTACATAACACAATACATTGATTTAAATCTTGTAAAACACTTTTTGTTTGGAAAGGCCATATGCGGGTGGGCGTGATTCACACCTGCAGAGACAATGGGGCCTGCATAATGAGGCTGCATACGTAATGAGCCTTTCATTCAGCCACAAGCCACAAGTAATGAGCCTTTCATTCAGACACGAGCCACAAGTATGCAAAGACAATATATAACTGGTTCACAGTTGTTGTGCTTGCAAATTGTACAATATCCAAGGTAAACATTTCTAGTAATTGTGCAGTTAATTGTTCTCATCCTGTATTTTCACATTTGGAATATATTCTCTTCCCAAATGTGTCACTAATAAAGCATAATAAAATTATTTAAAGAGAAGGCTTATAATGACCTTTTAAGATTTTGTTTACATCTATCCTTCTATATATATATATATATATATATATATATATATATATATATATATATATATATATATATATTATGTTTTTAAAGGTTTTTAGGTTAAACAATTACAACAACATTTAAAATTGTAACAATATTTCCAGTGTAATCTTTCTTTGTATTCACGATTCATATTTAACCCTCTGGGGTCTAAGGTGTTTTTGGGGTCCTTGAGACATGCCTGACATTTTTTGCTTTTTTCAGTTGCTTATAAACATATTAATGGCAAAAAAAAAATTACACACTATTTAGCACAAACAGGGCTACCATGAAATGTGAGCAACAAGAATGTACATGTCTGCATTTTTGAGAGAATAATGTTTATGCATGGTTATTGGCAAAAACTAAAAACTAAAGTTTCTGAAATAAGGCCATAAAACACATTCTAAATATGTGCCAATAAGACTTTTGTCTAAAAGATGTCATCACCTAGTGTTTTTTCTTCAAAATGAAGTGAAAATCACCCTGCCTTATCATTCACATAACACAATACATTGATTTGAATTTTGTAAAGCACTTTCTGTTTGGAAAGGCCATATGCGGAGTGGGCGTCAACGGTCATGCATATATAGTGGTTCACACCTTAGGAGACAATGGGGCCCGCATACTTAATGAGCCATTCATTCAGGTGAGTCACTGAGCCACAAGAATGCAAGAGCAACAGTTGGAAGCATCTCAATTCTTTTTTATTTTTCCACATATTGTGCTTGCAATTTGGCCTATAATATCCAAGGAAAACATTGTGCAGTTAATTGTGCAGGGATATTTGGGGATATTTAATTTAATTAATCAATCAACGATACTATTGATCAGCATTACCAAACGTAGACGTTCCACTAGAAACAAACATTGATGTATTGTTCTAATTTATTACTGTGAAGCTGCTTTGATACAACCTGTGTTGTGAAAAGCGCTATATAAATAAACTTGACTTGACTTGACTTGACTTAATTCTCATACTGTATTTTCAGTTTTGGAATATTTATCCTCTCCCCAAATTTGTCAATAATAAAACACAATAAAAGTTATTTAAAGAAAAGGCTTATATTTACCTTTTAATAGTTTGTTTACATCTACCTTGTAAATATATATTTTTTTATTAAAAAGGTTACAATTACAACAACAATTCAAGTGTAATCTTTCTTTCTAAAAACTAAAGTATACATTTTATCATACATATTTCAAAGTTAAGGATTTGATTGATTATTTGATAACTTTATTTTTGACAAAACATTATATTTAACATAAGAAAATATTGGCAAACAAAAGCTTATTTGAGGTGGTAGATATTTTACATTAAAAATGTATAATCTATCCAAAACTAATCAACGAAATGTTGTCTTTCATATGTCTGTAACATAGGTCTTTCATTTTTATTATAAGAAATATAAATCTTAATTTGCAGTTTAATACGTTGCTTATACAAATACATTTTATTTCAACATATTTTAGTCGATATTTACTGAGTGTAGCAATACAGATTGCTAAAACCGAAACATTCATACACAAACAGAAACGCTTGACTGTAACGTTGTTTTTATGAAATATTAGGGCATATAAATGTTAATTTTCAGTTTAAAACGTTGCTTATACAAATAGCCTACATTTTATTTCAACATATTTCTGTCGATTTTTACTCAACTCAGTACGGCAATACAGTTTGCTAAAACATCATCATTCATTCACACACGCAATTTAAATTTAAACTGTCTTTTTGCGAGCTGTGGTAAACAGCGCGCATCTCTGCCGTTCATTCATCACAAACGGAAACCCGATTCACGAGAGAAGAAAAAAAAACTTCCAGTATTCCTCAGCTCGCTCCTCGATATACCCGCACTTCTGAGGTACTTTTTTCATTATTGTTATTCCTCACAGCGCTGCGAGACGGTTTAAACAAGTAATGATCTGAATAAACTTGTGTTTTCTCGAGCTGATGGGGGCGTTCACAGGATTGCGCGGATTGCCTCATTCATTTGCGTTTGAATAGCGCGCGCTATCCGTAGGCGGAGTCACATTACATTTGAATTAGTTGTAATGAGGTCGACTGGAATCGCTCTCTTTTAATACAGATTTCACAAGATGAGAATATTTGTTTTTTATATAAATTACTTCATTTAAGAGAAGAGAATTCAAGCTTCATGCCTGTGTGTCTGTTTGCCTGTTTGACTGAGTATTCGCTGAGTTATTGTTCATTTTCGGACGCGTTTCAGAATGGACTTCACTGGCAGAGAAGGCAGAACTCGCATCACGTTTATTTTTCTTTATTTGGCAAAAAGCACAACACTTTGTTTTTATTGTGAGTATACACAAAAATAATACACACTTAACAGGATCGATTGATGTATGAAACTCCTATGGAAAATCAAAGTCAACAGAGTATTTATGAGTTTCTTTTACACTGATAAAAAAAAGCGAGCTGGTATCGCCGGCGATACCGCTGACCTCAGGGGGTTAATGTTATAAAGCTGTCAGTATAAATGAACGTGTCGTACCTCTGTATAATGATCCAGCAGTCAAACTGACTCCAGTTTCTGATGCTGTATCAGCTGGATCTGTGGATCACGTCTGTTAGTTCAGTTCAACACATAATGCCACATATACACAACATCATCATCACATAATACTGGAGCTTCACATCACAGAAATGATGAATATGTGCACGAGTCTGTCATCTATTATCTTCTTACTTCACTCTCAAGCTGTCAGGAGGAGAATGACTATCGCCATTCACCAAAAATAAAATCTATTTATACAGTGATCATGTGATCATGAACCTTGTGTTGGAGCTGCTGCTGTAGTTCGGCTTGATGTCTTCTCAGAGTTTGAGCTTCTGACTGGAATCAGTGTTGGTGAAGCGACTGGAGCTGCAGAAGATGAATGTTCAGACGCATCACCTGTAGGACATTAACATCATATGTTCATATCGATCATGACATGCAGTGTGTGTTCATCATCACAGTTTACAGGGGCAGTAGTTGAGAAGAGTCTGTACTGTATTACTGTATTACTGTATTAATGCGTTACTGTATAATTTTAAACCGAATTAACATCATATTTTACAGTGTTGTTTCTCACCTGAATACTTGACAGTGTATCTGACTGAGGTCTCGAGATGATTTCTGCGAGTAAGCTGACATCTCCACTCTCTGTTGTCATCTTCATTCAGGAGTGTTGTAGTCAGAGTGAGGATACAGAGATCTGATGAGAATAATATCTGATATCTGGAGTCTGTCTTCAGATCAACACCAGCCTGATTCACCCACAACAGCTCTAATCCCGCAGAACTGACCCAAGCATCACAGGAGTATAGAGTATACACCTGACAGGAGAGAGTCACAGAGCGGCCTGGACTGATCTCAGTCTGTGAGGATGATGATGATGATGAAGATGATGGAGACACTGAAACTGAACACAAGACACAAATCAGACTCTTCAATCATCATCTGAGTTTAAAGGGAGAATCTGCCCTTTTTAAATTGACCACATAATCATAAACTTACCATGAAGAACATGCAGAAAAAAATGTGCATCAACTGCATCAACACGTGCATCAGGTCCTTGTCCTCTGTAATTCACATATTGTCGGCAGTTGTAAGATCCAGAATCTTCTCCTGTGACGTTCTTGATGTTCAGAGAGCAGTCAGACTCCAGACTCAGTCTCTCATGTCTCTCTGAGTCTTTATTCTTTATCTCTTCATTAAGTATAACTCCTTCTGAACCTTTAACGTAGCTAATGTAGATCCATAGTGATTTGCAGCCAGAAAGAGTATTATAACAGGACAGAGAGACATTTTCACCAGAACTGATGAACACATGATCCAGTCCACTGGTTCCTGAAACACAGTATATCTCAGTGATAATTATGATATAATAAATGAAAACATAAACATAAAAAGCAGAAGTTTTATTCTCACTTAAAGCAAACAACACACTCTCCAGAATAAAGTATTAGTCTTTGTCAGAGAGCTGTTCAAATCACTGACACACAGGGCCGTACTCACCACTGAGATCTCGGAGGTCCGAACCTCTAATTTTTCGAAGTGCATATAATGAAGTTTGTGAAATAATTGCCTAATATTAACTCTTCTTTGGTGCTGCAATGATATTGCATATCGCCTCATCTGAGCTGCTTTAGAGGCCGTTCACATGTTTGCGCTCTCACCCCAGACAGCAACATAGTGTTGGCCCAGATCCGGCCCACATCTGGTACACACATGGATTCCACTTGGGCCGGATCTGGGCTGACACTATGTTGCTGTCTGGGACGTTTGTTATTTTAATTGTAGAAGCGCGAAAAGTGCACCCAAATAAAGAGTGACACCGTCGCAACGCTCGCTTGTTTTCCCAGGCGAGATGAAAAAAATCGAATCAAATGAGGTTTTAGGGCTTTATGTTCACAGAAGCTGCGAGCCGAGCGCGACGCTTCACGACACGCTTTCAGTGAACGGTCATATAGTGTGAGTCTGGCCTTCGAGATGTAAGTAGCTAAACCAAACAACTGTGTACGATAAAAGTATTAAACGAGTAACAGAAACAATCTGGAGATGAGAAAGGAAGAGCAGTAATTAACATTATTAGTGTATTCCTATTTAACACATATGTTCTCTGCTAATTACTGTGGAAAATATAAGCTCAATTTAACAACACAAGCACCTAATAAATATAATGCCATAATAACAATAATAATAATAATGTTTAATTTATATAGCGCCTTTCCCAAGCTCAAGGACGCTTCACAATAACAGTAAAGAACAAACAGTCAGTTCATACATAAATGGACAATAGGCATTTGCCCAGTCCAAGAAATGAGCAATAGTATTGTATATAGTAATAATAATATTAGAAGTATTGTATAAATATTAATGTGAATATGGTCCTCGAATATGTTATATTTCACCAGTCAGCACTGGGACTTTTCACTGTAGTGTTTGTGTTTGTGTAACTTGCATCATTAAGCCAGTAGGTGGCTAAGCAAGTGAATGCCTTCATGAGTGAGCAATTGAACCATTAAATGAACAGATTAGTCCAAAAACATTGATTCGTTTAGTTAAAAAAAAAAAAAGTTTCTGAAACTAATCTTTGATGCTCATACTAATTGCTCATTATGCCTCTGGACACAGAAGCATTGCATTGGCATTTGATTGTAATATCTATGCAAACTAATCATTAAATCATTTCTCATTTAAGGCCATTCCCGTTTTGAATATGTGATTGTGTATTGTCAACAATAAGCATAAACATTCTGCATTTCCATTTTGTTGTGTGGATCATTCATTACAGCATTTCAGAATCTGTTATCTCCTTGACAAATAATGTATGCCACTGCCCACTGATATGTGTAGATGAGGAAAATAAAAATTTCATCATGTTTTCGAGGTAATGTCATCCTTATGTAGTGGCCACACGACAGTGGTATTAACAGTAAGTGACATGGCATCTGACGCACAGAAGCCAATGGCACACGTCACTATGCGTATTAGCACATCTGGTGTCATCTTGCGCTGACCAGTGTTGCCAGTGCTGCCTCAAGTGCCTTATTGCTTTTATAAAACGGTTAACACAGAATGCAAATATCAAAGCCGAAGAATATGTATCTATGCAACTTTCATGAAGTAACATCACTAAAAGCCTTCTTTCCGCTGGTAAAATAGTCCTTGACCGTGAACAGCAGCAGAAGTTACATACATTATTTCGCCAATAGATGGCGGCAAAGACTGTCTTTATGAGTGAGTCAGGCAGTAGAGATGACTTTTAGGATTCAAACTTGTGAACACAGAGAATCAAGACGCAACTGATAAATGACTAGTGTCACTGGAAAACCCCTTAACAGTAAAAAGGACAAGATATCGCAGCGGACATTCAAACAGATTTATTATTAAATTCACTTCTGGAATTCGAATGCGTCGCTGAACGCGTTGTTGTCTTTTGGAGCTCTATCGATTTGATTTATAATTCATCCCTTTAAACTCACTTACAACGAACATCTTCGCGAAACCGAACGCGATGCTGTGATCATCGGCGATTCCATCGCTCGGCACGTACACGCTACGTTAGGTAAAAGTAAGGTGCACAGTCACTGCATTCCTGGTGCTCGTGTTTCTGAAATCGCTGCTCGCGTACCCGAGATTCTGAACGGTGACGAGCGCGTCGGAACTGTGGTCCTGCACGCGGGAGTGAATGACATCAGGCTGCACCAGACGGAGGTTCTGAAGTAGACTATTCGCGCTAAATGAATGGTTAATGTCATGGTGCAATGAGCAGAAACTGCTCTTTGTAAATAATTGGAATCTGTTTTGGGAGCGTCCTAGGCTTTTCCATGCCGATGGCTTACACCCAAACAGATTCGGAGTGGATCTTCTGTCGGATAACATCTCCAAAATGTTAAATACCATTAAATGACTAGTAACCAAAAGTTCAAATCATAGTCTCTCCTGCACCAATTTAAATGATATAAATACTAGTGTAGAACATTGCATAGAAATTGTGTCTATTCCTCGTTTAGTGAGATCAAATAATAAATCTACTGCAGGATCTAGGAAAAATCTAATTGTTATTAAAACAGAAAATGTTGCTATTAGTAAACAAAAACAAATTTTAAAGCTAGGTCTTCTAAACATTAGATCACTCACACCTAAGGTAGTTATTGTAAATGAAATAGTCACAGATAATAGCTTCGATGTACTTTGCCTTACTGAAACTTGGCTTAAACCAAATGATTATTTCGGTCTAAATGAGTCTACTCCAGTAGGATACTCAGGATACTCCTATAAGCACGAGCCCCGTCTGATTGGTCGTGGCGGCGGTGTTGCAACAATCTATAGAGATATTCTCAATGTTACTCAGAAAACAGGTTATAAGTTTATTTCATTTGAAGTACTTGTACTAAATGTTACGCTCTTAGATGTTAGAAAAAAATCCATATTATCTCTAGCCTTGGCTACCGTATATAGACCGCCTGGGCCTTACGCTGATTTCCTAAAAGAATTTGCAGATTTTCTCTCAGACCTATTGTCAATGTAGATAAAGCATTAATTGTTGGAGATTTTAACATACAGGTAGATAATTCAAATGATGCGTTAGGGGCTGCGTTTATAGACTTATTAAACTCCTTTGGGGTCAAGCAAAACGTCACCGGACCAACTCATCGTCTTAATCACACACTCAATTTAATTATATCATATGGAACCGATCCAACCGATATAGATATCATTCCACAAAGTGATGATGTCACTGACCATTTCTTGGTAACTTGCATATTACGTACTGCTGTAATATATCATGCTGCGCCGCGTTATCGATTAGGCAGAACAATCCTTCCATCCACCATAGATAATTTCTCAAATTGCTTATCTAATCTGTCTCAGCTGCTCAGTGAACCCAAACAAACAGATGAACTAGAGGAATTAACTAGCACTATGAGCACCATTCTCTCTAGAACATTGGATGTTGTTGCACCCATTAAATTAAAAAAGGTCAGAGAGAAAATTAAAGCACCATGGTACAATAATACTACGCATTTTCTAAAGAGAGAAACCCGTAATTTAGAGCGTAAATGGAAAAAAAAACTAATTTAGAGGTCTTTAGAATCGCATGGAAAGACAGTATGTCACGTTATAAAAAGGCCCTTAAAGCAGCCAGGGCTGAGCACCTCCGCAAACTAATAGAAAACAACCAAAACAATCCTAGGTTTTTATTTAACACCGTGGCTAGACTAACAAATAAACAGACGTCACCCGAACAAAATATCCCGTTACAGTTTAGTAGTAATGATTTCATTAACTTCTTCACTGAGAAAATAGAAAACATCAGAACCACAATTGTAAACGTTCAATCGCACCTTATAATTCAGCCTCAATTATCCCCCCGCAAGAACAATTACAGTGCTTTACAACTATAGAACAAAAAGAGTTAAATAAACTTATCACTTCATCTAAAACAACAACATGTTTATTAGATCCTATACCAACTAAACTACTGAAGGAAGTGTTACCTGTAGTGGAAGAGCCTCTCCTCAATATTATTAACTCATCTTTATCTTTAGGTCATGTTCCAAGAACATTTAAACTGGCAGTTATAAAACCTCTCATTAAGAAACCACAATTAGATCCGAATAATCTAGTAAATTATAGACCCATTTCAAATCTACCTTTTATGTCTAAAATACTAGAAAAAGTTGTGTCCATTCAACTGGGCTCTTTCTTGCAAGAAAATGATATCTATGAAAAGTTTCAGTCTGGGTTCAGGCCGCATCATAGCACTGAAACTGCGCTCGTTAAAATCTAAATGATTTACCTTTAGCTCCTGACCAAGGCTGTATCTCAATACTAGTTTTACTTGATCTAAGTGCTGCGTTCGATACTATAGATCACACAATACTCTTAGATCAACTACAAAATTATACTGGTGTTCAAGGACAAGCATTAAGCTGGTTTAGATCATACTTATCTGACCGCTACCATTTTGTCTATTTAAATGGAGAAAAATCGATCATAATTCCAGTAAACTATGGAGTGCCGCAGGGATCTGTGTTAGGCCCTCTATTATTCTCAATATATATGATGCCACTTGGAAATATTATAAGGAAACATGGAATTAGTTTTCATTGTTATGCTGATGACACTCAAATCTATATTTCATCACGGCCGGATGAAAACGCTAAATTATCCAAATTGACAGAGTGTGTTAAAGATATAAAAGATTGGATGACGCGTAATTTTCTTTTATTAAATCCAGACAAGACAGAGGTAATACTTATCGGTTAAAAAAAACGCCCACAGAACCTCTCACAATACAACTTTGACATTGTAGGATGTCCTGTTACTTTATCCTCTACAGTAAAAGACCTGGGTGTTACCTCGATTGTAACCTGTCTTTTGAAAATCATATTTCGTATGTTACAAAAACAGCCTTTTTCCACCTTAGAAACATTGCTAAGCTACGTAATATGCTATCAGTTTCTGATGCAGAAAAGTTAGTTCATGCATTCATGACCTCGAGACTAGATTACTGTAATGCGTTATTAGCCGGTTGTCCTGCATCCTCAATAAACAAGTCAAGTCAAGTTTATTTATATAGCGCTTTTCACAACATAGGTTGTATCAAAGCAGCTTCACAGTAATAAATTAGAACAATACATCAATGTTTGTTTCTAGTGGAACGTCTACGTTTGGTAATGCTGATCAATAGTATCGTTGATTGATTAATTAAATTAAATATCCCCAAATATCCCCAACTGAGCAAGCCAAAGGCTAACAAGCTACAGTTAGTCCAAAATGCAGCTGCTAGAGTTCTTACGAGATCAAGAAAATATGATCATATAACACCGATTTTATCATCACTACATTGTAGGGCTGTACTCAACCAAAGAAAATCTTGGTCGACTGAAGTCCTGAAACTTTTTACTAAAAATCGACTAAAATCGACTAAAAATGACGTTAGAAAAAAAAACCCTTAAATTAATCTATGCGCACTGTGCGCAGTACTTGGTAGCCTTGTTGTCCACCTAAATGAATTATAAATAAACATAAACAACTAGTAGGCTATTTGCAGAATATTAAACCGTTTTTGACCTAATTATTTTGCACTGAAATGAGTCTGACACACGAGTCTGTCGGCTCTCATTTCACCGTGCATGTCCTCGCACCAAGCGAGGCTGAACATGAGCTCAGCTTCGCAGCTGAGACACGAATAGACTATTAATTTAAAGCTTTTACTCTTAATAAACACAAAATGCACGTCCACTTTAATAAAAAAAGAATATTTATTAAACAAACCAGATCAAGAGCAGAAACGAAATAAAGTGCATAACTGAAATAAAGCATCCTAGGCTCAAAACTAACACAACCAACAGCACAGCGCAATTGCGCATTAGGCTCCAAATAAAAAATAAAAAAGTTATCACACTAAAACATTGAAATAGGCAAATTCTGATATGTTCATATAGCCTACTCAAAACAGACAGGGCAAGCTAACGCAGACAAGTGAGCTTACCACTTTTAGATTTGTTGTCGAGCTGTGGAAAACTGTTGCTTGCAAACTTTGCATTCGACCTTTTTCCTGTTATCAGTTTTAACAAAATGCTGCCACACTGTCGATTTCTTAGTTGTTGACATGTTAGAAGAGGACTGACTATTAAACGCTCTCACAATTAAATAAATAATTTTCAGCATCAAACCTTCTCCGCTCGACGCTCTCTCTTGGGTTGGGCTAATCCAAAAACGGTGAAAACAAAGGGGGTGTTTTGAAGACAGACTGTTACAGTGAAACAAGGGTACTCTGAAAACACCCCCATTAGCAGTTAGTGCTTTCCACCTGATAAAATGAGCGCGCCGCAGCGCGTGAAAACTGATGAAATAAACGCGGCAGAAAATCGACCAATCAGAATTTTGGTCGAACCAGAACGTATCGACCAATTAATCGACTAATCGACTAGGACAGTACAGCCCTACTACATTGGCTACCTATAAAGTTCCGTATTAATTATAAGGTATTGCTACTGACTTATAAAGCCCTAAACGGCTTAGCTCCAGTCTATTTAACGGATCTTCTATCACCCTATAATCCATCGCGCTCTTTAAGATCAATACATTCGAGGCTTTTGGTCATACCTAGGATATCCAGATCAACCAAAGGAGGGAGAGCATTTTCACATTTGGCTCCGATACTGTTCGTTGCTCGGATTCGCTCTCCCAGTTTAAAACTAGATTAAAGACGCATCTTTTCGGCCAGGCATTCATATAATATTGTTCAAACTACAATCCGGCCTCTAGTTCATAAATACCAGAGGAGAACTGGCCCCCGACTGAGCCTGGGTTCTCCATTAGTTTTTTTTTTCTCCATTAGGTCACCTGATGGAGTTTTAGGACACCATTAGGTCACTTGATGGCAGACATGGGGACTTGTGACTTGGTCTCGAGTCGACTCGAGTCGCTATTTTTATGACTTGTGACCTTACTTGACAAAAAATAAAATACTTGAGACTTGACTCGGACTTGGAAGTTAAAGACTCGGGACTTGATTTGAGACACGATGACTTGAATGACTTGAGTGTTAATCACATCATGTTTTCAGTTTGAATATAAAATATATAAATAATTTTTTTAAATAAAGTTGATTACCCAGCTGGAGCGCAGGCTGAGAATAGCGTTGTCATGACTGGATCACGACACTATCATCAGTCATGCCCTCTCGTACCTTACGCACACCACGCCCACTTAGATCAGATATCACATCAACATGTCAGCCGGAGGGGTACCGATGCGGAATGCGGAACATACTTCCGGGTTCTACAAAATGGGTATAACTACTTCCGGTCGTCAGCTACTGCGGTAAACACAGCGTAGGAATGGCGACCTTTTATAGCCGGTGTTTACAGGAGCTACCCATTCTATCCATTTCAGATGTACATCGTATTGCCAAACGGACGTCCAGAGCCCCGAGTACTTCGTTAGATAAAGGATTAAAGTTTTTACACCTCCTCATTTATTCATGATTATGAAGGTATGTAAGTTAGTATATGTAGCTTTTGCTAATGGCACCCGATGTACAGTTAGCTAACTATCAGTAAGTTAGTTTAGACTTGTATGCTATCAGTAGTTTAACCTTTTATATTTGCTGGCAGACGATTAAAACAATCAATGAAGACTGCATTTTTATTTTTTTTATAAAAAATTTTTTTCTGATACTTAAAGGGGGGGTGAATTGCTCCTTTTCACTCAATCTCCTGTTAATCTTGAGGACCTATAGAGTAGTATTGCATCCTTCATATCTCCAAAACGTCTTTAGTTTTATTATATTTATAATAGAAAGATAGGCTATACCGAGTCTTTCCGGAAAAAAACGAGCGGCTGGGGGCGGGCCGTGTGGGCGGTGTGCTATAGTGCTAACCGAGCTAACAACAACACAGAGAGACATTTGAATCAGTTTACTCACCGCATGCGACAGCGAACCTTTATAATTGTGACTGCTCGATCCTTTATTAGACGATCTGCAAATCCGTCGATATGGGCTTTGTTTATAAAACAATCATCGTCGAAATGCAGGGAACAAACAGTCTACACAACTCTGTTTATGCTCAGGAAAAATAAACTCCATGCACTGTTCCCTTAATGCTGGGTTCTTTGGGAATCTGTGCAGGGTTGCCTTGCCCTGGCAACCAAAAACCCACTTCTTTGGTGACATTGACTTCCCTAAAAGCCGAGCAGAGTGCTTTGAGGTAACGTACTGCTTTCGCTCTCTTCTCTCTCTGGTCTACGAGTGCGCGCGCGCCCGCGGAGAAGTGCCCTTAGGACCCATATAAGGAAATTCCGCCCTCTCTTACGTAAGACAGAGCCATACTCGAAAAAAACCCTCCGAAACTTGTGACAAACCGGAAGGAGTATTTTTGGAACAAAAATACTCCTTCAAACGTACAACTTAACTTTTGAAACTTTGTCCATGTTTAGCAATGGAATCCAACTCTTTAACAGTGTAAAAAACTCAGTATGCATGAAACAGCAATTCACCCCCCCTTTAAGCATTCGTGACATTTGAATTAAAACAGAAATAAGAATTGTATTCTAAAAAAGCGAAAAATAAGTTACCCCAGAGATCACCTACCGCTGCAGATGCGTACAGCAGTGAAAACCGGAAATGCTTATACCTGTTTTCCGGTTCAAACGTTGGGCGTTCCGCATAACCCCTATTATTCACAAGATGGCAAAAGACGAACACAGAGCTGCCAACTCTCACGCATTCACAGTGAGACTCACGCGGTTGACGCTTTTCACACGCTCTCACGCCACACATCCATTTTCTCACGCACAGAAAAATTGCGAAGCAAAGAGAACACGGATACCGACAGACTAGACAGAGCAGGTTAGTTATGATCTAAAAAAATCTCAGCTCTCAGATTCTGTCACTATTATTATGAAATTCAAACAAAAAATAGCGTTTTGGCGCTTGTAAATGTGACGCGACAGATCCCTAGCGGCACGTGAACCGATCATCTCTACAACCTAATAGTAAATAAACACGAATAAACACTGAAAGATACAGTGCAACTTACCGAAATGTATATTCCTCATACATAATATCGACCAATCAATCAAACAAATGGGTCAATAAAACAGCTGGAGAACAATTATGTCACATAACATTTAGGCTACCTCAGGAAAGCCATTTGATGACCATAACATGGGCTATAGCACATTAGTTGGCTAGAAAAAAAGAGCTATAGAGAGTTTTTTGCTAAATATGTGTACTATATTACTTATTTATTTTTATTTATATCCTTAAATAAAGTTGTTATTAATAAAAAAAACGCATTATATGTATTTGAGTTATTTTTAACCTTAAATAATACTGCCAGCTGATAGGGCTCTCTGTATGTTTACATTGAGAAAAATGAATGCCTACCTTGTGTAGCCTACCTAATATTTATCCACATGTGTCAATATTAAATCAAATCACAAGAATTGAATTGAACTGAAATAATAAAAAAGCATAGCTTACCAGAAATTGTACCATGTAACCATTGTAACATGTTGTCACTAAACCTAATAAAATTCAGTTTAGTTACTAAAATGTTTTCACAATCACAATACACTTATTGTGATGCAATAATTTTTTTTTACATCCCCCCAAACCCCCCTAAATCATTGTTTAGGTACATTAAACCATAAAGCTTTTTCATGTTAGGACTTATATATAAAGCCCATGAGAACCGTGGGGAGTCAACCCACAGCCGCTCCGCTGCCCTGCTCAAAATGTGAAACAGAAATGCTTAATGTCAGATAACGTCCATAATAATTTGACTTTTGGTTAGATTTTTTTACCCGTTTTCAGTGGTTATGAGAGAGAAATTTGGTAATCATTGTTTAGGCTACATTAAACCACGTCATGTCATATTGTCAACATGGTCCTTATGAAGCAGAATAGTGGGTCACATGTCTAATGCTTTTTTGAAAACTTAAGGCTTTCTTCTTGTCTTGTCTTTTCACTTTATTTAGATCAGATTCTGCAGGTAAAATTACAATAATAAGGTGACTTGACTTGGCCTACTACAGGACTTGACTTGACTTGACTTGACTTGACTTGACTTGACTTGACTTGACTTGACATAGCCTGTGACTTGACTTGACTTGCCCAAGAAAAAAATACTTGGGACTTACTTGAGACTTGAAGGTTAAGACTTGAGACTTACTTGAGACTTGCACATGTGTGACTTGGTCCCATCTCTGCTTGATGGAGTTTTTTCGGTTCCTTGCCACTGTTGCATTTGGCTTGCTCAGTTGGGGATATTTTGGGGATATTCAAGTTTATTCTATCAATCAATAAATTCCACTAGAAACAATTTAATTTAATTTAATACTGTGAAGCTGCTTTGATACAATCTGTATTGTGAAAAGCGCTATACAAATATACTTGATTTGATTTGATTTATTATGAATATAGGACTGACCTGAAGGAAGATGCTATATCTACTTTAAATGCAGGTACACTCACTTCTCATCTCTCACAATACTCTACAAGCTTATCAATGATCAATATCAATGAGAACATATGTTTGCGTTGCTAAGAGTGGTTGCTAGGGGTGTTGTGTAGTGATACATAGAACCATTGGGTGAAGTGGTCATAACCATGTTTATCGTGGATAAAACACTTGACCAATCAGAATCAAGGACTGGTATATATATATATATATATATATATATATATATATATATAGGCTATGTGTGTGTGTGTGTGTAAATGTGTATATATATATAACATTTTTTAATTAAAATGCATTAATTAATTAATAATGTTGCTATTTGGCAAGTGATTGTGGAGGGTGAGCTTTTGAAGTTCATTGCCGTCAAAATGAATCAATCAGAATCAAGGACTGGAACTAACCGTTTTATCCATCCATCCATCTTCTACCGCTTATCCGGGGCCGGGTCGCGGGGGCAGCAGTCTAAGCAGGGATGCCCAGACTTCCCTCTCCCTAGACACTTCCTCCAGCTCTTCCGGGGGGACACCGAGGCGTTCCCAGGCCAGCCGGGAGACATAGTCTCTCCAGCGTGTCCTAGGTCTTCCCCGGGGTCTCCTCCCGGTGGGACATGCCCGGAACACCTTCCCGGGAAGGCGTCCAGGAGGCATCCGGAAAAGATGCCCGAGCCACCTCAACTGACCCCTCTCGATGTGGACGAGCAGCGGCTCTACTCTGAGCTCCTCCCGAGTGACCGAGCTTCTCACCCTATCTCTAAGGGATCGCCCAGCCACCCTGCGGAGAAAGCTCATTTCGGCCGCTTGTATCCGGGATCTTGTCCTTTCGGTCATGACCCACAGCTCATGACCATAGGTGAGAGTAGGAACGTAGATTGACTGGTAAATCGAGAGCTTCGCCTTGCGGCTCAGCTCCTTCTTCACCACGACAGACCGGTACAGGGACCGCATTACTGCAGAAGTCCTAACAGGTCCTAGGCGACGGGTCAGACTAAGAGCGGTTCAACAACCCTTATGATGACAAAAAAAATGAGGACCGTGACGTCGCCCGGTATGGCGCAGCCCTAACCGTTTTATATATATATATATATATATATATATATATATATATATATATATATATATATATATATATATATATATATATATATTTATTTTATTTTTTTTTATTATTTTTTTTTTTTAATAAAAAATAAAGAAAGATGGCGACGGGTGTGGCGGTACGTGCTAGAGCTGCTGCTTGCCCTTGTAAAAAATCTTTGATTTTTATTAATACGACTTTGATTTTTAATGTGTACGACTACAATACGCTGCATCAAACATAAAGGCTCTCAGAAGGACATTAACCCTCTGGGGACCAAGCTGTTTTTGGGGTCGTTGAGATGTTCTGACATGCCTTGACATTTGTGCTTTTTTCAGTTATTTATAAACATGTTAATGGCTAAGGTGTAAATTCACTCTATATAGCACAAACAGGGCTACCATAATATGCGAGCAACGTGTATGCAGATGTTTGTATTTTTAAGAGAATAATGTTTATGCTTGGCTATCGGAAAAAATAAAAATGAAAGTTTCTGAATTAAGACAACAAAACACATATTAAATATGTGTCCACAAGACTTTTGACTAATGGATGTTCTCCCTTTGAGTTCTAGCTTCAAAATTATCAGAAAATAGTCTTGCTTTATCGTTCACAAAAAAAAATACATTGATTTAAATGGTGTAAAACAGGTTTTGCTTGCAAAGCCAATATGTGTGAAGGAGGAGTAGTTTACACATTAGATTACAGTGTCACACCCACTCTGCATAATGAGCCATTCACTCAGGTGTGACACTGACTGAGCCACAATGCAAGGACAAAAGATGTATTTAGACTTATATTGACCATTTAAGATTTCGCTTACATCTCTCTTGTAAATATGTTTTGCTATTTTATTAAAAATGTTACAATTACAACAATAATTACAATTTCAACAATATTTCAAGTGTACTCTTTCTTTGTAAAAAAAAAAAAAAAAAGATTGTAGGCCTACATTTTATCATATGTATTCATTAGTTTGAATATAGCCAACATTGGAACATCTAACATCTTAGTCTATGACTTTATTTTTGACAAAAATAGTATTATATATATATATATATATATATATATATATATATATATATATATATATATATATATATATATATAACGTTAGATATTTTATTTCAACATATTTCAGTCGATTTTTACTCATCTCAGTAGGCTATAGCAAAGCAGTTTATTCTTTCACACACAGACGCGCGATTCATATTTAGGCTAAACAGTCTTTACAAATATGTACCCTTCATTCATCTCACAGAAAGGCGAGTCATATTATAGAAATGCGATTCATCTTTTTGCGGTTTGCATAGGCCTACACTAACGTTATTCCATAACGTTATTCCGCACTTGAGAAAAGAAAACAGCCTACCTCACTCCTCAGCGGGATCTGCTCCTCATATCACAGACTGATCTCATGAAATGGCGTATGTATGACACGCCAATTCGTATTTCCATTTTGGCGTGTTATCAACACGCATAATCGCTTTTCAGCGTGTTTATCAACGCCGTTGATCTACGTTACATTACTGTATATAAATATATATGACCTACCCCAACCGCATCCCTAAACCTACCCATCACTCGGGTTAATACCATTTATGAGTGTTCCCCTACCATCCTAGGAAAAAAAATATTGCTCCCCAGATGTAGATATACATTTTCCTCCGTTTCGCTCGGACATTTAACGGCGCGTACACATACACGCGGAATCACTCGGACGTTTAACGGCGTACACATAGACGCGGAAAGCTCAAAATGCGTATAAATAACACGCCACTTGACTTGAAAGTGGCGTGTTATTTATACGCAAAGTCATGATGTCATGTTGCATATCAGGATATATTGCTCCTCATATCAGCACTGTTCTGAGGAATCTTTTCTCCATAAGGTTGGCTATATTATGCCTTACTCGATCGCGACACGCTTTTTTTACAGGTGATGTGGGCGTTTCACAGCTCTGAAATGGTTCTCAGAATTTGCGTTTGAATAGCACGCGCTCTCCGGGGAGTGGTCACATTACTGTGAATTAGCTCTTAATGAGCTCGACTGGAGTCGCTCTCTTTTTATACAGATTACAGAAGATGAGAATATTTGTTTTTTATATAAGTTACTTCATTTAAAAGATGCGATCTCAAGCTTTATGCCCGTGGGTCTGTTTGCCTGTTTGACTGAATTTTCGCGGAGTTATAGATCATTTTCGAACGCGTTTCAAATGGGAGTTTACTGACAGAGAGAAGGCAGAAATCGCATCATGTTAATTTTTCTTTATTTGTCAAAAAGCAAAACACTTTATTTTTATTGTGAGTATACAGAAAAAAAATAGAAACTGAACAGGATCGATTGATGTATTACACGAAAATGAAAGATCAAAATTAACAGAGCATTTAGTGTTTATTTTTCATTGCTAAAAAAAAAAACGAACAAAACGCGCCGGAACGTTTTTGGTCCCCAGAGGGTTAACAACCTTAAGGACTGTCTGAAGGTGCTTAATGAGTGCGGTGAAAACATTCCCAGGTTTGTATCACACTACCTGGATGAACTTCCACCTGTCGGATTTGGCAGCAATGGCCCTGGAAGCTCAGGCCAGTGTGAGCGAGAACTTGGGTAGCTCTACATGAGAACAGCAGCCGATAAACCGAAATAAATCACGCCGTTCTGTGGTGGATAAACTATTGGAGACATGTTGCTGGGCCAGCAGCCATATCACCCTGTAGCCCAAGACTGGTCTCCCACTGAAGCTAAGCAGGGCTGAGCCTGGTTAGTACCTGTATGGGAGACTCCTGGGAAAACCAGGTTGCTGCTGGAAGAGGTGTTAGTGAGGCCAGCAGGGGGTGCTCACCCTGTGGTCTGTGTGGATCCTAACACCCCAGTGTAGTGATGGGGACACTATACTGCCAAAAGAGCACCATCCTTCGGATGAGACGTAAAACCGAGGTCCTGACTCTCTGTGGTCACAAAAAATCCCAGGATGTCCTTCGAAAAAGAGTAGGGGTGTAACCCCGGCATCCTGGCCAAATTCGCCCCTTGGCCTCTGTCCATCATGGGCTTCTAATCATCCCCATATACTGATTGGCTTCATCACTCTGTCTCCTCTCCACCAGTAAGCTGGTGTGTGGTGGGCGTTCTGGCGCAATATGGCTGCCGTCGCATCATCCAGGTGGATGCTGCACATCGGTGGTGGTTGAGGAGATCCCCCCTCCCATGTAAATTGCTTTGAGTGCAGAGAAAATCACTATATAAATGTAATGAATTATTATTATTATTATGTGATGTACTGGGTGTTCAAGAGACTTTTTTTTAGCTTAGCAGGATTTGGAAAGACTGAACTCCCCACATAAAGACTTCTATGGGGCGGATGACTCTGCCACTAACTTGAGCGCTGGATTAGTTCATGGCAGAATACTTGGCGGCGTTGACGTACTATGGCACAACAAGTTTGATCAGACTGAATGCTTACTGGGCTATAGGAATTGAGTTCAGTTATGGTGGAAAAACATTCATCATCCTGAACATCTATACACCCCATGAGAGTTCCCAGAATGAAGATGAATATCTCAACAGGTTGGCCTGTGTCATTTATTCAAGATCAGGCTTCCACCTGCTTTTTTATTGTGGGTGATCAAGTAGGACTCTGTACAAGACCAAGATGAACAAAGCCAAGCCAGGTGTAAATGAATATGTGGAAGAGTTTCATGCGGAGGCTAGAAGGGCTTTTAAAGCTTGGGCTGAGTATAGACATAAACATGGTCCCTTATTTGAATATAAGAAACGGGCAAATGCACATTTTAAATATGCCCTACGTTTCATAAAGAGGAATGAAAACACAATGAGGTCTGAATCACTTGCAAGGAAACTGCAAAAAAATAATTCAAATGATTTCTGGAAAGAAGTCAAAAGAATGCATAATTGAAAACATCTTTGCCAACGCATATTGATGGTGTAAGCGGTCAAGAGGAAATTACTCAGTTATGGCAAGGCCATGCATGTGCTGTGGTGCTCTCGTATAAAGAGCTCAATATGTATATATTTAAACATTTCTGTCTTAAAATGTGTTAAAATAACATTTATTGGGGTTTCTTCAAAGGTAGCATGTTTTTTACAGTAACTGGGTGATGAACTGCCGTGAGGTGAACACGTTTTGGAGTTTAGTGGAGCAGACCGGCAGATCCTGGTTTTGACGCATGCTGCCTGAACCCGTTTGTTTTGCGAATAGCTTACTCTCATTTCAGGCAGGATCACGGTCCTCTTGAAGCCAGCACACACGAGTACGTTTACAATTGAGTTATGTCATTCATCACGTCTGAATCTAAAATAACATATAAACAGGACAGGACAGGCAGAAGAGCAGGAATGGGAATGACGTGAAGGAATTGCATCGGAAATAAGTCGTACCTGGCGTTTAAAACCCATACTGAACCGACGCATGTCTCCAGGGTCATAGTCTAAAGCAGTGAAGTGTTCGCCGCATATGACGGCTGACTTTGTCACAGAGGCAGCAGTAAAATCTGCCCGCTTCATAGCCACAAACCTCACCCAGGCACGAATCAGACGTTTTTTCTTGGGGAAACTTGCGGAGCCTCTGCCCTGTTTTTGATGTATTCGTACATCCCGCACAAACACAATAGTTAACCAATTTTGCTAGCTAGGTCTCCAGTATAACTGCTAGCCTACTTGCCGTTAGACTAACAGTAACTCTAGGCTTGGAGTCCCTCATATGACGTCACGCCCTGCCTAGTGGAAGGGAGGGGTAGTGCTTAAAACCACTATAAAAAGTACCAACTTTTCATATTATATTCAGCATTTTGGTATAAAAAACATACAAAACAATGGTGGGCGGCTCTTATCTTTGTTTAATAAGCACATTGCATTATCTCCGTGAAAAAATGTAACCTGCAATTTACACTTTAAGTTTCTAATTATGTTCATCTACTAAACAGTTAATTTTATGTTTAATTTAAAAGTGTGTGCAATGTTATTTATAAGTATCGTTTGTTTGCCATATGCTATATATAAGCACTAACATTTTTTTTCTTTTTTTTTCTTAGAACTGGGTGTGTTGACCAGTTTCGACAGTCGTCTTGCCAGATCTATCCAAAGAGGGTGTAACGTGTTGGCTGTTTTTTTTTTTTGTTTTTTTTTTGTTGTTTTTTGGTCTCTATAAGTTAATTCACTCACTAGTTCCTCTCATTGGGCTGGGCAATGTACACTTTTCTCTTAGACATTGATTTATCCTCTTAAAACTGTTATCATAATTTTAAACAATATACATTTACATTTACATTTATTCATTTAGCCGACGCTTTTATCCAAAGCGACTTACAATTGCTATATATGTCAGAGGTCGCACGCCTCGGGGTTAAGTGTCTTGCTCAGGGACACATTGGTGTCTCACAGTGGATTCGAACCCAGGTCTCTCACACCAAAGGCATGTGTCTTATCCATTGCGCCACCACCACCCACGATGCTGCAATATAATGCAGCATCATTTCAAAAATAAAGATTCTCATTATTTATTTTCCCAGATGCCATCCAAGGTGTATATGACTTTCTTCAACAGAATAGAAATGCATATATTTAATCTGTAATTCAATTCAAGCTTCCTACATGGATCCATACTATGCAAGAAAATGGGTTCCAGCATTGTGATTATTGTAAGAAACAAATCAACAAGTAAAACATTCTCTACTTTAAACTAGTGCTTCTGACCAGGGCTCTGATACCGTTTGAAATATCAGAATATTCATGTAAAGTTCATTCTTCTGTTTGCAATCAAAGCATCGTTTTCTACACACTTTAACATGCCAACATACTTGCGTTGCACAGCTACACAATGAATTTAGTGCAGACAGGAAGAGCTTTTTTGTTAAATCTTTATTTGTTTTGTTGACACCTATTGTTTTGCTACATAAGATATTAATTGATCAGGTTCATGCATTACTTTTGGACTTTCCAAATGATTGTCTTTCAGTTTCATGTTATGCATCTAAAGATTTTGAATTTCTTTCTAAAAATGTTTGTGTTTGCTGAAGAAAGGCAGTTGTGCACATCTGGGATTGTATCAGGGTAAAAGAATAATGAGAATTACATTTTTGGACAAATTCTTTAACCCTCTGGGAGTCACTAGTTATCTTTGTGGTCAAAAGTGACCGAAGAACACCAGAGAGTTAAAGGATTTGTGTTTGTTAAAGCAAGTGCTATTTTACTTTTTAACTTATTGTTTATTTATGCTGAGATTCAGTTTGGGTCAGTTTCAGACAATTTGTAAATGGCCATTTTTTGCTTGTGTTTTAATAAATAGAAGATGATGTACCATAATCTAGTTCTTCTTTATTTTCTCTACATCTTGTGAAAAATAGTTTGATTTGTCGGTATACATTATATACTACATAGACTAGAAATGATAATAATGTATTATGTTTTTTTTTTATGTATTGTAGAATTATTGCTGTGACCATTGCTGCAAGTACAATTTGAAACTGTATTGAAATGGTAGAATTATGGTAAATGGCTGGAACCACAGCTGCCAGTATTTTACTGTAAATATATGGGTGAATTTTTTACAGTGTATTAATAAATGAATCATAAAACACACCAGGATAAAAAGCAGAAGTTTTAAATCATAGTATTTTTCCTGACTTAAAGCAAACAACACACTCTCCAGAATAAACTATTAGTCTTTATCAGAGAGCTGTTCAAATCACTGACACACTCTTAATATGAAGATAATTCTTCATCATCAGATGTTTGAGTGACACTATGTCCAGTATCAGGAATAATACACTATGATCTGTGTGTATCAATACACAACTCTGAGATCAACACAACGTGAATGTGTGCAAGAATAAACTGAGCATGTTCAAATGAACTCTTTCCAGACTAATTCCACTAAATGTCTTTAGAGAAAATACAGATTTCTTTACCTGTGAGAAGTGAAGAGAGAATGATCAGTCCCAGCAGACACAGATCACACTTATCAGCCATTTTCTGTTTCTGTCAGTCTTCCTCTTCATTATATATAGTTACAGCTCCTCCTCTAAACATCAGCAGCTCCTCCTGTGGTTATTAACTTCCTCTCATCTGACCAACCAACCATCACTGCTGAAATAAACAAAGCCTAATGTTGCAGTGCATGATGGGAACCACCAATCAAAGCTCATCCATGTCTCACAAAATAATCATTATTGCTAATATAGCGTAATAAAAAATTAACATGTATCTAATATTTATCGAAATGAATCGATATTGAATCAAAATCGGATTCAAATCCATCATTCCTCTAAGCCGGCCAATATAAAGCCATTCTGCTGGAAAGTGGTTGTTAACGGAGAAGACCAGGAAGTGGTTTTATTGAAGGCTCTGCAGAACATCCCCGTTGATCAGGAGTATTTGACTGTGGGGTGAGTCGTAAATCGTGCCGTGGGGAGGGGTTAGATCTCGAGTGGCTGGACGAGTACGCCACAGTCCATTTCTTTTGTTCAAAAGTTCACTTCACTCTTTTAGATGTAAACTATTCTTTAACCCAGCCTCTGACATTCACAAAGTAGTGCGATGTCAGTGCCGGTCCCAATCCCGGATAAATGGTGAGGGTTTTTACTCACTTATGGTGCACTTTGTCACGGTCACCAGCTAGTCACCACCTCCTCACTACATTTCCCATCATCCTCTCTGGCCCTCACCTGCATGCACTTACCTGACTCCTTACCTGCACGATAGCTACCTGAACAACTTGTCTTCAGTCATCTGCTTCCTTCATCCGTCTTCAGTCATTGCCTCGATCTCCATTTCAGAACAGACATCTATCCTGAACACTGTATTCATCAGTTACTCTCCTGCTTCCATCGCTGCGATCACACACTTCTGCAAATAAACCTGTTGATTACTTTACCTGTGTGAATCCTTTACCTGTGTGAAAAATACATCACTGTTTACAACATTTATAATAAGTGCACCATATATGGTATAAATACTTATAAATATAACATATGTGTATATAAATATAATGCATAAACATTTCACAGATTCTATGTACACTAATTGTATAAAACAATTCTGTCAGTACACCATAAGTTATAAAAATGAACTAGATCAATGTGATTAATGCCATTCATAGTTTCCATCCTTATGTTGTGTCTCCCTCTAGTGGGCAAGCAACATTTATTTATTATACGTGTTTTAAACACTTATGAAAATAACATATAATCATAAAATATATAGAAATATAACATTCATGCATTTATAACATTTGGAATTTTTACTTTTATTTTATAATATTACATTTTCCATTGGTTAATGTTAGCCTACTAAATCATGATAATTAGTTTACTGGATCAATGCGATTATTTCCATTCATAGTTTCCATCCTTATCCTATGTCTCCCTCTAGTGGGCAAGCAACATTTATTTAGCAAAACTATGGACCAGAAGCAGAAGATTTGGATCGACTCACTGAAGCAAATATTTGCAAAGACGATCGTAAGAAAATAATAAAACCAATTAACCACTCAGACCACTGGAATGCATATTTTCCGTGCCCATGTTATCAGGTTAGAGCTTTCACACTGCGCACGGATGCGGTCCTTCGGGTTCCAGGAGCGGTGCGTACACAGCAGTGCAGAGATCTACAGTTTACCTCAACAAGGCGACATTATGAACAACACTCGTCTCATTCGTGGAGGTGGAAAAACAAGTTCTTTGTGACATGCAAGATGTATTGTAGCCTATTAAAATTTAAATACAAAAGAAAAGGCATGAGAGTCGGCTGTTTCTGTCAATTTTAAGTTTTCATTTAAAATGTTTGCGATTTTAATATAAGTACATGGTTAAATATTTGAACACTTGCTTGAGTAACTTAATACAAGTAGAAGTAATGCATGGAATACTAGCCCTACATTGTTTAAATTGTGTTTCGCAACGCTGACAAAAACTTTTTTTTAATAAAAGTTGCTGATAACTTCTGGATTTGAAATAAAAAGAGTGAGTATGTGTTTGTGGTACAGCCGCGGATCAGTCACTGCAAACGCAGCATATGTGCAAGCACTAGGCAATAGCACGCTGCTCACACTTACACACCGCATACACACTGCACACCACTAGCTGCGACACTTACACACCGCATACACACTGCACACCACTAGCGGCGCCAGGATTTTTATTGTAGGTGGGCCTCCAGAAAACTGGATGGGCCAGTTAAAATAAGCCCCCCCTCAGTGCTATGAAGCGGACAAAGACATACACCTTAATTGTTGGCAGTAAGCCTAACTTCATTTATCTCTTTTGAACGTTCAATACACAAAAAGACTGAAACGGAATTATATCTTTGGAGGTTCTGTTTCTCTCTCCATTTATTTACCCAACACGGCGGGCAGGGAACTGTCCAAAATTATGTAAAGGACAAGTTCGGTATTTTACACTTAAAGCCCTGTTTACAGATCGTTTCTGATGAAAAAAAAATTTGGACACATACTCCTGTCCCGAGAATTTTAGGTTTCTTTCGCTTCGCTTTAGAAGCGAAAGAAACCTAAAATTCTCGGGACAGCAGCATGTGACCAAAATGTAATCTTAACTGTTCTATTTCATCAGAAACGATCTGTAAAAAGGGCTTTAAGTGTAAAATACCGAACTTGTCCTTTAACTGTTTCTTATAAATTCAGAATAACAAAAGAACTGTATCGTCATGAAATAACTGCAGCATTGAATCTGACACAGCTGCTAAACACAAACAGCAGGAAAACGATACAAAATTATTTCTCCTGTAGCTTATTTCTTCAGAATAATTAAATGAATAACATATCTAACCATATAAACAACAGCATAACAATCCGAGACAGCTGATAAATAATCACACATGCACACAATTCAATTCAAACTTGCTTGTGGGACTTGGGGCTTGTTACAGCAGGAGACGGCGGGGTTTCGTGCTGAACACAGCAAGAATGTCTTGATATTCCAGTGAATCAGTCAATTCCCTTTCAAATGAAAGCAGGGACAAAGAGTTCAGTTTGTCTGTCAACATTGTTGCCCTGGTGCCTGTTTTTATCCGATTGACAGCTGAAAAGAGTCTCTCCACAGTACATGTCGTCATGGGCAATGTGAGGAGGGCGCGCAGGAGACTGTTCATGTTGGGGAAAATATCACGGGGGCATGCGTCGAGCACTTCTACGAGTGTTTCTTTTTTCTCGTTTGTGATCTTGTTGGCCTTTGCCTTTCTTTTAAGTTGCTGCACAAACACAGTGTGCTCCCCTTCCTCCACGGGAATGGAGAAGTGCGCGCAGGCGGGCTGGATGAGAGCCTTGTCACCAAAGGTGTCTGACCGTGGCAAGCAGGCAGCAGCGGCTCTCATAAAGCCGTATGTGTCGGGCTTGAAACGAGTGTTCAGCTCCATCATCTGGTTGTCCAGTATGTCATTCCATAATTTCTGTAGGTCCGAGTTTTGCTGTACAGGTGATGATTTACCCAGAGTAGAATCAACTTGCGTATTGGCTAACCTGGCCGGCAACTTCCTCTTGCGTGATCCACTGATATCCCAGCGCACAATCTCATGTTTATTCATCAGCTCATCTGTCAGTGCCATTACTTTATCAAATGCATCATTTTTATTCCTGAATTGTGTGTAGCTGTCCTTGAGCCCTTCAATCAGATCAATACAATCTGTAACCAGAGGTGTGGACTCGAGTCATGTGACTTGGACTCGAGTCAGACTCGAGTCATGAATTTGATGACTTCAGACTCGACTCGACAAAATGTACAAAGACTTGCAACTTGACTTGGACTTTAACATCAATGACTCGTGACTTCACTTGGACTTGCGCCTTTTCACTCGAGAAGACTTGCTACTTCCCATGAAAACTGGGGAAAAAACTTTCACACGCTGCTCTGTTTATCTGCATCTGTGAAAAAATGTGCACCACCTGTATGCATGCAGAGAGCACGCGCGCTGCCTGCACGACATCCAATCACTGTAGTCCCACATTGTTTTGATTCGACAGCATCTAAGCAGGCACATTGCAAGACAACCAATGAAGCGCAACAAGCACAACGCATGCTACGAATTTGAACGAATGATAAGCACCTTATTGGATGCAGAGCCATATATCTCTATATCTATATGGCTCTGATTGGATGTAGCCACACATCCATTTTCTCACGCACAGAAAAATCGCGAAGCAAAGAGGACACGGAGACCGACAGACTTGACAGAGCAGGTTAGTTATGATATAAAAAAATCTCTGCTCTCAGATTCTGTCAATTTTATTACGAAATTAAGACAATAAATACCGTTTTGGCGCTTGTAAATGTGACACGACAGATCCCTAGCAGCACGTGAACCGATCGTCTCTAGCTGATAGTAAATAACGTTAAACACGAATGAACACTGTTGAAAGATACAGTACAACTTACCGAAATGTATATTCCTCATACATAATATCGACCCATCAATCAAAGGGGTCAATAAAACAGTTGGAGAATAATTATGTCACATAACATTTACCTCAGGAAAGCCATTTAATGACCATAATATAGGCACGTTAGTTGGCTAGAAAAAAGAGCTATTGAGAGTATTTTGCTAAATATGTGTACTATTGCATGTTTATTATATTTTTACTTATATCATTAAATAAAGTTGTTGTTATTATAATAAAAAAACACATTATATTTAATTTGTGTTATTTTTAACCTTAAATAAGATAAGATAAGATAAGACAAACTTTATTTATCCCGAGGGAAATTCTTTTGTCACAAGCATGCTCAATGCAGCAAAAGAACAAGAAAAAGTGCATTAAATAATAATAACAACAATGAAATAGTGCAAATAAAATATAAATAAAATACAATAAAATACAGTAATATAACTATTAGTGCAAATGGTTCTGAAAAATGACAGTGCAAAATAAATAAATAAAGTATAAGTATATAATAGTGGAATAAAACAAACAGTTAATGACATACATTTATGTAATATTGCACAATTTGCCTACGGAACAAAGTATCATTAGTATTGACATTGTTATTAATCCTGAGAAATCACCTACAGGGCAGTGAAGAGTTGTATAGTCTTATTGCCACAGGTAGGAAAGATTTCCTGTGACGATCAGTTCTGCATTTAGAGGCTATGAGTCTATTGCTGTGTGTGCTCCGATGGCCCATCAAAGAGGCATGCATGGGGTGAGAGGGGTTGTCCATGATACCGAGAAGCTTTTTTAGCATTCTCCTCTCAGTTACCTCTGTCAGGTTCTCCAGACTGACACCCAGGACAGCACCAGCCCTTTTAATCAACTTGTTCAGCCTGTTTGCATCAGCTGTCTTCACCCCACTGCCCCAGCACACAGCAGCAAAGAACACGACACTCTCTACCACAGAGTGATAGAACATGGTCATCATTTTCCTACATACGTTAAAAGACCTAAGCCGCCTCAGTAGGAAAAGCCGACTCTGCCCTTTCTTGAAAACAGCGTTGATGTTGTTAGACCAGTCCAGTTTACAGTCAATATGTACCCCCAGATACCTGTAGTCCTCAACTACCTCCACATCAGTCCCTCTAATGATGACAGGGGTGGGAGGAGGAGCCTGCCTCCTAAAGTCCACAATCAATTCCTTTGTCTTTGTGATGTTAAGCTGTAAATGGTTTAGCTCACACCACTCAACAAAGCTGTCCACCACACTCCTATATTCCTCCTCCTGTCCATCCCTGATACAGCCCACAATGGCAGAATCATCAGAGAATTTCTGCAGATGACATGACTGAGACTTGTACCTGAAATCAGACGTGTAGAGGGTGAAGAGGAAGGGTGATAAGACGGTCCCCTGTGGCGCACCCGTACTGCTCAGGATGTTATCAGAGCAGCAGCTCTTCAGCCGTACATACTGTGGTCGATTTGTTAAATAGTCCGTAATCCAGGCTACCAGTGAGTCATCCACCTGCATTTCTGTGAGCTTATTCTTCAGCAGTGGTGGTCTGATCGTGTTAAAAGCACAAGAGAAATCGAAAAACATGATCCTCACCGTGTTTCCAACAATGTCTAAATGAGAATGTGCCTGGTCCAGCAGGTAGATGATTGCATCCTCCACACCGATACGGGGTTGATATGCAAACTGTAGTGGATCCAGCCAAGGCTCAACCAACAGACGCAGATGTTTCAGGATGAGTCTCTCCAGCGTCTTCATGATGTATGAAGTCAGAGCCACTGGCCTGTAGTCACTGGAGGTCGACGGATTGATTTTTTTGGGGACAGGAACCAGGCAGGATGTCTTCCATAGTGACGGGACCCTCTGCAGTTTCAGACTCATATTAAAGATCTGATGTAGAACTCCAGACAGCTGGGCAGCACAGCACTTGAGGGCCCTGGGACTGACACCATCAGGGCCAGCAGCTATACTGGAATTCAGTCTGCACAGTTCCCTTCTGATGTTATCTGCTGAGAGGGACAGAGAGAGACAGGCTGAGGGAGCAGGAGAGGGGGGAGGAGAATGGAGAAGGTGGTCGGAGCTGAGAGTGGGGACAGGAGACGCAGGACAGTCAAATCTATTGAAGTGCAGATTTAGATTGTTTGCACATTCAGCATCACCATCTATCCCAACCCCTCTCTTCTGTCTTAGGCCAGTAATGGCCCGCATTCCATTCCACACCTCCCTGATGTTATTCTCCTGAAGTTTGCTTTCCAGCTTCCTTTTATAGGACTCTTTTCCCTCAGAAATCTTGTCTTTGAGCTCCTTCTGCACCAATCTCAGCTGTTCTTTGTCACCGTTTCTAAAAGCTCTCTTTTTCTTGTTTAGTGTAGCTTTGATGTCTTTGGTTACCCAGGGTTTATTGTTGGGGAAGCAGCGAATGGTTTTTTTGGGGACCACGGTGTCCACACAGAAGTTGATATAATCTGTCACACAGCCTGTCAGTTTGTCAATATTGTCCCCATGAGAATTACAGAGAACATCCCAGTTAGTTGCTTCAAAGCATCCCTGCAAAGTCTCCTCTGTCTCCATTGACCATCTTGTAACAGTCTTTGTAACTACAGGCAGTCTCTGGACGGCAGGTATATAAAGGGGCTGAAGGTGGACAAGGTTGTGATCAGCCTTGCCCAGAGGAGGAAGAGGGATGGAGGTATATGCCTCCGTAGCATTGGCATAGAACAGATCCAATGTTTTATTGTCTCTTGTTTTACAGTCCACATATTGCTTAAACGTGGGTAAAACAGTGGTAAGATTTGTGTGATTGAAGTCTCCCGTTAAAGCTACAAACGCGGATGGACATCGATTCAGGAGATCCGCTGTCGCTGAGCTGATGAAGTCATACGCACGCGCTGCGTTCGCGTCCGGGGCAATGTAAACAGTGATGATTATGGCTGAGGAAAACTCTCTAGGCAAATAATATGGTCTAAGACCGACTGCTAACAGTTCAATGTGTTTGTTACACACCGCCATCCTTACCTTAACATGACTTGGGGAACACCATCGGTTGTTTACATAAAGAGCGAGTCCTCCTCCCCTCTTCTTCTCGCTACTACCAGGGTCCCTGTCCGCTCTCACACACATAAATCCGTTTAGATCAACCACCGGATCCAGAATGTTTTTATGCAGCCATGTCTCCGTGAAACACATGACACTGCATTCTCGGAAAATTTTCTCTTTCCTTGTTAGCATCGTAAGCTCGTCCATCTTATTTGCCAGCGATCTAACATTACCCATCACTACTGACGGGAGAGCAGGACGAAATCTTTTCTTTTCTACTGCCAGCTGATAGGGCTCTCTGTATGTTTACAGCATTAACGTTAGGTGAGTTGTTTTTTTCTTGAGAAAAATTAATGCCTATCTTGTGTAGCCTACCTAATATTTATCCAAATGAGTCAATATTAAATCAAATCATGATAATTGAATTGAACTGAAATAATAAAAAAGCGTAGCTTACCAGAAATTGAACCATGTAAACATTGTAACATGTTGTCACTAAACCTAATAAAATTCAGTTTAGTTACTAAAATGTTTTGACAATCACAATACACTTATTGTGATGCAAAAATTACAATTATTAATAATTGCATCACAGTTGCACCCATCCCCCCCCCTTCCTTCCTGTTCAGCCGAAGAAATAAATTCATGTGAATTTTTTTGTGAAAATTAAATTTTCTGTTTTTTACTGTATTTGATTAATGTCATTGTATAAAAAGAGGTTTAAAAAAATACAAATCTTACAGACATACAGTACCAGTCAAAAGTTTGGAAACATTACTATTTTTAATGTTTTTGAAAGAAGTCTCTTATGCTCATCAAGCCTGCAGTTAAAAAAAAAAAAAAACAGTAATATTATGAAATATTATTACAATTTAAAATAATGGTTCTCTTTTTTAATATATTTTAAAATGTAATTTATTTTTGTGATGCAAAGCTGAATGCATGAATGAGGCATTTATATAGCGCTTTCATGTCTACTGTAGGCCTACACTTAAAAGCGCTTTACAATCATTTCAGGGAATCTTTCCTCAACCACCAGTGGTTATTATATTTGAGGAAATCACGGGATCCGGCCAAATGATTGGATACAGAATGATGCACTTAAAATGTATCCAGAACGTACGGTGTCTATTATTGATACTTTGCACGTGACGTCACAAGTACTGGCTGGCGGGCAAGAACGTCGTTCTCCAGCAATGAAACCCAGTAAACTAATCAAGGGTCGCCAGTTTTGCTATACAAAAGTTGGTGTTTTGAGGTGTAAACGACATGCCAGATAGTTGTTGTGCAATTGGATGCACTAACCGCAGATGAGATAAGCAACCTTCACAGTAGGCTACACGTCTGTGCAAATTACAATCAAAGGTAATTTCAACATTTGTTTGAATACAATGCGTGTATGATCATGTAATTAATCGTGTCTTTAAGTTACTGTAGTTTTGTCAATCAACACCAGCAGTATTCACCAGCTGGTTCGGCGAGTCAGCTGTTTGTGTTATGAGTCTAAGCTAGGCTAACTGTACGTTCACACCTCCGCCAGCGAGAACTAATTCTTTAGTAATGGGGGAATGTATTGTTTGTGTATTAGTCAGGAGATGGCGCTGTAGTCCACATGTTGTCACCTTTAAAAGGTGTAGAGTAAGAGCTGAAGAAAATCTATAAGAATTGAGAACTTTCTTGGCCTCATGCTTACCAGGATTTAAACATTACAACATCAGCAATTGCTGGTATACTGGAAATCTCTGAACACATCTAGTGTGTGTAATCAGAAATGTCCTGTATCTGATCATCTCTGTGCATCTCAAGTGTATGGACGTGTACAGGGTTTTCACACACATTAAGTTTCACGGGAATTTCCAATGTCTAATTTAACCTGGAAATGACTCTTAAACACACAAGATAACAAGTGACTTGATCAAGGACAAGTGATGGTGGTGATGGTGATAGTTGTCACAGAGATTAAACAGGGTCTCTATGGAAACAAACAAGATGGAAACACAGGAAAAGGAACTGTAGCAAATTATCTCAAAATAAATATTGATAATCAATCACAACTTGTAATAAATAATTATGAATATTTGGATCAATTAATAGAATTAAAAGCAGCAAAGGCATTGAGCGATTTTTGCAGGTTGTAGTCGCTGTGCAAGTAAACCTTACTCCTCTGATCTTCAGCCTCCTGGTTAGAGTGCCTGACTCCCACGCTGGAGACCTGAGTTCGAGGCCCGCACAGAGCGGGACAAGTAGTACCTTGGTGAGGGGTCACATATGGAAACACTTAATTTAATCTTTGTTTTATTTTTTTATTAGTTAATTAACTAATTGTAAACTGATTGTTTTATTAGTACTATTAAGATTCAGAATGTTGTCAAAATGATTGATGGCTTTTTATTTAATTATGATTGATGGGTTTGACCTTTTGACCTTAATAATTTCAACATTATACTTTTGAGTATACATTCATACATTGAGGTAGTGAAGAAAATGATAGACCGGCATTACATACATAAAGTAAAACAATAACGATATTTACAGATGGTCGTGTTAAAACTCCGTGCCCTGACATAGACTACGTTACCCATAATGCATGTGTTCGTTTGTAGTTCTGATCGATCGCGGTTGCGCTAGACGCTTTCACTTTGGTGTGATCCAGTGACATGAGAGCATCATTAACGGTGCAGAAAATTGCCATCCTTTGTTAATCCTGCACTAATCTTGTGTGTATGAGTGCTGTGTGCGTCCTTAAGATGTAAGTACGACTTTTGCATGAATGACGCATTTATCGCAGAGTTATTAGTTCAGGTGGCGAAGTTGCTATACTCGTGTTATTCCCTACTGTTATACTGCTGCGGCCCGCTACGGCGCTCCACATGCGTTTCTAAAGTAGCCATATACTGTATATACTTTATATTGCCTTGCAAATAACTGCAAATATTATATTTAATTTATAGTTTGCCTGTTTTTTTGGCACATTTCACTATTTGGAGATTTATGGCATTTATGCAAGTTCATTTATAGTGTTAGAGCTCCCTCTAGTGGATTTTTGGTTGTACTGCGGGTGATTTCTTTATGCATCTGTATGTAACCATTGCCTACTTGTTTATTAATATACATTTTATTGTATTTTCTGTTTCAGATAACCACACACACACACACACACATCCACAAACACACCTAATTTGTCATATCAATACCTGTAAACCATCATCATCTCAATGTACCTGACTCCTCTTCAATAAATTCTCAAAACTGCACCATTGGATTTACCTATTCCTTCTGACCGAGGAAGACTCAGTTGACGAGCAATCCATAATCAGCCGCAGACGCACACGGTCTCTCACAAGTGGTCCTTCGAGCCGGATGTTTATTGGCTGAGTCAACAATATGGCAACTCCACAAGATGAAGTTCCTCAGGAGAAGAGTCCAAAGCATAGTCCCCGTCCAAGAAGGAGCAGAAAGCTTCCGGGATATCTGGCGGAGTATGAGCACGACCTACCTGATCCAGAGGAGACAGAGTCTTCAAGCAGCAGCAGTTCAGAGGAATCTGATAAAGAGAAGAGGAAGGAGATGAAAGGATGGAAGAGAATGGAGGCAGCTTTGGGCAGTGTACTGAAAACGATGAATGAGATGCAAATCACTATGAAGGAGACCAGTGGTGCATTAACCAAGCGTGTGGAACAACTGGAGCGAGCATGCAAGTCATGCAGTCCTCTCCCTCCTCAGAGTGATGCTCAACAGCAAGATAGAGCCGCTTCGCTTCCAGCTCTACTCCAAACATCACAGCCTAGCAGTGTGGGTATGAGCAGCATCCATACTACTGATCAGCTACACGTCCTGGAACCAGCAGTGAGGCAGGACATTAGAACGCCTGTGAACCTGTTAAGGCCAGTAGAACCTATTGCATCTTCACCAATGCGAAATGCAAGCCCCATTCTCCATTCAGCATCAAGGCCAGCTCCACTACCTGTAAGCCCTATTATTCAGCCTACTTCAAATATTCAGCCCGAGCCGCTGCCACCAAACCTTGTAACTCAACCTTCACAGCAGCCATGCGCAATGCCAGTACCTCAACCTGTGCTTCAGCAACCGCCAGTGACACCGCCTGTACTACAGCCCAGGGTGAATACTGCATTTCAGCCCGCAGGTCAGTGTGCACCTTGGCCCACGCCACAGCCTGCTCCCCAGCTGAGAATCCCTGTGGCCCATTCAGGTATTCAGCCGGCACCGCTACCTGCTCCGCCCCTCAGAATGAGTCATGTGATTCAGCCTGCTCTACAACCTGTCAATCAAGTAGCCCAATCAGTACAATTTGGGAGGCTTGAACCACGTCAGGCTGAGCCCCTATACAGTCAGAGGTACCAACACCCGCAGCCTCCAGGCAGCTCCACCCAGGTACTCTCTGCACAATCTCACGACTACTCTGCAGTCTCAGGGTCACTGTATCAGCCACCATCAGGGATATCAGCACCGCAGGGTTATAACCAGCTTTATGTAGCTCCACCTCCTGATTCTGCCAACTACTACTCTGCTGCTCATCCATCAGTCTCTGCCTACCCCTCACTGCCTGCTGCATTTACTGCACAAGCCGCAGTACCACCAGCAGCAGAAGTCACCCAGCCAAACCTGATGGAGATGATCTTAGCATCCTCATATGGCATCCCGAAGCCTAGACTGGTGACATTCAAATCAGGCAGAGAGAGTGACTTTGCATTATTGAAGAAAGGACTGGACAGCCTACTTGGGCCACATGCTCATCTCACAGAGGAGTATAAATATCACATCCTGATAGATCAGTTAGAGCATCCATGTGCATTACAAGTGGCCAGACGCTATATTCACGACCACACTCCTTACACTAGTGCAATGAGAGCTTTGGAGCAGAGATATGGGCAACCCAGGCAATTAGTCCAGAGTGAACTGAGTGCTATACTTAACTGCTCTCCTATTAAGGCAGGTGATCCTCAAGCATTTGAAGATTTCTCCCTGGCGGTGTCCAGTCTAGTGGGCCTCCTCAGTACTATGGACGATGTAGCAGCCAGTGAGCTCCAGTGTGGTTCACACGTAGACAGGTTACTCACTAAGCTTCCGCCTAGTTATAGAGACAGTTTCATCGAGTACTGCATCACACGTGGTATCATACGCACTGGCAGCAGTTGCACCAACAATATGTATGACTTCTCCGGGTGGCTCGAGCGCAAGTCCCAAGTTCTACAGTTATCACGGCAAGCCATTCAGTCACAGCCCTCAGACAGACCACGCCCAGAGAGGGGCAACCTCAGAGTCTCTGCAGGGTCCAGGGCACAGAGTAAGTCTACATCCATCTATTATGGCTCAGATCCCGCTCAAACACAGCCAAAGATGGACACTAAGGCACACATTACTAATCCTTCTTCCTCCTCTAAGAAGAAGCAGTTTAAGCCATACTGCCCATACTGTGAAGGGACAGAGCACTACCTCAGTGGCTGTGTAGATTTTAAGAAGCTAGACCTCAAAGCTGTAGCTTCTTGGATAAAGGAAAAATCCAAATGTTGGTGCTGTGGCCGTAAACATACCCCCGAGCAATGTACTCTTAAGAAGATGTGCAGCACCTGTGGAGAACAGCACTTATTAGTGCTTCATGATCTGGCTGAAGCGAAGAGGAGGGACCCGAATATCCTAACAGTGAGCACCAGCCGGGTGTTTATGGCTCCCATCAGTCACTCTGGCCGTGTAATGCTTAAGGTTGTGCCCATCCAGTTACACTATCAAAGGAAATCTCTGGACACATATGCTCTTCTTGATGATGGCTCGGAGAAAACCATTATACTCCCTGCTGCTGTCAAGTCGTTAGGCTTAACTGAGGAGGAGGAAACTCTGTCTCTGCGTACTATTCGTCAAGATGTGATCCATATTAAAGGAGGCTATGTCTCTTTCCAGGTGTCCCCAAAGGCCAAGCCAAAAATACGTTACAACATAACGCGTGCCTTTACCGCTCAACAGCTCAGCCTAGCTGAACAGTCATGCCCAGTGGAGCTCTTAAAGGAGAAGTATCATCACCTACAGCGAGTGCAGCTTGAAGGATTCAATCAGATACAGCCACTTGTGTTAATCGGCTCTGACAATGCTCACCTCATAACTCCTGTCTGTTCTATCCTGCGAGGCTCAGCCCAAGGACCTGTCGCCGTCTGCACCAAGCTCGGGTGGGCTATCCAGGGTCCGAGCTGCAGTATGCCCACACAGCAGGGGGAGGCGCACTGCCTGAACATATCATGCCTTTCTCCTGCCATTGCCCTTCAACAGGATGTACAGCGTCTGTGGCAACTAGATGCTCCCCTCCATAGACCTGGAAAGGAGGTCACACGCTCAAAGGAGGACAGAGAGGCCATAGCAATGTTAGAGGCTAAGACCATCAGAGTACCTGTGGATGGTGTAGAGCGATATGCCACCCCCCTGCTCAGGAAGAAGGACTTCCCACAGATGCATGTCTCCTCTGAAGTAGTGAAAGGCCTTCTGAGGTCCACTGAGCGTAAGCTAGCTAAGAATCCTGACCTGGCACTCACATACAACCAGGAAATCAAGAGGTTGATAGATTCTGGTTATGTTGTAAAGCTGACTCCCGAAGAGATTCATAGCTCTGCTGAATCTTGGTATGTACCACACCACATTGTACATCACAACAACAAAGCTCGGGTGGTCTTTAACTGCTCCTTTGAGTTCCAGGGGACCATTCTTAACCACTACCTCCTGCCAGGACCTCCTCTGGGGCCTACACTTCTGGGTGTACTCCTGCGTTTCCGCCAGTATCCTGTTGCAGTAAGCGGAGATATAAAGGCCATGTTTCATCAGATCCGCCAGCTCCCTGAAGATGGCCCCCTGCTGCGGTTCTTATGGAGAGACTGTGAAACAGAGAGGCCCCCAGATGTATATGAGTGGAGAGTCCTGCCCTTTGGGACAACGTGTAGCCCCTGCTGTGCTACCTTTGCCCTTCAGAGCCACGTAAGGGAGCACAGAGACACCTATAAAGACATCTACGACTCTGTCCACACAGCCTTCTATGTGGACAACTGCCTGCAGTGCCTTTTTGACCCACAAGAGGCCAAGTTACTCATTGATAGAATGAGAGAGCTGCTTATCCAAGGTGGATTTGAGATACGACAGTGGGCGAGCAACATCCCTGAAGTGGTCGCTCATCTGCCAGGTACTGCCAGGTCAGATAGCTGTGAACTGTGGCTAAACCTTAAAAGCCATGATCCCCAGGAGTCAACACTGGGTCTCAGCTGGCACTGCACTACTGACGTCCTGGGATACAAGCACCGCCCTGTAACCTACACAACTGTGACGCTGCGCAATGTTTACAAAGTACTGGCCAGTCAGTATGACCCATTGGGTTATATCTGCCCCTACACTACAAGAGCAAAGCTCATTGTGCAGGCCCTGTGGAGCACAGAGAGAGGATGGGATGAACCCATAGAAGGAAACCTGCTTCAGTCCTGGCTCGAATGGGAAAAGGAATTATCTTATCTCCAGCATATCACCATTTCCCGATGTTACGCTCCTCCTCACAACAGCAACAGTGCGACATATGAGGCTCACATCTTCTGTGACGCCTCAGAGAAGGCGTATGGAGCTGTGGCCTATCTCAGAGTAATAGAGCAGCAAGCTCACATCTCTACCTCCTTCATCATGGCACGCTCCAGAGTAGCGCCCCGCAAACAGGTGTCGATACCCCGACTGGAGCTGTGTGCTGCGCTCACTGGAGCCCAACTGGCCAAGGTACTTCAAACTGAGCTTTCACTACCCCTTCACTCAATCTACCTGTGGACAGATTCCACTACAGTGCTTCAGTGGATCCAGTCCAGCTCCTGCAGGTACAAAGTTTTTGTGGGGACTCGGATCTGTGAGATACAGGAGCTGACCTCTCCGGAACAGTGGGGGTATGTAAACTCTGATGATAATCCAGCCGATGACATCACAAGAGGGAAACCACTATCAGAGCTCACGGTCTCCAGCCGATGGGCACAGGGCCCACACTTTCTCACACAGACTCCTGACACCTGGCCGAAGCCCCCGACAGAGTTCCCAGAATGTGGCAGTGAAGAACTCAGAAAGACCGCCTTCTGTGGCCTTACAAATGTATCACCAAGTCTGCCAGATCCAGCACAGTACTCATCTTTAGATGATTTGATTCTGGCCACTCACCAATCCCTGCAGGGGGCGGCTACCACCCCCTACACTGCAAGTGAGCGCCTGGAAGCAGAGACCCAGCTGCTTCAATCTGCGCAGAAGGACAGCTTCCCATAGGAGGTCCAAGCCTTACAAGCAGGTAACCCTGTTCGCCCGAGCAGTCGTCTCAGCGCCCTTTCCCCTGAGTATGACAGTCCCAGTGGACTAATCAGAGTGGGAGGCCGCCTGCGTCAAGCTACAGATGTAGACCCTGACAGCATCCACCCAGTTGTGTTATCACCTGATCACCCTCTGACTCAGCTCATTATAAAGCACTATGATGTTCAGCTGTTTCACCCTGGTGCAGAGAGACTCTATGCAGAGTTACGCCGCACCTACTGGATTCTCAGAGGTCGTCAGGCCATTAAGAAACATCAATACCGTTGTGTGGACTGCAGGAGATGGCGTGCTTCACCCTCCACACCAAAGATGGCTGATCTTCCCTCATCTCGGCTAAGACTCTACAAACCGCCCTTCTGGTCTACAGGCGTAGACTGTTTCGGACCATACCTGATTAAGATTGGGCGTAGGAGAGAAAAACGCTGGGGAATCATCTATAAATGCCTCACCACTAGATGCGTCCACTTAGATCTCATCCCTAGCCTTGATACCGACTCTTTTTTAATGTCATTACGCAGGTTTATTGCACGCCGGGGGAAACCGTACGAGCTGTGGTCCGACCGGGGCACCAATTTCAGGGGCGGCCATAAAGAACTACAAAGCGCCTTTGAGAGCATGGCACCAAAGTTGCAGCAGCAACTGGCTAAGCAGACTATCAACTTCCACTTCAACCCACCGTACTCTCCTCATTTCGGGGGAACCTGGGAGAGGGAGATCAGATCTGTTAAGTCAGCCCTGCAAAGCGTCCTGAAAGACCAAGTTGTGGCAGAGGAAGTGCTCCTAACAGTTCTTATAGAAGTTGAAGGGCTCCTTAATTCTAAACCACTCGGATATGCCTCCTCTGATGTGGCTGACCCGGACCCCATCACACCAAACCTGCTGCTAATGGGGCGGCGCGACGCTGCATTACCACAGGCAGTTTACGGCCCTCATGATGCCTTTTCCAACAGAAGATGGAAACACAGTCAGGTGATCAGTGATCATTTCTGGAAACGCTTTGTCCAGAACAATCTCCCAGGGCTTCAGCTGAGACATAAATGGAAGAAATCCACTGATAATGCTACTGTGGGACAAATTGTGATGATCATTGACTCCAACCTTCCCAGAGGACTTTGGCCGGTTGGGACCATCACCAAGGTTTTCCCAGGAACAGATGGTGTTGTTCGAGCTGCAGAGGTGAAGGTTAAAGACAGTATCTACATTCGCCCGGTAACCAAACTGGTGGAGCTCCCTGAAATGCCTGAGGATTCAAGCGGAACTTCTTCAAACTAGTTGACTTTTGAATGAGTGTATTTGCCAGGCAAATACAGGGGCGGCTGTTAACCCTCTGGGGTCTGAGCTGTTTTCTGGGCCCTGGAGGTGTTCTGACATGCTCTGACATTTCTGGTTATTTCTGTTATTTGTGACATTTTCATGGCTAAAGTCTAATTACACTGTATTCAGCACAAACTCTGCTACAATAATATATCAGCAGCATGTATGTAAAAGTTTGCAGTTTTGAGATAATGACATTTATGCGTGGTTTGTGAAAATACAAAAAAAAATTCTCACTGAAATAAGGCCATGAAACCCCTACTGATTATTTCTTCACAAGACTTTTGAAAATTGACATAGCCTAGAATATTTGCTGCAAAACTATGTGAAAATCACCCTGACTGCTCATTCAGAGAAGACAATATATTGATTTAAAAATTTTACGACGTGTTTTGTGTGAATAAGCCTTATGCGAGAGCTCATTAATATGTATGGATTTTCTCACCTGAGAAAGACAAAGACACTCCCTAATGGCCCTATTAGGAGCTATAAGGGCCCCTATCATTCTGAGCAACCTTGCACAATACTGTAAATGAGGAGATTTAAAAAAGAATGGCTTTTAAATTGTTTAGATTTATTTACACAACATAATGCAAATAGACACAACAAAATGGCAAAAAAGCACTTATTGAAAGACAGACCTTTGTGCCATTCCTAAAAACATTGTACATACCTTTCATTTTCAAGGTGTTTGATTTTCACTTTACCATGTTCATGTTCCAGAGACTCATGTGAATGTTGAAGTCGGCAGGACTCAGTGGCATCTGGACCCTGAAAAAAAAAGTGAACATACTGATATCAAGAGAAAGGCCTGCACGATTTTGGAAATAAATATTAGATTTTTCTGGTTAAAATTGCTTTTTAAAATTCACAAAATACACACACACACACGTTTATATAATATAATGAAGACCAGGTTTGTTGTGCCTTGTAGGCATAAGCTATGCGCAGTGCTGGGTAAAATAATAATAACAATAGATAGCAGTATAAATCTTCCAAAATATTTCAGTAACAACCAAGCTAGAGAAAAATATATTGATTATCATGTTACTTCAAATGTTTCCATTCGTTATGATGATATGAAATGAGATAATAGTAAAAACATGAAGCCGTTTGGTGTGTTTTGCTTTTCAAATTTTCAAATGATACATTCAAACGCGATCGCCCTGCAAAATCTGATACATTCAAACGCGATGTGACATTTATGCAACAATAACAAACTAATATGGAATAATTTCTTACCTTAAATCTTTCTGGTCTTCAAATCGCGTTATTCTTCTTCTGAGGTAGCCTAAATCCAATGTAAGCTCTGGCGCGTCTTTCAAACTCGACGAAAAGTGAAGTGAAGTGTTTTGGTGTTTTGTTGTTGAGGTAACGAGCGCATTTGCGTTCCATGTGGGGATTTGCATGTGAATCTCTTTTGCGCGAGTGGGCGTGGCCAAATTAACTTTAATGAGCAAGCGTTTGAGAAGCTGGACATCTTGTTGGTTTTATACAAATTACTTAAACAGAAAATATTTGTTTTCGTTTTGAACCCGATCATTTAAAAGTACACACTTAAATGTTTATAAAGGTATATGGCTCATAAATGTGTGACAAGTATTCGCTGAGTTTTGTTTCAGTTTATAGACGTGCTCAAGAAAAAAAAGTTCACCGCGACGGAGAGGCAGAACGCACACCCTGTCTATTTTCTTTATTTTACAAAAGCACAATGTTTTGATTTGATTGTAAGTGGACACATACAAAAGTAGAAATATCACAGATCATTTTTATATTTTTCTTTTTTCTGTATGACCATAAATGACGGAGTAATTTAAGTTTATAGTGCTACAATGTGGAGAAAATCCAGCAAAACGCGCCGGCACGTTTGCCGACCTCAGAGGGTTAAAAGTCCGTGCCCTGACATAGACTACGTTACCCATAATGCATGTGTTCATTTGTAGTTCTGATCGATCGCGGTTGCGCTAGACGCTTTCACTTTGGTGTGATCCAGTGACATGAGTGCATCATTAACGGTGCAGAAAATTGCCATCCTTTGTTAATCCTGCACTAATCTTGTGTGTATGAGTGCTGTGTGCGTCCTTAAGATGTAAGTACGACTTTTGCATGAATGACGCATTTATCGCAGAGTTATTAGTTCAGGTGGCGAAGTTGCTATACTCGTGTTATTCCCTACTGTTATACTGCTGCGGCCCGCTACGGCGCTCCACATGCGTTTCTAAAGTAGCCATATACTGTATATACTTTATATTGCCTTGCAAATAACTGCAAATATTATATTTAATTTATAGTTTGCCTGTTTTTTTGGCACATTTCACTATTTGGAGATTTATGGCATTTATGCAAGTTCATTTATAGTGTTAGAGCTCCCTCTAGTGGATTTTTGGTTGTACTGCGGGTGATTTCTTTATGCATCTGTATGTAACCATTGCCTACTTGTTTATTAATATACATTTTATTGTATTTTCTGTTTCAGATAACCACACACACACACACACACACATCCACAAACACACCTAATTTGTCATATCAATACCTGTAAACCATCATCATCTCAATGTACCTGACTCCTCTTCAATAAATTCTCAAAACTGCACCATTGGATTTACCTATTCCTTCTGACCGAGGAAGACTCAGTTGACGAGCAATCCATAATCAGCCGCAGACGCACACGGTCTCTCACACATACATAAAGTAAAACAATAACGATATTTACAGATGGTCTAACCCAGGGGTGCCCAATCCTGCTCCTGCCGATCGACTGTCCTGCACAGTTTATCTCCAACCCTAATCATATTTTTCACCCGTTTGAGCAAAATTTGCGAATCACCCGTCAGGTACCCGAACCCGTGCAGGACTCTAGTGTACACGATGGCGTTCAGCGACTATTGCCGTTTGTGCTGCATCGAACTTCGCGTCTGCTGTCATGTTGGATCCACTGATATAAACAAACTGCTTCGGTGTGTCGCATAGACGTCGTCATCGTCTTGCTGCTCCTCCCCGTATTGTGATTGGTTCCCTTTTTGAGGGGAAAATCTGGTCCATCAAGGCAGCATGGGGAAACCCAGGCTAATACCGAGCACAATCGTTTTTCATATCACACACAGCATCGATGATCCTGTGCATCAAGCCAACCATCTGGCCTCTAAAATGATCTTTAAACATACAGTCAGTATAGCTCTTAAACGACACTCTTTGCCCGTGTCGCACTCACACACCTCCGGCTGCATGTGCACAGCATCGCCAGAACTCAACGGGCAGTCGCTCTCCATCAGTTTTTGCGTCGCCATTTCAGAAGTTTTTCGATTTTTAGGATCTTTAACAAAAATCGTGGAGGTCAGAGGTCATGCTTCCTGCTACAGTATCATCAGCTCTCCCCAAAGTCTATTCATGCGGCCACCAGACAGACAGCCTGTCGCATCAACAAATGTAATCTAACATATTAAACTTCTACATGTACTTTGAGTAGATAACCGATAGTATATTCTCAGCAAAGGGTTTCACCCTGTGTGTTTCCACACTGATTAAGGATAGTTCGGGAGATACAAAAAAAGTAAAAATGATCTTATACATCTTATACATGCAATAGATCATAGCTACTGTAGAAAAAGTAAGATCATGCTTTGAATTAAGACGAGTAAAATGAAATATTCACTCAAGACAAACTTTACTTGTGCTGCGTCATGGACCACAGAGGCACATCGCATCTCTGAAAATGTGTGGTGATTTTCTAAAAGATACAACTTAGTCTAAATAAGAGCAATGTGGAGTCCTCGGATTTCTTAAAAACAAAACATGTTTCATGGACAGAAATACTGTTTGAAATATTTTTGTATAAATAAGATCTAAAACGCCAAAGCATTGTTTTTGTTTTATTTATTTATTTATTTTTTTAATCTAAAGTTTTTGAACAGACTCTGTTTAGTAAAAAATAAAAATAATACCTTAGGTTAAATTTAAGCAAAATCATTTATATCATACAGAAGTCTTCTGAGAAGATAAATAGAAGATAAGATTTTACTAAAACTTTAAATATTTGATTTAAGCAGTCTTTAAAATATCTAATTTAAACTTTTAAGGTTAAGCTTTTAAATTTGAGTTTAGTATAAAACTGTGGATGTAGTGAGCTCTGGAGCGCAGACTAGCTTTACTGTGACAGCTTTACTCCTCTCTTCTCTGTGAGGGTCTGGGACATTCATTTCATACTGTGGTTTATCACTGGGAGGGTCTGGCATTGTTTTGTAATTGACAACTTAAACTATTTGCTTTTTGGATTGTTTTTTATCATTGCATAAACAACTACTTCACCTCTCTGGAAGTTTAAGGTGTTTTTATATATATATTCATTAAAACTATAGCTAAAACTATGTTTTCATTTTTTTAAATACATTTTAGTTAACATTATTGTTATTATTCATTGATTATATATTTTATTTATAATAATTTAATTTAAAAATAGAGATTAGTTCATTTTATAGACCCTTTACAGTTGGTAAACATGGTGACGTTTGTGTGGGCGGAGCTTAGGTGGAGGCAGAAAGATCCCTCATGCCGCTTCACTAACGCTAGTTTGCTAGTTTTGTTAGCTTGTTTTTTAATAATGACTGGAGAAAATCCGATTTTATCTTAATGTGCAAGGTCACTCCCTGTCCAGGACCGCGATTGTTATTTGCAAAAGTTAATTTTAACAGACATCCCAGACTGGCTGACCCGTACACGCTCGGTCAATCGGATGGACATTCTGACAGGATTAACGTTAACACTACCTCCGGTTGAGTGGCCTGACTTCTACACAGTGGTTCATGTAGGTTGTCTACAAATCGAAAGGTTGGTGGTTCAATCCCCGGTTCCACCTGACCAAGTGTCGAGGTGTCCATGAGCAAGACACCTAACCCCAGCTGCTCCCGACGAGCTGGATCGCCTTGCATGGCTGACACCGCCGTCGGTGTATGAATGGGTGAATGTGAGGCTATGTACAGCGCTTTGGTGGCCATAGGTCTGTGAAAGCGCTATATAAATGCAGTCCATTTACCATTTTACTAAATGGTCACTTACACAACTTGTGTGGTAGCCAACGATCCGCAGTTCTGCCTAGCTATAAGAACTGAGAACTTGGCCTCATGCTTACCAGGATTTAAACATTACAACATCAGCAATTGCTGGTATACTGGAAATCTCTGAACACATCTAGTGTGTGTAATCAGAAATGTCCTGTATCTGATCATCTCTGTGCATCTCGAGTGTATGGACGTGTACGGGGTTTTCACACACATTGAGTTTCACTGAAATTTCCAATATTTGTGAACCGCTATCTGTGCATCTGTAAATCGCTGCACGCATCTGTGGATTGTGAAACACTTCTAGCGTCAACATGCAGAAAAAGCCACAGATAAGTGGACTCCACCAACCGTTTACTAGAGCCAATCAGATAACAGCTACATTGCTCCAGATTAAGCAGAGAAAACTAAGGGGGGAAATATACTAAACAATAGCAAGGATTCTCTAGAACAGCGGGAAGAACAAAACACCACTAAAATAGAGAGATTAGACTGACACGACTGACAGAACGGTCAGAGGAGAACCTTGACAGAGAGAAGTGAAGAGAGAATGATCAGTCCCAGCAGACACAGATCACACTTATCAGACATCTTCTGTATCTGTCAGTCTTCCTCTTCATTACATATAGTTCTACCAGAAAGACTCAGAGAATAAATACTGTGACAATTATCCATTTATTAACAACCAAGCAAGCAATAAGATTCTTTGGCGTAGGCCCCGTCCATAGCTCGCAATCTGAGGGTCCGGACTCTGCATATCCTGCCTGAAGATGAAGGCAGAGGCGCAGCCGACCCCCGTGAAGTATGGAAGGGACCATCCTGGTGGTGGTGATGGGGAGGATGGAGGGAAGAATTAGACTTGGAGGTGGTGGGGAGGATGGTGGTGAATTGGAGAGTCAGCATCTGCGAACTCAAACATGAGTAAGTACCGATCTTTTATACCACAAGTGTTGGAATGTGATTGGATAGATAAAAGGTCAAGTGACGCACCAATTAAGTCTTCCTGGCAGAACTTTATGCTAAAGCTTTCATTTACAGCTCCTCCTTTAAACATCATCAGCTCCTCCTGTGGTTATTAACTTCCTCTGTTCTGATCAACCGAGTGATTAAATCCTGCTAGAGTTGCTGTATAGAGACACGATGCCACAGTGAAGTGTTGCTTTACATGCGTATGGTGAACCACACTATCTCAACACACATCTGCTCTGAACACAGTTTATAAGATATTCTTTTGCACACGAGAGCATTACTGTTAGTCTCCCTCCTTATTTTAGCAGTTTCCTGAATTATAAAACAGATTTTAAAAGTATTGTAAAGTAATTATTAGCATCAGCTTGGTAAAATAAAGCTGCATTTGCACATGAGCGTCTGTAAAGCAGATATTAACTGTCTTCAGGGAGTTTCTACACATGGATTATAACGTTCTGCTTTACTCTCTCCAGCCTTGAGAAATATATCAGATCCAGACTCCTTTATCAACACTACAAATGCTCTGGAAGATCTGGGATGTATTTCTCAAGCACCACTGATTTAACTTCCGCCTCCCTGAACTTCTGGACCACTTTGCTAAAACACTTGAACGAGTCGTTTTCCACCAACTATCTCCATTTCTCACACAGAACATCCTCCTGGACAACAACCAGTCTGGCTTCAGAAGCGCCACTAAACTGAGACGGCCCTGCTCTCGGTTATTGAAGCTCTGAGACTGGCAAGAGGAGCCTCCGAATCCTCAGTTCTCCTCTTGCTGGATCTGTCTGCTGCTTACAGTTAACCACCAAGAAGAGCATCTCAGGAACAGTGCTTCAAGTCTGACCTCTCAGTGGCTCCTTCAGGGTGTCGTGAGGTGTTTAAGACCCAATATCTAGCTCTCGGTTATTGAAGCGGCTTCTCAACTACAACTCGCTTCAGTGGACTTACAGAGACATTACCAGCTCATGAAGGGGAATTAACATATTCCTAACAAACATCTCAGGAAAGGAGACTTATTAAACACAACTGCAGAGGTTTATTAAGGAAATTATAGCAATCATTCAAAATGAAAAAAAGATGCTAAAAACAGGAATGAACAGACAAGATCCAAGAATCCTCAAATCAGCTCCATCACACAGAACAGAGAGAGATTATACAGTCTGAGTCTGTCCATTACTGTATTAATATTATATTTAAAGCAGTTTACATATGAATTGCAAGAGAATGACTTTCAACACTGTAGGAAAATATATCCATAAAATCCATATCAATGAAAATAAATCTGGCTTTTTATATGTAAAAACACATTTTAATCTAAACTTGATTATGTCTATAAGTGCTCAGAGTTTTTTCTCTGTTTTCTGAGAAGAAGAAAATAAAACAATGAACAATCCTCTGTAAGTTTCTGCTATTGTAAATATTGCTGCAGATTGGCTCTAAACTCATCAGTATTTTATTCTAATATTGTCGGCATCTCTATTTCCTCTGGGTGCTTCGAGTCCTTCCTCCCTGCAAAATAAAAGCATTGACTGACCTCTCGTATGTGTTTTTATCATGATTGCAGATTGTTCCAGATCAGATGAGTGTGAATCATCAGATTGTGTGCGGCTCAAAACTCACCAGCTCTTCTTGCACAGATGATCTGAAGAAGAATCACAGTAGGAGCAGCAAACACTGCGATCCCAACAATACTCACAATCACTGCAGGAAACATGAGAGGAAGAAGAGAAACTGTACATGACTGAAGTCAAGGGTATTCAACTATCAACAGTTATTGATGAAGCATTTACAGACTGACTGATAGTTTAATGTTATAAAGCTGTCAGTATAAATGAACGTGTCGTACCTCTGTATAATGATCCAGCAGTCACACTGACTCCAGTTTCTGATGCTGGATCAGCTGGATCTGTGGATCACGTCTGTTAGTTCAGTTCAACACATAATGCCACATATACACAACATCATCATCACATAATACTGGAGCTTCACATCACAGAAATGATGAATTTCTGCACGAGTCTGTCATCTATTATCTTCTTACTTCACTCTCAAGCTGTCAGGAGGAGAATGGCAGTAGTTGAGAAGAGACTGTACTGTATTACTGTATAACTGTATAACTGTGTTACTGTATAATTTATTCCTGGTTTATATGAGAGTGAAACACAGTTGAGCTTCTGCAAATAAACCTTCAGCTTGAATGAAGGACATAAGCCTTATAATTCCTAAACCCGACCTCCTACATGGGTCATACTAGGCTTTAATACACTCGTCTGATTTATGCAATATATCATGTAGGACCCATGTAGGAGGCCAATATTGGGTATTATAAGGATTGTTATGCAGTTTATGACTTTGACCACTAATATTTTACAACTCCAAAACGTATGAAGCCATCAGAAAGAGTAGAGCCAATCTGTGGAAGTTTTCACAAATCTGTCAGAAAAGAGTGTTTTCTCACCTGAATACTTGACAGTGTATCTGACTGAGGTCTCCAGTTGATTTCCCTGAGTAAGCTGACATCTCCACTCTCTGTTGTCATCTTCATTCAGGAGTGTTGTAGTCAGAGTGAGGATACAGCGATATTGAGCTGATGAGAATAATATCTGATATCTGGAGTCTGTCTTCAGATCAACACCAGCCTGATTCACCCACAACAGCTCAAGTCCCCAACGATGGACCCAATAATCACAGGAGAATATAGTATATGAATACAACAGACAGGAGAGAGTCACAGAGCGACCTGGACTGATCTCAGTCTGTGAAGATGATGATGATGATGATGTTGTTGATGATGATGATGATGATGATGATGATGATGATGATGATGGAGACACTGAAACTGAACACAAGACACAAATCACAGACTCTTCAATCATCATCTGAGTTTAAAGGGAGAATCTGCCCTTTTTAAATTGACTACATAATCATAAACTTACCATGAAGAACATTCAGAGCATAATAAGCAGATCCTTGTTGTTCTCCATTCACATATTGTCTGCAGGTGTATACTCCATAATCTTCTCCTGTGACGTTCTTGATGTTCAGAGAGCAGTCAGACTCCAGACTCAGTCTCTCATGTCTCTCTGTGTCTTTATTCTTTATCCCTTCAGTAATCAGTTCAACTCTCCCTGAACGTCCGTTCTCGTAGGTCCATGTAGTTGAGTTGCAGTCAGAAAGAGCTTCATTACAGGACAGAGAGACATTTTCACCAGAACTGATGAACACATGAGCTCCACTGGTTCCTGAAACACAGTATATCTCAGTGATCATTATGATATATATTAATATATATATATATATATATATATATATATATATATATATATATATATATATATATATATATATATATATATATATATACACCAGCATAAAAAGCAGAAGTTTTAAATCATAGTATTTTTCCTGACTTAAAGCAAACAACACACTCTCCAGAATAAACTATTAGTCTTTATCAGAGAGCTGTTCAAATCACTGACACACTCTTAATATGAAGATAATTCTTCATCATCAGATGTTTGAGTGACACTATGTCCAGTATCAGGAATAATACAGTATGATCTGTGTGTATCAATACACAACTCTGAGATCAACACAACGTGAATGTGTGCAAGAATAAGCTGAGCATGTTCAAATGAACTCTTTCCAGACTAATTCCACTAAATGTCTTTAGAGAAAATACAGATTTCTTTACCTGTGAGAAGTGAAGAGAGAATGATCAGTCCCAGCAGACACAGATCACACTTATCAGCCATTTTCTGTTTCTGTCAGTCCTCCTCTTCATTATATATAGTTACAGCTCTTCCTCTTCATTATATATAGTTACAGCTCTTCCTCTTCATTATATATAGTTACAGCTCTTCCTCTTCATTATATATAGTTACAGCTCTTCCTCTTCATTATATATAGTTACAGCTCCTCCTTTAAACATCATCAGCTCCTCCTGTGGTTATTAACTTCCTCTCATCTGACCAACCAACCATCACTGGAGAAATAAACATAAAGCCTAATGTTGCAGTGCATGATGGGAACCACCAATCAAAGCTCATCCATGTCTCCCAAAATAATCATTATTGCTAATATAGCGTATAACTGTTGAGCTGAGTGAACCTGAAGGTAGTGATGGTGAGATGAAGCTTCATGAAGCTTTAAAGCTTTCCAGCCTGATGTGTGTAAAAGTGGTTGATTTCTCCAGGTGTGGAATGCACATAGCGACACCTGCTGGTCAATGCTGATATCATGCAGAACAAAAAATCCTCACACTGTAAACCCTAACGCTCAAAATAATTAATTGGTTTGAGTAGGACAAAGAAAAAAGGAGGAAAAACGTGAACAGAGAAGTAAACAGCATGCAATGGAAAGTCACCACAAAGCAAACGTGAAATGTTCAAGATGTGGTTACCAACATGAACACAAAAAATGCCCAGCTTATGGACAAATTTGCAAAGCATGCAACAAAAGAAACCACTTTGAGAAAATGTGCAGAATGCAAGTCTCCACCAGGAAGATACAGACTGTAGAACAAGGTGAACAAAGTGATGAGCAAGATGATTTCTTTGTTGGAACCATTGATGTGCAAACAACACAAACAATGAGAAATGTGCACACAGGCACCACTGAAACACAGAATGGACTGAAAGCCTGAAAATAAACAACAAGAACATTACATTTAAATTAGACACAGGGGCAGCATGTAATATAATGCCCAACAATGTGTTCAGGTCACTGGAAACTCAAAGAAAACTACAAAAATCACCTAATTACATATTCTGGCCACAAGATGTCACCTGTGGGACAAGTTCAACTTACCTTCACCTACAGAAAACAAAAGCATAATATTCAGTTTCAAGTGGTCGATGGTAACGTACCTGCACTTCTCGGACGCACAACCTGTGAAAAATTAGGAATGGTGAGACGAATATATGAAGTAAAGATCAAAGATGACCCTTTGAAAAACTTTGACGACCTGTTTTCTGGCCTTGGTTGGATGAATGGACAAGCTGAACGAGCAGTTCAAACCATAAAAAGCTTGTTAAAGAAAGCTCAGACCCCTGCATTGCTCTGTTGGAACACAGAAACACGCCACTGGATGATATTGGGTACTCACCAGCACAGTTACTAATGGGACGTCGGTTGAAACCCAAAACACCCACCTCAGTCACCTTGTTGTCACCCGAGAGCAACATACAGATCCAAGACAGCCTGAAACTAAGACAAGACAAGCAAAAAGCCTATTTTGACAGACAAACGAGACTGCTTCCAGATGTCCACATAGGAGAAAGAGTGAGAGTGCAACGAGGAGATGTCTGGAAACCTGCAGGAATCATAAAAACACATGATCATACAAACTGCAGATGGGTAAACATACAGGAGAAACAGAAAACATCTTCTAAAAACTGGAGACAAAAGTCTCACAACAACAGCAACAGAGTCAACACAGTCAATAGCCGCATTTCCATTACTCTTCAAATTGCGCAAATTGAAATTGCGAATTGAAAATACGCCCAATGGAAACACGTAATTTTCGCAAAAACTCGCATTTATCGCAAAAAAGTTTTTACGCTCGCATGAGGGGGTTTTTCAGGCAATTCGAAAAAGAAATATTTCGCAAAACTGCAATGGAAACAGTTTTTGCGCATTTACAGTCACCTGACGTAGACGACGCGTGTGTTTGGACAGAATACGAGACAGAGCTCTTTATTAAACTCATAAAAGACTAAATAATTACAGGAATACTGGATTCTAAACCTCAAATAAATGCCACAATCAAGACCTCACCGTCTTGAGCAGGGGCGGATCTAGAAAAATATTTATGGGGTGGCGAGAGGGGGGCAGGAATTTTTGAGGGGTGGCAACATATGGCAGACGTATATTACTAGACGGTATTACTACTCTTACCAATACTCCTTATCGATCCGATACTTTAACGGTATTATTATCGGTTCTTTTTGTTAAATAAAAAAAAAAGGGGAAAAAATTATTTAGAACACAATTAATATTGCTTTATATTTTGTAAAATGTAAAATAAATATCTATAGCAAAAGAAAAAGCACTTTAACAAAACAAATAGAACATGTATGTTATGCAGAAGGGTGCAGGCTTTTGTGTTTTATATTCAGAAGACATAGGACACCAAAAACAAAGTACAAACACACGGTCAAACAAAAAAAGTATACAATTAAACAAATATTCAAATTATATATCCATTGCTTTAATTTCAGTAATGTTTACTGACATTTAATGGGCTAAAAAGACATCTAATAAAGTCAGATTTAAAATAACACTGCATAGTTTATCATATATAGATTAAAGCTTATATCATTCAAGAGCTGCGACTGATTTTCTCTTTGCCTTTTGTTGTTTGATTCACATTAATTGAGCAATCGTCAGCAGGTTTATTAGACTGCTGCCTCTTTAAGACCAAATGCAGATCTAATCATTATTACGCATCATATTTTCTCCCAACTATTAACGCCCATACTTAATCCTGTTGTATTTGTTATTTCCCCAGTTGTAACCTGGTTTCATTGCTGTGATATCTGAGAGGAATTGGATTTAATAGGACTGCTTAGCTAATCAAATTATCGATCTCCTAACTGGCACTGTATTGTTACTGTGTTGTAACGTAACCTACGTCCATCAGTAAACGTTATGGATACAAACAATATTTTATATTTTTTATTAAGCTGTTCTTGTCTTCACTAAAATCAAAAATAGTCTAATCAAAGGGAAGAGTGCTCTTACAAATCACGAGGGAGCGATTTGACCGCTGATTTTGGCTAACGTAATAGACTCGCTGTTTTTGCTGATGCTGAATCTCTTTAGCATACAATACATTCATTACAAATGTAACTTTAAGTTAAACGTGTGTTTAAACTACACCTGGGGAAACTCACTTCACCTTCAGAGGCTCTGGGGCAGCTCAGTCTCTCCAGTCGTGTTGCAGGGCCACCACAACGCAGCAGATTCGCAGTGTGTGAGCCAGACTGAGTGAACGCCGCTCTGCACGCAGGGGGGAGGGGCTAATAATACATTTCAATTTTAAATTAAATTGTTCACTTTTGGTAAATGTATTGTTTAGTTCACTATTTTGAGAAGCTTGTGGACATAGTGGCGGGTTGTTTTTACAAGTACAGTTTTTGGATCATCAAAGTTAGGGGGGCAGCTGGGGGGGGCAAGGCTCTAGAGTGGGGGGGGGGCACCTGCCCCCCCTTGCCCCCCTGTAGATCCGCCCATGTGAGGGAGAAACACCCAGAAACTCCTCATATGAGCCGCTCAAAAGTATAATAAGGCTACGTTTACACGGAAACGATCTGAAGAGAAAACGCAAAAGTGGCGTTGCGTTATCACTTTTTTATTCTGCGTTTAGACGAGCGTTTTGAGGGGGAAATCTGCATGCATATGGTGACGCTAAAGTGTGTGAAATTCGATGTAGTATGCACTCCAGGCGGCTAGGTGGCAATGGACCGGTGATCGGTGCCTTCACTGTCTAGCATACTTTTGCGTTTTTACCGTTTAGACGGAAACGCGACGGTGGAGCGTTTTTAAGATTTCCACTCTGGAGGGTGGTTTCACTTTTTTGCGTTTTTAAGCTCCAAAAACGCCGTCGCCGTCTAAACGAAAGGCACATCTGATAAAATATTTGTACGTTTTCACCCGCGAGCGTTCTCGTGTAAACGGGGCCTAAGAGTCGTTCCTTACCATTAATGCTTGGAAATGTCACGGGGTGACGAACAGCTCCAGATCCGTATGAGTGTTTGTCGTTATGACAACTAATCGGCAGATTGGCGACAGGTGTAGGGACTTCACTCTGAGCGTCTGATTGAGGCCACTCCCGCTTTTTGAGAGGATAAAACATACGAGGAGGAGAAGGCTGGGGTTGTGCTGTGCCATGTTGTGGTGCTGTGTTGTTCTTCTGCCCTGTTGATCTGGATCGTTCTCCCCCTGATCGTTGGTGGTTTCTCTCTCGTGGTGAATTGGTTATGGGCACTGCAGTTGAGGGGTTGCCTTGAAGGAAGAGGAGCGTTGTTTGAGAGGACGCAAGGACGGCCCAGAGGAATGAAATGCGCTGACTGAGCTGGAGAAGAGAGAGATGAGTAGTTAACAAAATGAATCTCATAATTGCATGTGTTTTTCCACTAAATTGGGTATTGGATTGAAGTGTCTGGAGCATGTGTACACTTTTCACTGAGTGAAATATTGATTCTTTGTTGATCTCTCACCTCCTCTCCCCGATTGGAGTTCAGCGAAGTGAAGTCCGTCTGTGACCGTGAGGAAAAATCTCTCGAGTGTTCTGTCCGCCCCTGGCGATCATCAGTGCGGTAGACCAGGACTTGCGGGTGAGTGCTGGCCTTATGCGCACTAGAAGAGTGAAGTTGCCGTGTTTAAATTGACGTTTCCCCTCACGATTGCATGCTCAGAGTTGGATTGCAGTGTGTGTGGGTGGAAGAATATCTTTTATTGCTGTGCAACCGCCCATGTGTCCTGGGGGTCTACTATTTACCGTGAGAGCTGAGTGAGATTGCTTACATCTACGTGCGGTGTCTAGGAAAAAAAGAACCTCTGCGAGACAACATCACCCCATTTGAGAACTGTGTATTGCTGTTGAAGTTGATTCTGTCTGTTCTAGAGAAGCCCCGCTCTGTCTGTGACTTTGAGTCTGCTGCAGCCCTGAAGCCCAACTGCATGGTGTGAAGTTATCTGTCCCCTGCAACCCACGTGAGAACTGTATTGCTGTTGAAGTTGATTCTGTCTGTCCTGGAGAAGCCCCGCTCAGCCTGCGACTCGAGTTTGCTGCAGTCCTAAGCCTACCTGCATGGTGTGACGTTATCCGTCTCCTGCGACCCATGTGAGAACTGTGTATTGCTGTTGAAGTTGATTCTGTCTGTTCTAGAGAAACCCCGCTCTGTCTGCGACTTTGAGCCTGCTGTAGCCCTGAATCCCTCCTGCATGGTGTGAAGTTATCCGTCCCCTGCAACCCATGTGAGAACTGCGTATTGCTGTTGAAGTCGATTCTGTCCCCTGTGATACTCACTTGTCTACTGCTCTCCCACCGTGAGTCTGGCACCAGTCTGTGGAGGAAGTGAGCCGTGATTTCTCTACTCACTTGTGATATCCACCTGTCTAACGCTCTCCCACTGTGAGTCTGGCACCAGTTTGTGAGGAAGTGAGCCGTGATCCCTCTACTCACCTGTGACACTTACCTGTCGAACGCCCTTCCACCGTAAGTCTGACATTCACCTGTGAAGGAAGTGATCCCCGTTCTCTCTACTCACCTGTGATACTCATTTGTCTACTGCTCTCCCACCGTGAGTCTGGCACCAGTTTGTGAGGAAGTGAGCCGTGATCCCTCTACCCACCTGTGACACTTACCTGTCGAACGCCCTTCCACCGTAAGTCTGACACTCACCTGTGATACTCACTTGTCTACTGCTCTCCCACAGTGAGTCTGGCACCAGTCTGTGGAGGAAGTGAGCCGTGATTTCTCTACTCACCTGTGATATCCACCTGTCTAACGCTCTCCCACTGGGAGTCTGACACCAGTCTGTGCAGGAAGTGAGCCTCGATATCCTTACTCACCTGTGATACTCACCTGAGATACTCGCCGGTCCATACCCGCGGCGGTGCTGCTCCGGGTCCCTGGGAAGAAGAGGACAAGGAATTTTAGATTAGGACTTCTTAATTGCTTTTTAATATAAAATAAAGTTGACATTCCTTTTACTCCTGCCTCTTGCCTCCTCCTTGATACGCTCCTCTGGGTGACAGTGGTCTAGGGGTGGGCGCAGTCTGGCTTGGCCCACTCCGACCTGTGACAGAAACACACACACCTCCTTCCATTAATAATAATGACCAGTGCAGTGGCTGGGATATAGTACATAAACCCACCAACGTCCACTGCCATGGTTTTTGGAATGATTTTACTGATCGCGAAAGGAAAAAATTAAGTTTTAGTCGCATAACATCGGTTAATGGAAACGGCGTCATTTCACAATAGTTTTTTGTCGACATTTAGAAAAAATCGCAAAAGTTTTGCGCAAATCTGTAATGGAAACGCGCCTATTGACACTTATAGTGAGATGGACTCAAGGTCACTGACACTCAGTCATCTACAATTGACAAGGACACACAAAACACAGCATTGCCTGAGTCTCAGCCACGTGAATACATCACCAGGTCAGGCAGACAAGTGAAAATACCCTCAAGCTACAAGGACTGAACTGTGGTTTGTACTGTGCAAATACGCTGCTGCAGTAACCTGAGTTTTGTTTTTTGAATGAGCTCAATGTTCATAAGATTGCTCATTAATAAATTAATTATATTTTGGTTGTATAACTGTTTAATTCAGATATGTAATAATGGTAATAAAAGCTCAATAGTTCTAAACTTAAGAGGGGGGGGGGGGTGTCATGGGTTCCCACGGGTCCTTGAAATCTTTGAAAGTTTGTGAATCTGAAAAAAAAGTTTTTGAAAATAAACATAAATAGAGACAAAAAGTGCTTGAATTTGTGCAATAATTTTTCTGGAAAAAATTCCCTATTCACTCCACTCCTCTAATGTGTTATTTCGCCAACACTTCATGGCCTATGCAGACTAGCTTGCTTGATGTACACTAGTTAAGCGCATTTACGCGTTACGTTACCAGGGTTTTTCCTGCATAGAGGATTATGAGGCGGCCGCCTCCGTCAAATTTCGTGCCGCCTCCGGCTCTCGACAAACTAGGGAATCACAGAAAACGTGAGAATTATTCTGTTTTATTTAATTTAATGTAAGTACCAGACAGTTTCTGGTCCCATTGACTTCCATAGTATATTTTTTTCCTACTATGGGACCAGAAACTGTCTGGTTACTGACATTCTTCTAAATATCTTAATTTCTGTTCAGCAGAAGAAAGAAACTCATACAGGTTTGAAACAACATGAGGGTGAGTATATGATGACAGAATTTTCATTTTAAAGTGGAGTATCCCTTTAAAATATTACATAATTATAATAAAACCCTATTATATATTTAATTTGAGTTGTTATTTTTAACCTTTAAAAGCTGACGGCATTATATTTACAGCATTAGGTGAGAGATTTTTTTTCTTGAGAAAAATTAACATGTATCTGTGCCTAATATTTCTCGAAATTAATCGATATTGAATCAAAATCTGTTTCAAAATCGAATCACAATAAATTTATTGAAAATTTGTCAAGCGATAATAAAAACAGTAACCTACCAGTTATTGTACCATGTAAACATTGTAACGATATTTTTCGTACTTTTAGAGCACAACAGAAACTTTCCATATCATATTCTTCTGATGACGACATTTTCACATTCAGCGCAATTCCTCAGTGGAACTACATTTCCCAGCAGCCATTGCGTCTCTGTTTCCGGTGACTCGTGTAAACGAAGATGGCGCCGTCCGGAGATCAACAAGCGTGGGTCATTCCCGGAGGTTTTACTGGTAACAATTAGTTCATTAACGTTTATAAATGTAATAACATGCATATATATTCGCTCGTGATGATGATAACAGTCCAGGTTTTGCATGATGAGCTTCGGTTAGGCTTAGGCTTGACTGATTCATTCTTTCGACAGCACAGTCCTGAAGTGTCAACTAGTCTCTCCTCTTCCGCCGGATCCAGGCCGTTTCACTAGTTCACACTTACAAATAAGTCAGATAGAATAAATGCGTATTTGGCGTGCTGTCCGAGGAGAGGGCTCCGGGCTCGGTATTCGGCCCGAACCCAGAGTACTCCCCCCGTATTCCTGGCTGTGAAAGAACAAGCCAAGAGTGAGGAGTCGGGGTGGTGGAGGGATGCTGAAACCTGTCAAGGAAGTTAGGTGAGTTGACAGAGTGAATATATATACATGCTTCCTCTCATGCTGATAGGGTAGACATGGTAATTGTTTGATGAGTTGATTGATTGATTGGATTATTTGAACGTGCTCCTCCCGAACTTTGTTTATAAAACATCATTTCACTAGTTCACACTTACAAATAAGTCAGATAGAATAAATGCGTATTTGGCGTGCTGTCCGAGGAGAGGGCTCCGGGCTCGGTATTCGGCCCGAACCCAGAGTACTCCCCCCAAAAGCTGCAAATAAATGCCGGACAGCCGCCATGATGTTGGTGACCCCCCCAAAACTTGCAGAGTGCAAAGCTAACATGGCGTCGGATGGGTGCACCTCTAAGGTAGTAGGCTGGGGATGGTCATATGTGATGTACTTCTGCGGAAGCGGAGAATGGAATAACCACTGCAGTGAAAGCAAGTTGATTGAGATCTAGCTCTAGAATTGACACTGCTGCGGCAGTGGATCAAATTTACTTTGGCTTGCTATCCAACTAGCTGATAGCAAAAGGACGGAAGAGTAAACACTGCTGCGGGGAACTGAGCTCCTGCAGTAGAGGAGGAGATGCTGCTGCTGCAGTAGACCAAACTTGCTTTCAAAGGCTTTAAAATATCCAGAATATTTGGACATAGAACTAAGCTCCTGCGGGAGCAGAGTAGGTGATGCTTCTGCGGCAGTGGAGCAAGTTTAGATGGAGTAATGGAGCTCCTGCGGGAGCGGAGTAGGTTACACTGCTGCGGCAGTGGAGCAAGTTTAGATGGAGTAATGGAGCTCCTGCAGGAGCGGAGTAGATGACACTGCTGCGGCAGTGGACCAAACTTGCTTCGACTTGCTTTTAAATATACAAACCAATTTTGGACATAAAACTGAGCTTCTGCGGGAGCGGAGTAGATGACACTGCTGCGGCAGTGGAGCAAGTTTGGACGGAGTAACAGAGCTCCTGCCGGAGCGGAGTAGATAACACTGCTGCGGCAGTGGACCAAACTTGCTTTTCAACTTGCTTTTAAATATCCAAACAATTTGGACATAGAATTGAGCTCCTGCGCCGTGGAGTAGATGACACTGCTGCGGCAGTGGACCAAACTTGCTTTGACTTGCTTTTGAATTTCCAAACCAATTTTGGACATAGAACTGAGCTTCTGTGGGAGCAGAGTAGATGACACTGCTGCGGCAGTGGAGTAAGTTTGGACGGAGTAATGGAGCTCCTGCGGGAGCGGAGTAGATGACACTGCTGTGGCAGTGAACCAAACTTGCTTCGACTTGCTTTTAAATATCCAAACCAATTTTGGACATAGAACTGAGCTTCTGCTGGAGCGGAGTAGATGACACTGCTGCGGCAGTGTAGCAAGTTTAGACAGAGTAACGGATCTCCTGCGGGAGCGGAGTGGATGACACTGCTGCGACAGTGGACCAAAGCTTGCTTTTAAATTATCAAAACAATTTTGGATATAGAACTGAGCTCCTGCTGGAGCGGAGTAGATGACACTTCTGCGGCAGTGGAGCAAGTTTGGACGGAGTAACGAAGCTCCAGATTGAGCGGAGTAGCTGACACTGCTGCGGCAGTGGACCAAACTTGCTTTCTTAAATATCCAAACTATTTTGGACGGAGTAACGGAGCTGGCTGCGGGAGCGGAGTAGATGACACTGCTGCGGCAGTGGACCAAACTTGCTTTCTTAAATCCAAACTATTTTGGATGGAGTAACGGAACTGGCTGCAGGAGCGGAGTAGATGACACTGCTGCGGCAGTAGAGCAAGTTTGGATGGAGTAATGGAGCTCCTGTGGGAGCGGAGTAGAAGACACTGCTGCGGAAGTGGAATAAGTTTGGACGGAGTGACGGAACTTCTGCGGGAGTGGAGTAGGTTAGCTGTAGTAAACTTGGTTGACTTGCTTTTAACTGTCCGATGAGCCAGTTGGGTGGAGAATGGGCTCCTGTTGGAAGAAGAGATGATGCTGCTGTTGTGGTGTTGGAAACAACTTGCTTTCAAACTGTGATCCGAAAGGTGAGTGGGACAGAGATCTGAGCTCCTGCTGGAGCGGAAAATAGCACTGCTGTGGCAGTAAAGCGAGTTAGGATGGGGAACGTGGCTCCTGCAGGAGTGGTGGTGTGTAGGGTTGGGTGTATGAGAAGTTGTCAAAAGAATTGATGAGGGTTCGTTGGGCTTCTTTGATATGGAAGCGATTTGAGCGGATGTAACTCGAAAGCCTCCGCTGACCAGCGGCCAAGTGCTTGGATCTGCTGCTGAGAGAGGCCTTTTTTGGGCAGCTGTTGCTGCGCCTATGCAAAATGAATGGCTGGAAAAGTGGTCTGCTGGGATGCCTGAATGGAGCAAAATTTGATCTGTCTTACTTTGCTTTATGAAGTAGGAGATGGTTTCATTGTCTGGCACTGATAGATCTGTGATTGTGGGGTGGACTTTTGGGTTAAAGCTGGAAGTGATGGTGAGTTCTGAGCATCTGAGGAAACTGAAAAAAGCCACTATGAACATTGCGTCCAGTGTGCGGGCAGTGTTGGTGGAGTGGTAGCTTTGGAGGAGGGTGGAGATGCATATAGTAAGTATGTCTAATGTTATTGGTTGTCTGGCATCTGGGCGAGTAGGTTGGGTTATGAGGTTAATTGCTCATGGAAGAGATGGGTTTTCATTTGTCTTTGAATGTTGCCAGGGATTCTGCATTCCGGATGAGGGTGGGGAGAGCATTCCACCAGCATGGAACTGTGAATGATAATGTTCTGGAAAGTGATTTTGTGTCTCTCTGTGATGGAACCACGAGACGTCCCTCGTTGATCGACCGTAGGCTTCTGGTAGGGATGTAGGCTTGTAGGAGTGAGTAAAAGTAGGAGGGAGCTGAGCCTGTGATAGATCTGTGAGCAAGCGTCAATGCCTTGAACTTGATGCGAGAGGTAGCCAGTGCAGAGAGATGAACAGAGGAGTGACGTGGGCCCTTTGGGCTCGTTGAAGACAAGACGAGCTGCAGCGTTCTGAATCCTTTGTAGATGTTTAGTTGCACATGATGGAGGTCCAGCTAGAAGAGCATTGCAGTTCTTGATGATGTTGAGATAGGATATGAATGAAGTGATGGCGAGCAGAGAAATTGGGAAAAGGCAGGTTGTATGGGAAGTGGAAAGACTTATAAAGCTTCCATGCGGTTAAGTATGATTGTAGGGTGCTGGGTGAAACGGCTTGAAGAATGGAATTAAGAGAGGCGTCAAGAAGTGGTTTCAATGGGTGGGTAATGTGGATATCAGCTCTGAAGTGAGGTACTGAGGTTGGGAATGGGTCCGTGTCTGGTGCCAGCAACCTGAATTTCTGGAAAGCAAAACGTGACCCGGGAACATGTTTTGCAGTTATGATGAACTGATCGCAGGCTGCAATCCAAATGAGGCATCTTAGGAGAGGCATTACTGCAGGGGAAATTTGAGCGGCCTTGTTGATGCAATGCACGGATGCTTCGTTGTTGCAGTGTACTATGATGCTGTTAGAGGACCATTCTTTACCCCACGGGAAAGCTGCTTCCACTAAAGGATACAACTCGAACAGTGCTGAGGATGTTAATGACTGCGGTGAGTCTAACAGCTGGGCTGGCCATGTAAACTTGAACCAACGGCCTTGGTAGAATCCCCTGAAACCGATAGAGGGAGCTGCGTCGGTGAACAGTTGGATATCCACAGGGAGAGAAATCAGATTTTTATAGAAAAAAGGACTGGCCATTCAATTATTTAAGGAAGGTTAGACAGAAACTAAGCTCCTGCGGGAGCCAATGGTCACATCACTGCTGCGGCAGTGGAGAACATTAGCTAGAGAAACTGAGCTCCTGCAGGAGCGTGAGGAGACATCACTGCTGCGGCAGTGAAATCAATGTTAGCCAGAGAAACTGGACTCCAGTGGGAGCAGAATGGACTGCTGTGACAGTGAAGAAGTTTAGCCGGAGCTGCTGTGGGAGCGGAGGAGATGACACTGCTGTGGCAATGTGAGAAGCAAATGGGATCCTACGGGAACGGTGGGGAAAGGTGGATATGGTGAGCTTGTAGGTTTAGAGTTTAGAGGGCAGCCTTGCAGGATTATGCACATCTGAAGTTTAAGTGGCCGAGCGAAGATAGAAGTTCGCGTTTAGGACAGTTTAAAATGTCTGAGAAGCCAGAAATATCCTTTGCAGTGCAGTGCAGCCTGGAAATTAACCCTCTGGAGTCTGGGCTGTTTTTAGGGCCCTTGAGATGTTCTGACATGCCCTGACATTTGTGCTTTTTTCAGTTGCTTATAAACATATTAATGGAAAAGGTGTAAATTCACTCTATAAAGCACAAACAGGGCTACAATAATATGTGAGCCACGTGAATGTACATGTTTTCATTTTTGAGAGAATAATGTTTATGCATGGATATTGAAAAAACTAAAAACTAAAATTTCTGAAATAAGGCCTCAAAACACATAGTAAATATGTGTCAATAAGACTTTTGACCAATGGATGTCCTCGCCTAGAATTTTTTCTTCAAAATTATTTGAAAATAGTCTTGCTTTATTGTTCACATAAAACCATACATTGATTTAAATTGATGTAAAACAGGTTTTGCTTGGAAAGCCAATATGCGAGGGGGCGTGAACGAGGAGTGGTTTACACCTGAATTACCACCCACTCTGCATAATGAGCCATTCACACAGGTGTGAAACTGGCTGAGCCACAATGCAAGGACAAAGGATCTTTTGAAGAAGACTTTTGACTCGCGATCTTTGCAGTAGGCTAGTGAACGCACCGGATAAATGCACATTTATTAGGCTATAGTTTTTTTGTTTTGGATGGTTTTGTTTAGAAACAGCTTTCTGTAAATATATTTCACATTTTTTAGACATGTGAGGCGAGTAGGCTCATGATTCATGATGATCTCCAGTTCAAGCACCTTATGTTGTGATTGCTAGCCTATAGGCCTATTTACTTTAAATCCAGGAAATTTGTTAATGAAAAAAATATTAAAATTAAGATACAATTGATACAAAACGAAATTCGTTTTAAAGAAAGGATTTGTACTTTCTGTTTTGAGGTCTCTGTGAAAGTTTTAGAGCGCTCGCGTCCATAATGGAGAACGTAATGTTGTTTTTTGCCAGCTGTGGTAAACAGCGCGCATCTATGCCTTTCATTCATTCATAAACAGAATGAAACCCGAGAAGGAAAAACTTACTAGTATTCCTCAGCTCGTATTCCTCGTATTCCTCATTATTCCTCACAGCGCTGTGTTGTAAACAAGTAATGTTCTGAATAAACTTGTGTTTTGGTTGTCTCGAGCTAATACAGGGGGCGTTCACAGGATTGCGCGGATTACCTCAGCCATTTGCGTTTGAATAGCACGCGCTCTCCGTGGGCGGAGTCACATTAGCTCTAATGAGGTCGACTGGAATCGCTCTCTTTTAATACAGATTTTACAAGATGAGAATATTTGTTTTTTATATAAATTACTTCATTAAAAAGAAGAGAATTCAAGGTTCATTCATGTGTGTCTGAATGCCTGTTTGACTGAGTATTCACTGAGCTACAGCTCATTTTCGGACGCGTTTCAGAATGGACTACACGGACACAGAGAAGGCAGAACTCGCTTTGTGTTTATTTTTCTTCATTTGGCAAAAAGCACAACACTTTGTTTTTATTGTGAGTATACACAAAAATAATACACATTTAACAGAATCGATTGATGTATGAAACTTGTTTTGTAAAATCAAAGTCAAAAGAGAATTTCGGGTCTCAATCAACTCATAAGGAAAAAAATCGAGCAGATCACGCCGGCGTGATCTCCGACCTCTGAGGGTTAACTGCATCCAAGTTAATGCCCAGAATTCAATGGATGTGGCTAGACCCATGGTTTATCGTGGGTGACTGGAATCCAAAGCTCACCAGAACCGTGTGGGGCTGAGAGAACGATTGCTAAATTGTTTTTATTTTATTTATTTTGAATGAATACATTAGAAGCCTAAATGGTTTATAACCTGATTTGATAACGCATCGATTTGATACTGTAGTTGTTGTTTGATCATCAAACAGCAAGTACAATCTGATTTAGATAATCGTTTGTTCCTTTATCTGTTGCTGGTTCATTTATTTAGTCAAGTTCAAAATAGACTCACTTATGGTAAAAGACAAAGAGCTTTCATAGAAATTTGCGCCTTGAATTTATCCAATTGTGTTTTAAAATCACTAAGGACTTCAAACTTGCTGTGGAAACACACTGCTTGTGTGTATTTAATCTAAAAATTTCTCTTTATTTCTATGGGTCACATTACCTGCCGACTTTGTTCGTTCTGAATCAGAGTTTTTTTTTTTTTTTTTTTTTTTTTTTTCTCTCAATGGTGAAGCTGTGGTTTTAAATTACTTTAAAATAAAAATACAGCTGTGCTATAACGAAGTTTCGAAGCGATTTTGTAGATAAATTGCAAGACAACGTTAACGATAGGTTCTTAATGATTCTGTGTGCGTGCAATAATGTGCGAGCTGTTTGTACGTGAGAGTTTAAGCCACAAGGAAGCAGCGCGTTAATGGCGTCAAATAATTTGAACAGAAACCGTTTAAAACGTGTATTCCCCCGATCAAAATTAACATCCAGATGGCATAACTGTGCTTGAGACTCGACTGAAGCGATGCGAAATTTAACCAGGGACAAAAATGAGAAGGTTTTGAGCTGAGCACTCACGGAGTCGAGCCAGCGGGTCTAGAGTGTGAGCTGGCCGGCCGGGACTGAATCTGCGGCGCGGCTTACTGAGGGCCTGCTGCGGCGGCCTGGTCTCCATAGTAGACCCGTTTGTTCGTGTGAAGAGGGCGGCATTGCCCGAGACGCGAGCGTGGTGCTCGGCGGGCCTTATAGTCCATTTCTCTATTGCAGGAATTATTGAATGGTCCGGTTTAGAGCAATGCGCGGAAGGAGATCGCGGATGTTTCGTTTGTTTGGACCCGTTTGTTTGGCCTGACGCCCGCGAGATAACACCAGAGGATTGCGGCAAAAATTCCTGAAGGACGAAAGATTCTTCATTGGACGGGAGAGCTCATTTCGGAAATGATAGGAAAGTAGGGCGAGGCCAAATGCTGAAACCTGTCAAGGAAGTTAGGTGAGTTGACAGAGTGAATATATATACATGCTTCCTCTCATGCTGATAGGGTAGACATGGTAATTGTTTGATGAGTTGATTGATTGATTGGATTATTTGAACGTGCTCCTCCCGAACTTTGTTTATAAAACATCATATCCAGAGCCGATGAAGGACCAGTGCCTGGACGCGACGACAGCGCAGTCCTGAAGTGTCAACTAGTCTCTCCTCTTCCGCCGGAACCAGGCCGTATCCAGAGCCGATGAAGGACCAGTGCCTGGACGCGACGACAACGCAGTCCTGAAGTGTCAACTAGTCTCTCCTCTTCCGCCGGAACCAGGCCGTATCCAGAGCCGATGAAGGACCAGTGCCTGGACGCGACGACAACGCAGTCCTGAAGTGTCAACTAGTCTCTCCTCTTCCGCCGGAACCAGGCCGTATCCAGAGCCGATGAAGGACCAGTGCCTGGACGCGACGACAACGCAGTCCTGAAGTGTCAACTAGTCTCTCCTCTTCCGCCGGATCCAGGCCGTATCCAGAGCCGATGAAGGACCTGCGCCTGGACGCGACGACAACGCAGTGCTAAAGTGTCAACTAGTCTCTCCTCTTCCGCCGGATCCAGGCCGTATCCAGAGCCGATGAAGGACCAGTGCCTGGACGCGACGACAACGCAGTCCTGAAGTGTCAACTAGTCTCTCCTCTTCCGCCGGATCCAGGCCGTATCCAGAGCCGATGAAGGACCTGCGCCTGGATGCGACGACAACGCAGTGCTAAAGTGTCAACTAGTCTCTCCTCTTCCGCCGGATCCAGGCCGTATCCAGAGCCGATAAAGGACCTGCGCCTGGACGCGATGACAACGCAGTGCTAAAGTGTCAACTAGTCTCTCCTCTTCCGCCGGATCCAGGCCGTATCCAGAGCCGATGAAGGACCTGCGCCTGGACGCGACGACAACGCAGTGCTAAAGTGTCAACTAGTTTCTCCTCTTCCGCCGGATCCAGGCCGTATCCAGAGCCGATGAAGGACCTGCGCCTGGACGCGACGACAACACAGTACTGAAGTGTCAACTAGTCTCTCCTCTTCCGCCGGATCCAGGCCGTATCCAGAGCCGATGAAGGACCAGTGCCTGGACGCGACGACAACGCAGTCCTGAAGTGTCAACTAGTCTCTCCTCTTCCGCCGGATCCAGGCCGTATCCAGAGCCGATGAAGGACCTGCGCCTGGACGCTATGACAACACAGTACTGAAGTGTCAACTAGTCTCTCCTCTTCCGCCGGATCCAGGCCGTATCCAGAGCCGATGAAGGACCTGCGCCTGGACGCGATGACAACACAGTACTGAAGTGTCAACCAGTCTCTCCGTTTCTGAAGTGAGGTGGACCCCGGCCGTAACCAGATCAGATGGTGGATCTGCACCTGGACCCAACCATGACGCATCCCTGAAGTGCCAGCCTCATCAGCCCTGTGAAGGCCTCATCGACACGACCAATCTGACCTCTGACCTGTAATGCTGCCTGGATCATAATCATACACAACGCCTGCGGACAATACTGGAAACACTGCGGGGTGAGACTCCATTTACTTACATTATTATTATTATTATACTTTATCCTACAGCAGAACAAACACACACCTGAACACACACACAGAGAGGCCGTAGTAACACGTGTAACCAGCAGATGGAGACAGAGAACCACAGTGACCCTCAGTATATATGTTAAAGCACTGTGGGATCAAGTGTTCACACATGTTCTAATTTGTTACACTGTTTATTTCAATTTAAATTGTAATAATTTTCTTGTGCTCCTTCAGCAATATTGTATTTACAGTCATGCCAATAAAGCAAATTGTGTGTGTGTGTGTGTGTGTGTGTGTGTGGGCGGGGGTCTTCATACCTCGTCCTCTCAGTATGAAGAAAAGGGGGATTCAGAAACGCAAAGCTGGTGAGCGCACACTCTCAGATAGAAAACTCATTCAGGATCTTGATGAAGCCTCAGTGATCATGACTGTGACTGACAGGAGCATCTGACGGTCATAGCCTATTCACACACAGCCTATGTGAAACACAAAATGCATGTAAAACCAAAGAGTATAGAAGAACAAGAGGCGAAACTGACTACGTCAGACTTCCTACTTCCGCTAATTTCATTTCGCTCCTGTAGTCAGTCTGAGATAGCAGCGTATCTTTCAGTTTTCCACCGGCCTGAAAACAGCCGGCCAATCAACGAACAGAGGGCGGGCTGAGAGGCGTGACGTAGACACTGATTGTACCGTGGATGCGTAGATTTACTTCACATAATCTGCAAAAGTCGTTCACAGCCATGTTCACTCCGGTATTTCGCTCGATGGTTTTGTTTTCACATCATACATGTGTTTACAGTGGAAGTTAGATGCGGCTGAGCATGCGCATAACACACGCCATAACCAAACGTTATGTGATTGGCTTACGGGTAACCAATGATTTTAAACTTCAGACAAGCGTTTTTTCTTTTTTGCAGATTAACAGGACTATGATTTTACTGCAAATAAACCGTGGTAAAAATAGAAAAGCCCCGGCTAATTGTGGTTGCTGGTTTTACTAATACAAATAATAAATTGAAACAATGGAAAAAATATTAACTTTCTTAATATTGGATAAGATTACTACTCAATATTCTGTTAAACATGGCCTTTATAATGATTCTTTACTGATTATATTACAAAGAACCAACTAAACCAGTTTATATTTACTATAATGATTGTATTGTTTTTAAAATGAATAAAAATATCAGAAACCATGTAATTGTTTCCATTAAACCATTTCCTCCACCATTACTATGACTAGTTAAATAGTTTGCGCTTGTAAATCATACTGCACATATTCATGCAATAGTGAAAGAATCCCCCATTGTGCAGTTATTTTTTTAACTGATTAAACATGTGAATGAATGAATCAATGCTTATAAGTGGTTATTTTTCATGCCTCTGCTTGACAATATATATCTTTGCATACTCCCATCTATGAAGTGCTGTGAAATCAACAATTGCCGTACAGCAAATCTCCACACAAGCACATTAAATCAAGGAAAAACAATCTTGACTGTACAACCACAGCCCAAATGGAAAACTCTTTAATTATTGCTAAGGGTTCAAAATGTAAGCAGAGTAAAGCAAACAGAAATGCAGATCGACAGTCGCTGAATCAGATGAAAGCAATGGCTTCAAGTGCAGAAGAGGCCAGAAAGGATGGAAACGAGTCCAGTTGCTGAAATTACTGGACAATTTAAAACATTATTAAACATTGTATTTAGAAGGTGAGTAAAAATGATAAACAGAAAGTCTTTATTGTCCTCATATTGTGCAATGCACTGAAATTTGGCCTGCCTTCTTGCTAATGACAAGTATGCTACATTTGAATGACACGGTTGGTGTAGGAATTATTATTGACCATCAAATGGTGAAGTTCAGCACTGTGTCAAAAGCTTTGAATCACCAACGCAGTTTGTTGTATCTAGTTAGAGATTTCATCAGCTCCTCCTGTGGTTGTGTAACTTCCTCTCATCTGAACAACTGAGTGTTGAAACCCTGCTAGAGTTACTGTATAGTTACACAATCCCACAGTGAAGGGTTGTGTAACGTGTGTGTGACACATGTCTGAGAAGTGCATATTGTGAACCGCACTGGCTCAACACACACCTGCTCTGAACGATGGATATTAGCTCTGAAGGATATATTTTGCACATGAGAGTATTTCTGCTGTTAGTCTCCCTTCTTCATTTTCTGGATGCCATTAAAATCTAGAAATAAAATCATTACAATATTAGTGATACAAATGTATTTGCTACTGAAGTCCCATGACTCCTGAATTATAAAACAGTTTTTAAAGTATTCTAAAGTAATTATTAACATCAGCTCCAGCTTGTTAAATCAAAAAGTATTTGCACACACTACATGAGCGTCTCTAAAGAGGAGATTGAATGGGGTGGATTGGAATCCACTGCTGCTTCGATGTATATGTAATGAGTGATTATAATCAAGGTATTAATCAATATTTTTACTTCTAAATATCAAATGAGTTGAATGACTTCTCTGGAGATTTTACTTTGTTATAGAAGTTACCAGTGTGATTCCTGAAATGTTATTTTCATGTATTCTCTAATGTCTGTATTTGATATCTGAATTCAATAACAGTGCTTGCTCATTATCCCGGCGTCCAGAAATGAAATCGGGACTGGTTTTGTGTTTGAGAAAGGTCTTATAGGGACATATAGGGGTCATTGAAGCCAATAGTTTAAGGGACCATTTCTTTGTTAAAGCCTTACTTTCCAGTTCCTAACCCTAAAGTGTAGCTCTCTTTGAGAGAAAAAAAGTTGTTATCTTGATGTTTTGAGACAACTCTCCCGTTTATAGTTAGAGCCTGGCCAAATCCAACCTCGGAAAAGATGTGTGTCGGTGTGTGTGTTAGTCTTCTTGGTTACAGGTTAAGGAACCACTGGCATTATTGGAGATGGACTGAGTTATTGTTCGGGACATGCTGGCACCCAGCAACCCAAATCCCCGACCTGGAAGGTCACGACGTGCCTGACTTCAGGGTCCGAGTGTCAGCGGCATAATCTATGGAGATATGCTTCTGTCTATCTGTATATGTGTGGAAAATTACTATGTTTATCTATTTCTTAGCCAATCAGAATCATTCAACCTGTAAGCAATGACGTAGCTTAGACCTTGGAAATGGTGTAACTGCTGTGATCTGTGTAACTGTAAGCAGGGTCACGGCCTACGAACTCCTGTGTGAGTCTTGAAGCTGAACTTCTGCTGATGAAACTGCAAACTATCTTCAGTAAAACTTTTCTTCAATTTATTATAATTCTGACGCTGGGTCTTCTTTCAAACATCTGGTCCTTGGGTCCTAAACTGTTAACCCCTAACAAAACATATCATTAAATGCATTTAGTTACAGTGCTTTTTTTTATATATATATATATTTCAAAACATTTTATGAGTCCAGTCATCAAACACAGAAAACGGAAAGACAATGTGCTGAACAAAGCAGTAACAGAAACAGAACACAAGAATAAAGCAGAACTGATGAATGATATACTGAAACACAACATTTCAGTCAGTCTCTCTAACTGTCATACAAGACATCAACTTCACACACACACACACACACACACACACACACACACACACACACACACACACACACACACACACACACACACACACACACACAGACAGTAAAAAGTGTTAGTCACATTGGTCATTACTGGAATATAAATACTATCTTGGCACTGTACAATAAGACATGTAGTTTTCAGATATGAATGCATTATTTTTATTATACCATGGAATAATGATGGTATTGGTTTTAAAACATAACCCATATAATGTATTTTGTACATTATATAATGTAATTGTTTGGAAATATGCATTCAGCAGAGGATTTAGTTATTCACACTGCACTCAGAATGTGTCAGACAGTAACACATTTTTCACTCATTTGGTTTTGTATTCACAATCAATTTTAATTGAATCATTGTTCAAGACAAAACAATAATAATGCAGTTCTCAACAAAGGCTAGATAAAAAAGTAAATACTTCAAACTAAGAGTGGTTGAAAATAAGAATAGATCAAAATAAAAAGCACACCACATTTCAAATGAAATTCCAATTACATTTAAGTCCTGATCAAACTACAACTACAGTTGAAGCTGAATAAATGTGCATGTAATGTTAATGTTTCTCTAATGTTTGATATAAAATAAATGTTTATTTTTGTTAGTTCCGTTCTGTCCGTTTTCTCCAGTCCAGTAAACTTGAGATAATATGCTTAGAAACAAACATGGGTTAATGTTAATGACATTTACTTACAGCACATAAAGTTCCAATCATAAATCTGCGGAATGCTAAATACAACATTAAATCCAAGTGAAATTAATAGTTAGCGGGACTAAGTCTATCATAAGCAGCATAATACAACTTTAATTATCAGCATAATTAACTTTATTACTATATTATCAATACAATTTTGTAAAACATGGAACTGCAGTTTTTATTTTTCTCACACTACCATTGCTATCACAAATGAGTCACAAATGATTTGCTCTTATCATCCGATCGTGGTTGTATCTCTCTATTAGTGTTACTCGATCTTAGTGCTATTGACCACAACATTCTTTTAAATAGACTAGAAAACTATGTTGGCATTAGTGGAATTGCATTAGCATGGTTTAAATCATACTTATCTGACCGTTATCAGTTTGTAGCAGTAAATGAAGAGATGTCTCATCGATCACAAGTTCAGTATGGCGTACCACAAGGCTCAGTACTAGGACCGCTGCTGTTCACTCTGTACATGCTACCCTCACACACACACACACACACACACACACACACACACACACACACACACACACACACACACACACACACACACACTCTGTACATGCTACCATTAGGAGATATCATTAGGAAACATGGCATTAGCTTTCACTGTTATGCCGACGATATTCAGCTCTATATTTCTTCAAAACCTAACGAAACTTACCAATTCACAAAATTAACGGAATGCATAGCTGATATAAAAAATTGGATGACTCATAATTTCTTACTACTAAATTCTGAAAAAACAGAGATTCTAATTATTGGACAAAAAACTTCCTCACGTAATAATCTAGAATACTGTCTAACACTTGATGGCTGCTCTGTTAAGTCTTCATCTTCGGTTAGGAACCTGGGTGTGTGTGTGTGTGTGCTCTTTGATACCAATCTTTCATTTGAAAGTCATGTGTCTAGTATCTGTAAAACTGAATTTTTCCATCATAAAAATATATCTAAATTACGCCATATGCTCTCATTGACAAATGCGGAACAATTAGTTCATGCGTTCATGACCTCAAGGCTAGATTACTGTAATGCTCTACTGGGTGGTTGCCCTGCACGCTTAATAAACAAACTACAGCTGGTTCAAAACGCAGCAGCTTGAGTTCTTACCAGAACCAGGAAGTATGACCATATTAGCCCAGTTCTGTCAAAACTGCACTGGCTCCCTATTAAACATCGCATACATTTTAAAATATTGCTGATCACGTACAAAGCACTAAATGATTTAGCTCCGCAGTACTTGAGCGAGCTCTTAACGCATTATAGTCCTTCACGTCTATTGCGATCTCAAAATTCCGGCCAGTTGATAATACCTAGAATATCAAAGTCGACTGCTGGCGGTAGATCCAATTGCTTTGACTTGTGAAAGTGAAAACTGATAAACTTATGTTAATGTAAAAATATTTTGCCATGAATTATTGACCACATTTTTCCTGAGTGAAGTTCATTGTAATGCCATTGTGTTTTCCTCTTTTGTGCACTTTTACATAATACACCAACACTTGTATCTGTTCCCAAGAAAGTGGTGGCTGAAATGTGTGCAGTAAGTGGACATTTTCTAACTTTCCAAAGGAAAGAAAGTATAAGACTTTGTAATGTCCATTTGTGTCCATTGAATAAAGCCTCTCAGATAACTGTCATATGGAGGAACTAGCCTACCTGCAACTGCAAGTGCATAAATAACTTTACTTCATTTATACTTGTATGCTTTATGGCTGCAATATAAGTTGCAGGATTCCACATCTACAGAAAGGCCTACAGAAGAGTCTGCACAGACAGAGGAGACATAGGCCTACAGGTGGGCAGTGTATAGACAACTTTTCCTTTTTATTTGTTGCATGAGGCATGTGTCTAATATCTCTTGTTGCAGGCACTTGACCACTGGCTTTTCTTTACAAAGAACAATTGAAATAAAACTCAAGGAACTAAGCATATTTGTCTTTTATTAAACATATAATGAAAAGTGTTTTTTTTTTGGCAATGTTGTGTAATATGGCACATGCAACAATGTCCCAGGCCCTGACAGGTGTGCAACCCTCAGACTTTTCAGACACTGAAATCTTTCCTTTAGTTAGCCAAAGTTCATTTCATTGTGTGCCCTTGTCCTGGCTAGAGCTATTTGATATAATATTACTAATCTGGAATATTAAGAATCACAGTAGTAACTGGGCTGCACATTTACATTGTGAATCCCCTATCTGTTCACATAATCCCCTTCATTGAGGCCTTGATGGCAGCCTATAGTCTAGCCTATAGTCTATGGTACCAATCACGTTAGTGAAGCCTGAGTGACATATACTGTAATCGGCATGGTCATGATTGCATGATCTTCATAAAAAATTATGATAGCCTAAAAAAAAAAAATGCTTTAAAAAAACTGCTTTACAACATTGGGTCTTAAGTGGCTTGGAAATGCCACAAAAAAACTAGAACTGTTTTTCAAACCTAAAAGCGCCAGGTAAACTCCGAATGACACGACAGACAGCACTTTCCATCAAGTTCTCTGCATCTCCAATATAGTCAGGGGGCCAAAACTGATATTAAAACTTTGTCGGACACTTTTTGGTACAAGTATACAACCTATCCAGTATTAATATTTATCCCCTCAACATGTGTTCTAGCCAGGTTGTCAGCTTAGAAAATGTTTTTTTGTCCATTTTAACACTATATTCTTAAAAGTGGTAAAAGCGGATTTTTTCCCCCAAAGTGCTTCCATTTTCTTCCATGTTACCTATTGTAATTTTGGGCAAATGTGCAATATAATCCAACTTATGTGCAAGCATGATCATTAAAAAATAATAATCAATAAATACCACAAGAGTATCACACCACAAGGGGCACTGTTGTGTCAGCACAGCTGTGATTTGGAAGCAGATTGAGGCAGCAGATCCAGAGAAGATGATCACAGCAGGTGTCAACAGTACAGTCTGAACAAAACTTTATAAAGGAGTGAATCACACAATCACACAACAGATTAACTTGATCTATTTGTCTACACAAACATTTACCTCAAGATTCTACCATTCAACCATCAAATGTTGCCAGAAACAGGTAAGATAAACTGTTTTCCAACTAGCTGTATACTTACAAGATATACACTCACCTAAAGGATTATTAGGAACACCATACTAATACTGTGTTTGACCCCCTTTCGCCTTCAGAACTGCCTTGGCATTGATTCAACAAGGTGCTGAAAGCATTCTTTAGTAAGGGTGTCATGATTCTCCAAATCCTCGATTCGATTACATTTTCAATTCTAAAGTCACAGTTCGATTCGATTCTCGATTTAAAAAAAAATAAATTGAAAGCACAAGCTATGCCATTTTAAGACTTTTATGCAATATAATAATATCTGACCTTTGTTCGCAATACCACACACTACATTGTCAAATTTAAAACGTTTATTAACAACATAATGTAACAATAACTTATATCGACTTCAGTCAATTGGAAACTTAAACAATATAACCTATTACCTGGCTATTATAGTCCCAGGGCTCCCTGGACTCCTCAGAGCAGTCACAGGCGAATAGCACAGCGTTTTAAATTGGGTTCCCACAGCGTTTGCAACGCAGTACGAGAGAACGTTCTCGTAAGGGAACTTAGGCTACTTGGTTACTTGCGTAACCTCGGTTCCCTTAGAGATAAGGGAACGAGTACTGCTTTGCCTTGCCGTGCTATTTCGCTCATATCAGGTACTTTGCTCCAGTCGATTTAAACCTAAAATCCTTTGGCGAGTTTTTTTGTGAATTATACTCTCCAGCCACGTCCAAATTGTCGCGCTCGAGGTTGGCAGGGCACCATGTGCTCCCATTGGACCGTACGCCACTGCTAACTCACCATAGGTTCGTGCAGTTGCCGCAGCACAGACAATCAGCTCGCTCAGACGAGATATGATGCTCTCGCTGTGCAGCTGCAATGTGTTTTAAAATAAAGGCTTCAATATTCTCGAGAAAAGGAGTTTTACCTATTACAGGCAAGCCGAGCTGCCGTGACATGGGGGCGTGGCAGCATCGACAATTCCATTTTTTGATTCGATAATCGAGATTGAGCATTAATTTCGATCGATTTCGATTTAAAATCGAAATCGTGACACCCTTATTCTTTAGAAATGTTGGCCCATATTGATAGGATAGCATCTTGCAGTTGATGGAGATTTGTGGGATGCACATCCAGGGCACGAAGCTCCCGTTCCACCACATCCCAAAGATGCTCTATTGGGTTGAGATCTGGTGACTGTGGGAGCCATTTTAGTACAGTGAACTCATTGTCATGTTCAAGAAACCAATTTGAAATGATTCGAGCTTTGTGACATGGTGCATTAAAGTGCAAAAAAGCCTACAGTGTGCCAAGAAAACATCCCCCACACCATTACACCACCACCACCAGCCTGCACAGTGGTAACAAGGCATGATGGATCCATGTTCTCATTCTGTTTACGCCAAATTCTGACTCTACCATCTGAATGTCTCAACAGAAATCGAGACTCATCAGACCAGGCAACATTTTTCCAGTCTTCAGTTGTCCAATTTTGGTGAGCTCGTGCAAATTGTAGCCTCTTTTTCCTATTTGTAGTGGAGATGAGTGGTACCCGGTGGGGTCTTCTGCTGTTGTAGCCCATCCGCCTCAAGGTTGTGCGTGTTGTGGCTTCACAAATGCTTTGCTTGCATACCTCGGTTGTAACGAGTGGTTATTTCAGTCAAAGTTGCTCTTCTATCAGCTTGAATCAGTCGGCCCATCCTCCTCTGACCTCTAGCATCAACAAGGCATTTTCGCCCACAGGACTGCTGCATACTAGATGTTTTTCCCTTTTCACACCATTCTTTGTAAACCCTAGAAATGGTTGTGCGTGAAAATCCCAGTAACTGAGCAGATTGTGAAATACTCAGACCGGCCCGTCTGGCACCAACAACCATGCCACGCTTAAAATTGCTTAAATCACCTTTCTTTCCCATTCTGACATTCAGTTTGGAGTTCAGGAGATTGTCTTGACCAGGACCACACCCCTAAATGCATTGAAGCAACTGCCATGTGATTGGTTGATTAGATAATTGCATTAATGAGAAATTGAACAGGTGTTCCTAATAATCCTTTAGGTGAGTGTATAGCTAGGCTCTTTACTTTCATAATTACTAGCTTACTTACTAATAGGTAAATTAAGTTTTGTGCAGATGTGTAATGGAAATATTGTTTTTAATTTATTTGCTGCACAGCAGCCTATTTTACAGTCTGCTATAGCTAAAAACGTTAATAAGTTTGTTAGATAGCAAAGCCCTCAGCTTATGTCAGAGGACATTGTAGTGATCCACTCAGAAACCGTAGTGTAGTGAATCAGACTAGTGTAGTGAAAAATAGATTTGCCTTCAGATGAGATAACATGGATCCAGAGGAAGCTGTAAGCCTAGCATCCAAAGAAAAACAAATAGGAAGAGATATTGATTGGGAACAATGTTTCATTTGTCAAGACAAATATGGAAAATACAGCCAAGATAAAGCCCTTTGATTGAAGTGATTTTTCAGGAAGTGGTGTCTTTGTGCTCTTTCTGGAGATTATTGTAGTATAATATTGTGCAATATTTTTGCAATATAATCGACACACACTATTATTTGCATTGCGCTTAGATTGACCTTGCTTATTCAATCCATTCAGTCTCAAAGGGATGAGACTGACAACCTGAGAGCCAACCTCTGCCAACCTGAGAGCCACTGCTTTGATGGGGAAAAACATACCTTTGCCATACGACTATTACATAGTTATTACTACTAACTAGTTACTAACCCCTAACCCTAAAGAAGTGAGAGAGCAGTTTTGTTAGGATGGAATTAATAACTATAGTGATATGTGAATGTAATATAATTTGTGTTACAACCTGGTATACAAAGTCAAATAGCACCATAGACAGCACGCATCTGTGCGTTCATTCATTCATAGAAACGCGATTCATATTAAAACAGTTTTTTTGCCAGCTGTAGTAGCTCCAGTACAGCAGCGCGCATCTTTGCGTTCATTCATTCAGATTAGAACAAAGCAAACAGAACTGACCTAATTCCTCAGCGGGATCCGTTTGCTCCTCGAAATGATACTTCCAGAACTTCTGAGGTAAATTTTTGCAGGATTATTATCAAGATAGTATTATTCCTCACAGCATCGTAAAGTACATAAGTCTGAAAGTGAACTCGCGGTGTGTGTTATCCAGCTGATGTGGGCGTTTCACAGGTTTGTTTGGATCGCCTCAGATTTGCGTTTGAATAGCGCGCTCTCCGTGGGCGGAGCACATTAAAACTTAATTAGCTGAGATGAGAACGACTGACATCTCTCTCTTTGCATACATATTACATAAACTGTGAATATTTGTTTTTTATAAAAATTACTTAATTTAAAAGAAGAGAATTCAAGCTTCATGCCTGTATGCCTGTTTGACTGAGTATTCGCTGAGTTATGGTTCATTTTCGGAAGCATTTCAGAATGGACTACACTGACAGAGAGGAGGCAGAACTCGCTTCGTGTTTATTTTTCTTTATTTGGCAAAAAGCACAACACTTTGTTTTTATTGTGAGTATACACAAAAATAATACACATTTAACAGAATCGGTTGATGTATGAAACTCCAATGGAAAATCAAAGTCAACCGAGTATTTATGAGTTTCTTTTACACTGCTAAAAAAAAGCGAGCTGGTATTGCCGGCGATACCGCCGACCTCAGGGGGTTAATGAAAGCTTTCCCGGCGGCGTCAGATTGGGTGATCAACACTATAAAGCACGGCTATACTCTTCTCCCTAGCCAAGCCGGCTGTCGAGATAGTACCTGAGGAGCAGGGGGAGTGCGGGCTATACAGCCGCTATTTCCTTCTCCCGGAAAAAGACGGGGGTATGCGTCCAATTTTGGATTTACGACGCTAAACAGAGCGCTTGCATTAAAGATGATTAAAGTGAAGAAAATCCTCGTGCACATCCAGGCCGGGGACCATTTCATAACGGTGGATATAAGAGATGTCTATTTTCAAATTCAGATAGCCCTTCATCACAGGTGCTTTCTGCAATTTGCATTCGAAGGTGTTCATACCAATTCAAAGTGCTATCGTTCGGTCTGACCTCCGCGCACGTTCAAAATGAGCATCAATGCAGTGTTTTCCCCCCTGAGACTCAGTGGCATGCGCGTGCTGAAATACCTCGACGACTGGCTCATCATCACTCAATCGAGGAGTGTGCTGGAGGATCACAAACACCAGCTCCTCGTCCATTTAGCATGCCTAGGCCTGTCTGTGAACATGCAAAAGAGCACGCTTCAGCCATGTCAATCGATTTATTTTCTGGGTATGATTTTGGACTCTCAAGCTCATCAGAACAGAATATCCAGTTCATTAACGATACACCGGCCTCTTTTGTGAAGGGCAGAGCGGTCACCCTGAAAAGGCTTCAGAGACTCTGATGGTCTGATGGCAGCTGCCGACTGGGTTTGCTGCATATGAGACCATTGCAGCGATGGTTACAGAGTCAAGTAATGGTTACTGACATGGTGTCAGGAATTCAGAAGCTGGGACTACGCCATCTTCCTTGCTTTGCTTATACCTTCAACCTCATTGTTCAGAGGGTAGTTGAAGAACATGACGTGTTGGAGCAGAGCCAGGAGACTGGTGACTTTTTTCAGGAGCAGCACTAAGGCCACTGAAAAGCTAATCCTTGCCCAAGAAAGGATGGGCAGCCAGCCCCTGAAGCTTCTCCATGAAGTGGACACCAGGTGGAACAGCACGCATGATCTGCTGCAAACACTCATTGACCTCAGAGAGCCTGTTGGTGCTGCTTTGGCTAGTTTGTCAAGCGACATCATGCCACTTTCAAGTGCTGATTTTGACATAATTTCTGAAAGCCTTGAAGTACTGGCACCCTTCAATCATAACACCAAAGAGCTCTCTGGGGAGAAGAGAGTGTCAGCTTAAAAGCACAAGGTGGCAGAAAAAACAGCCCTGGCAAGAAATACATCTGCTTCATTCCTAGGGATGGCTCTTCAGCAGTAATGTTCAATCCATCCGTGTGCTTGCACTGGCCACATTGCTGGAGCCTAGATTTAAGACACTTGGGTTTGGCAACCAGGATAATGCCCGTGAAGCTGCTGACGGGTGAATGTGCTTCAGTGATCTGGCTAACCAGTGAGCAAGCAGAGGCATCATCATCTCAGGCAGCTCGAATCCACCATCCTCAGATGACCTGTGGGAGCTCCTGGATAGCTGGGTCAGCGAGACACAATGGCATCAAAGCTATAATGCTGATGCCACCATAGAGGTCAAGAGACACATCAATCATACATACCTCCCTCGATGTGAGGACCCTCTCAAATACTGGCAGGCCCAAAAATGGTGCAATGAAAAATCACATAGGCCCAATTTATTGGCGTATTAAACATTGTATTTAGAAGGCGAGTACAAATGATGAACAGAAAGTCTTTATTGTCCTTGTATTGTGCAATACACTGACATTTTGCCTGCCTTCTTGCTAATGACAAATATGCTTATTAAATATACAAATAAACCTTACAATGACATCCCAATGAACAAAACATTTGAATGACACAGTTGGTGTAGGAATTATTATTGACTACCAAATGGTGAAGTTGAGCAATGTGTCAAAAGCTTCGAAGCACCAACGCAGTTAGCTGTATCTAGTTAGTATCTGAGTTTTCATCAGCTCCTCCTGTGGTTGTGTAACTTCCTCTCATCTGAACATCGTAACCCTGCTAGAGTTACTGTAGTTACACAATCCCACAGTGAAGGGTTGTGTACGTGTGTGTGAAACATGTCTGAGAAGACACACCTGCTCTGAACGATGGATATTAGCTCTGAAGGATAGATTTTGCACATGAGAGCACAGAATCACTTTCCCAGACCTTCACCTGGACTGATCCTGCTGGAGGAACGACCTGCCGAACTCAACCTGAGCTGATGAGGCTTTAGCCATCTTCAAGAAACGGCTGAAAACGCATTTCATCAACACTCGACCCATTAATACTCACACTTACTACTCTATATTACGATACATTACGAGCTCATGAAGGGGAACAAACATCTCAGGAAAGGAGACTTATTAAACACAACTGCAGAGGTTTATTGAGAAAATTATAGCAATCATTCAAAATGAAAAAAGATGCTAAAAACAGGAATGAACAGACAAGATCCAAGAATCCTCAAATCAGCTCCATCACACAGAACAGAGAGAGATTATACAGTCTGAGTCTGTCCATTACTGTATTCATATTATATTTAAAGCAGTTTACATATGAAGCGCAAGAGAATGACTTTCAACACTGTAGGAAAATATATCCATAAAATCCATATAAATGAAAATAAATCTGCCTTTTTATATGTAAAAAAACCCCCAAACCATTTTAATCTAAACTTGATTATATCACTATAAGTGCTCAGAGTTTTTTCTCTGTTTTCTGAGAAGAAGAAAATAAAACAATGAACAATCCTCTGTAAGTTTTTGCTATTGTAAATATTGCTGCAGATTGGCTCTAAACTCATCAGTATTTTATTCTAATATTGTGGGCATCTCTATTTCCTCTGGGTGCTTCGAGTCCTTCCTCCCTGCAAAATAAAAGCATTGACTGACCTCTCGTATGTGTTTTTATCATGATTGCAGATTGTTCCAGATCAGATGAGTGTGAATCATCAGATTGTGTGCGGCTCAAAACTCACCAGCTCTTCTTGCACAGATGATCTGAAGAAGAATCACAGTAGGAGCAGCAAAACTGCGATCCCAACAATACTCACAATCACTGCAGGAAACATGAGAGGAAGAAGAGAAACTGTACATGACTGAAGTCAAGGGTATTCAACTATCAACAGTTATTGATGAAGCATTTACAGACTGACTGATAGTTTAATGTTATAAAGCTGTCAGTATAAATGAACGTGTCGTACCTCTGTATAATGATCCAGCAGTCACACTGACTCCAGTTTCTGATGCTGGATCAGCTGGATCTGTGGATCACGTCTGTTAGTTCAGTTCAACACATAATGCCACATATACACAACATCATCATCACATAATACTGGAGCTTCACATCACAGAAATGATGAATATGTGCACGAGTCTGTCATCTATTATCTTCTTACTTCACTCTCAAGCTGTCAGGAGGAGAATGGCAGTAGTTGAGAAGAGACTGTACTGTATTACTGTATAACTGTGTTACTGTATAATTTATTCCTGGTTTATATGAGAGTGAAACACAGTTGAGCTTCTGCAAATAAACCTTCAGCTTGAATGAAGGACATAAGCCTTATAATTCCTAAACCCGACCTCCTACATGGGTCATACTATTTAATACACTAGTCTGATTTATGCAATATATCATGTATGACCCATGTAGGAGGACAATATTGGGAATTATAAGGATTGTTATGCAGTTTATGACTTTGACCACTAATATTTTACAACTCCAAAACGTATGAAGCCATCAGAAAGAGTAGAGCCAATCTGTGGAAGTTTTCACAAATCTGTCAGAAAAGAGTGTTTTCTCACCTGAATACTTGACAGTGTATCTGACTGAGGTCAAGAGTTGATTTCCCTGAGTAAGCTGACATCTCCACTCTCTGTTGTCATCTTCATTCAGGAGTGTTGTAGTCAGAGTGAGGATGATACAGCGATCTAGAGCTGATGATGATAATATCTGATATCTGGAGTCTGTCTTCAGATCAACACCAGCCTGATTCACCCACAACAGCTTAACTCTACCAGAACTGACCCAAGAAGAACAGGAAAAAACAGAATACAACTGACAGGAGAGAGTCACAGAGCGGCCTGGACTGATCTCAGTCTGTGAGGATGAAGATGAAGAAGATAATGAAGATGATGATGAAGATGATGAAGATGATGATGATGGAGACACTGAAACTGAACACAAGACACAAATCACAGACTCTTTAATCATCATCTGAGTTTAAAGGGAGAATCTGCCCTTTTTAAATTGACCACATAATCATAAACTTACCATGAAGAACATGCAGATAAACACGTGCATTAGTTTCTTGTTCTCCATTCACATATTGACTGCATCTGTATAATCCATAATCTTCTCCTGTGACGTTCTTGATGTTCAGAGAGCAGTCAGACTCCAGACTCAGTCTCTCATGTCTCTCTGTGTCTTTATTCTTCATCCCTCCAGTAATCAGTTCAACTTCTGCTGAATGTCTGAAGCTGTTATAGTAGGTCCATGTAGTTGATTTGCAGTCAGAAAGAGCTTTATTACAGGACAGAGAGACATTGTCACCAGAACTGATGAACACTTCATCATATCCACTGGTTCCTGAAACACAGTATATCTCAGTGATCATTATGATATATATTAATAAATGAAACACAAAACACACCAGCATAAAAAGCAGAAGTTTTAAATCATAGTATTTTTCCTGACTTAAAGCAAACAACACACTCTCCAGAATAAACTATTAGTCTTTATCAGAGAGCTGTTCAAATCACTGACACACTCTTAATATGAAGATAATTCTTCATCATCAGATGTTTGAGTGACACTATGTCCAGTATCAGGAATAATACAGTATGATCTGTGTGTATCAATACACAACTCTGAGATCACAACGTGAATGTGTGCAAGAATAAACTGAGCATGTTCAAATGAACTCTTTCCAGACTAATTCCACTAAATGTCTTTAGAGAAAATACAGATTTCTTTACCTGTGAGAAGTGAAGAGAGAATGATCAGTCCCAGCACACACAGATCACACTTATCAGCCATTTTCTGTTTCTGTCAGTCTTCCTCTTCATTATATATAGTTACAGCTCCTCCTTTAAACATCAGCAGCTCCTCCTGTGGTTATTAACTTCCTCTCAAAAAAAAAAAAATAAATAAAAAAAAAAACTTCCTCTCATCTGACCAACCAACCATCACTGCTGAAAGACACATAAAGCCTAATGTTGCAGTGCATGATGGGAACCACCAATCAAAGCTCATCCATGTCTCCCAAAATAATCATTATTGCTAATATAGCGTATAACTGTTGAGTTGAGTGAACCTGAAGGTAGTGATGGTGAGATGAAGCTTCATGAAGCTTTAAAGCTTTCCAGCCTGATGTGTGTAAAAGTGGTTGATTTCTCCAGGTTTGGAATGCACACAGCGACACCTGCTGGTCAATGCTGATATCATGCAGAACAAATCCTCAGTGGTGTGTTATGGAGATTAATTTGACTTCATGCAGGGCTGCCAATGCTGAGAATCAGGCAATCGACACTTTTCACTCGCTCTCACGACACACATCCAGTTTCTCACGCAGAGGAAAATCATGAGGCAAAGAGGACTGACACCGACAGACAAGGCTACTATTGATATGAAACACACTCTCAGCTCTCAGATTCTGTCCATTTTATCACGAAATTCAACAAATAAATGACGTGACAGATCGCTGTATCGCCTGAACCGATCATCTCTTACTCTTCACTACTAGTTAATAGCAAATAAACACGAATGAACAATAGGTGTGTTGAAAGATACAGTACAACTTACCGAAATGTATATCCCTCATACATAATATCCATCAGTCAGTGTTTTTCACCCGCAGAAGAGCTCAATAACAGCTGGAGAACACTATAACCTACACGTGACGTACATTTACCTCAGAAACATTAATGACCATAGCACGCTAGTAGACAAATTAGCTAGAGGAGTATTTTGCGCTATATGTGCACTATATTACATATTTATTATATATTTTTTTAAAAAATTTATATATATATCGTTAAAATGTTATAACATTATAATAAAAACCCTATGATATTTCATTTGAGTTGTTATTTTTAACCTTTAATAGTGTAATTTTTTTTACTAAAAAGAGGATTGCAGAAAATATTAAACTTTATTTATATAAACATTCACTAGAAAGGGTATCAAATTTTAAATATTTAGGTTTATGGTTCGACTCCAAATTAACATGGAAAATTCATGTCAAATATACTGAAGAGAAATGCAGCAAAGTACTAAATCTGATGAGATGTATATAATCTATGATCAACATATACTGTGCTCTCTTACGAGCCGTTTTGGATTATGGATGCATTATATATGGATCTGCATCTACTATATGCTAAAAAGGTTAGATTTAATTCAAGCACGAGCTTTGAGATTTATCACAGGAGCAATTAAAACAACTCCAATCTCAGCAATGCAAGTGGAAACAGGAGAGTCCCCATTAGAAATAAGACACCACAAATGATCTGTTGCTTACTGGATCGATTTAAAATAGGAAAATATGGGAGATTAACAGATGGGACTTCAGTGTCTACTGCAGAATTGGTGGCAGTTCAGATGGCACTTAGTTGGGTGGAAGAAGTGATGCCAAATAAAGTTGTGATTTGTTCAGATTCAATGGCATCACTTATAAGCCTGCAAACATATCAAACAGTTAGATATGATATCTATATAGAAATATTGAATATTATGTATAGATTAAGGCAAGCTGGAACAATAATTAAATGTGTTTGGGTACCAGCACATGCTGATATACCAGGAAATGAAAGATCTGATAAAATGGCTACAGAATCACTTAAACTGAGCATCTCTACTATTACAGTTGCATTAAGTAGGATGGAAGTGTAGAGCTGAGCAAATATGGGCAGGACTCTTTACTGCCCTAGTGCTTCAAAAAGCCTTTTAAAGGTATACATGTGAATTAAGCGTGGCACAATGGCCTTCATCATCACAGTATGCTAATGCCCATCTAGTGCAGGGATTCATCACTATGCTGACTGAGGACTGCTGGGACACTCCAGGCACAGGATGGTTCTGTCGGGAGAGACGGAGTCGTTTGCGCCTCAATCACACGTCTGGACCATTTGCTTCACAGGACATATGCTTTAAACTACATGCTGTTTATTTACTAGTGTGCTCTAATGTGTAACTATGCCATGTTTGGTCTCATCTGACAGCCTATAAACTGAAATGAATGGTGGTGAATTTAATAGAGATATTAAAGTATCCTAATTGTATTGACGAGGCTCACTCACCGAGTACTGTTATCAGAACGCTTTTATTCTGTTCAATAACACACAGTGTTGAACTTGGCTTACTGCCGCTTTATACTGCCATCTAGTGGCCCAGTTAGCATGGAGCACATATCAATACATCTTCCCTTCTTTTTTCTTTCTTTTTTTTTTTTTACTTCATACACAAACAACATTTGATCCTCCTTCAAAATAATACAAATAACTCTTTATATTCCACCATTTACAATTCTTAGTTGTCTCCACTTAAATGTGAAACTTTAACAAAATTCTTCCCTTATAATCTCTGCTTACCCTGGTTTTACCAAAAAAAAAAAAACTTTATCTGTTATCTGAACACATCTTCACATTTCTTCTATTAGTCTTTGTGGTCTTTTAATTTGTCTTTTTGGACGTTCTGTCTGAGTCTCAATGTCTTTCTCTTCATCAGTCTCTGATAACTTGCCTTGCACTTTTGATTGTTCACATTGCTTAGAGATTTCCAGGTCATGTGAGTCACTTTCCTTGATTCTTGTGTCTCTCTGAGGCACTTTCAGCAGGTGTCTTCTGTTCCGCCTCATTATCTTTCCATGCTCTGTCAACACTTCGTATGACCTGGGTGTAGTCTCTCACACTGTCCATCATATCTCACCCGCACTACTTCTTCCTGAGCTAGTGGACTCAGCGGTTTGGCTGTTCTGTTGTAATGCCTCTTCTGCCTCTCATTCGCAGAGTTCAGTGTACTCTGTGCCTTGTGATGCTTCGCTGATGGAAGCTTTGTCCACAGTTTCCAGTTTCAAAATAATGAGCATTTCCGCCGGTGAAAGGCCATTCTCCAATGCTCTGTAGTTAAGAACAGCAGGTATGGATCTTCACCTGTCTCAGCGGCTTTTTTAGCAGGCGTTTCATGATCTGCACTCCTTTCTCCACTAAGCCATTGGATTGCGGGTAAAGGGGACTTGATGTTAAATGTTCAAAGCCATCATTTCTTGCAAAGTCCTTAAAGCTCTGACTTTTGAATTGTGGTCCATTGTCTCTTATTATAGTTATTGGAATACCATGACGTGCAAATATGGCTTTTGTTTGCACAACCTGCTCTGCTGTTGTGTTTGACAGCCTCACAAATTCTGGGTAATTGGGATGATAGTCCATGAGCAACAAGTAGTCTTTGTCTTTCAGTTGAAATAAACCCATTCCAACCTTTCTCCATGGTTCCACTGGTTTGTCGTGTGATTTCATGGGCTCTTTCGGTTGCTGATATCTGTGCCGTTGGCATGCTTGAGTCTCTTTTTCTATTTGCGCATAGTTTCTTCCCGCAGAAGTCATAGTGCGGGATGCATGTGCGACTGGATACCACTCGGTGTCATGTTGCTGGAGTAAAACGCCTCCTAAAACCCGATTTCGATGCATCTGTAGAGACTTTTAGTGGCTTATCCTGGTCGTAGAATTTTAGAACAGGTTCTTTAGTCAAACTGCTCTTCAACCACAACCACTCTTCAACATGCTCCCTTTTCCACTGCCACTCAGAGTTTGATTCCAGCAGGCTTCTTAATGACCTTGAGTTTGCTGACAGATTTGGAGCAAATCTCCCCAGGTAGTTTACTAACCCTAAGGCTCTCTGCAGGTCTTTCTCGTCTCTTGGTTCCAGCATTTCCTCAATTGCCTGGATTTTTTCCCTGTCCGGCTGTACCCCTTCTTCAGACAGTCTCTCTCCCAGGTATGTCATTTCTCTTACACCAAACTGACACTTCTTTTTATTCAGTTTTAACCCTGTTCTTTGTGCTTGATTCAGGACCCTGCGAAGTCTTGCATCGTGCTCTTCCTTAGTGCGGCCCTATACTACTACATCATCAACTCCTACTCCTTCGATCCGGTCGGAAAGCTGCTGCACGGTTCTGGGGAATACTTCTGGGGCTGAGCTGATGCCAAACGGTAACCTTAGGAAACAATGCCTTCCAAATGGTGTGTTAAAGGTGCATAGCTTTGCGCTTTCCTCGTCTAGCACCATCTGATAAAACCCGGATGAGGATCCGATTTAGAAAAGTAACATGCTCCACTCACTGAACTAGTTATAGCTGATTTTGTTGGAAGTCTATAATGCTCTCGCTGGATTGCTTTGTTTAAGTCCTCTGGATCTGTACACAATCTTAGATTGTTGAGTATTTGTATTTGACTGTGGGGCGAGTCGTAAATCGTGTCGTGGGGAGGGGTTAGGTCTCGAGTGGCTGGACGAGTACGCCCCAGTCCATTTCTTTTGTCCAAAAGTTCACTTCACTCTTTTAGATGTAAAGTTAGCCCATATTTTGTAGCTTTATATTTTAAAAAAATGTTTTTAGTGGTAGTATGTGTATTTATGTTTCATTTTCACAAAATATTTATTTTTAAAATTACATATTTTATATAGTGATAATATGATGGGCTCGTGTTCATAAAAAAAAAAAATAATAATAAAAAAACATTTTTTTTTTTAACCCAGCCTCTGACTTTACACAAAGCAGTGCGATGTCAGTGCCGGTCCCAAGCCCGGATAAATGGTGAGGGTTTTTACTCACTTATGGTGCACTTTGTCACGGTCACCAGCTAGTCACCACCTCCTCACTACATTTCCCATCATCCTCTCTGGCCCTCACCTGCATGCACTTACCTGACTCCTTAAGGCTGATTTATACTTCTGCGTCGGACCTACGCCGGAGCCTCTACGCTGTAGGCAACGCGTTGGTTTTCATTTATACTTCTGCGTCGTTGTCCGTGTTGACGCGCGCAGAGGGAGCATGTGAAACCCGAGTGAGCGGTCCTAGCAGACCAATCACAGCGCTTGCGTCCGCGTAGAGTTGACGCGTTGTTACATTTTTGGAGAGGTGCACGTCAGGGTACGCCGGAGGGTACGCGCGCTACACACAGCCTACGGCGTAGCTACGGCGTAAGTTCGACGCAGAAGTATAAATTGGGCTTTACCTGCACGATACCTACCTGAACAACTTGTCTTCAGTCATCTGCTTCCTTCATCCGTCTTCAGTCATTGCCTCGATCTCCATTTCAGAACAGACATCTATCCTGAACACTGTATTCATCAGTTACTCTCCTGCTTCCATCGCTGCGATCACACACTTCTGCAAATAAACCTGTTGATTACTTTACCTGTGTGAATCCTTTACCTGTGTGAAAAAATACATCAGTATTTACAACATTTATAATAAGTGCACCATATATGGTAGAAATACTTATAAATATAACATATGTGTGTATATATATGTTATAACATTTAATAATCCATAAGCATGTCACAGATTCTATATACACTAATTGAATAAAACAATTATGTCAGTACACCATAAGTTATAAAAATGAACTAGATCAATGTGATTAATGCCATTCATAGTTTCCATCCTTATGTTGTGTCTCCCTCTAGTGGGCAAGCAACATTTATTTATTATATGTGTTTTAAACACTTATGAAAATAACATATAATTATAAAACATATATAAATATAACATTCATGTATTTATAACATTTGGAATTTTTAGAAATTTTTACTTTTATTTTATAATATTAATTTTTTTTATTTTCCATTGGTTAAAGGTGCTGTATGTAGGATCCAGCGGCCTCTAGCGGTGATGTTTCAGATTGCAACAACAGCGCTCGTGCTCGTGTGCGTGCTCAAACTCAAGAGCGCGCACTCACTAACGGCGGCCACACTAGCCGCGTTTCCACTGTCGGGCCAGGGCCGGGCCAGGGCTTTAAACGTGCCGTGCCGGGCTAATAGCCTTGGGCTAATAGCACTGGACCTGCGTTTCCACTGTCGGGCCAGAAGCTCCACAGCGCTTCACTAAAACACGCCCGTAACACGCCTCTAACAACGTCACACTAATCCATCCTTTCACCAACAAATAGAAGTTTTATCAGAAAACTAATCAGAAATCACTGGAAACAGCTTTGAAAACAAACATGATAAAAGCGGCCGTTTGCTGGCATTTTTTTTGTTTACTTGAATATTCAAAACCCAAGCATCGATGTTTTACCACAGGTTTACAATAACAAGTGATACATTGATCATAATGAATTAATTTATGTCAAAAATGCACATTAGTCACTCAGAAATAAATTACCGTTAGGTCCATTTCACAAAAGAAAGAGGACACTTACTTCTTCAATCGCGTCTGTTTCTGTTTATCTGGTAGTTACAGGACATATTTACATCACATCTAGAAAGAATGATAATTTCTACAAATATATTCCACCAAAAATACGACCTGAGGAGCTTTAGCACTCTCTCGACTCCCAGACAGATATTTTCAGTCAGAGAAACAGAGGAAGCTCCCGAAAAAAAAGTTGCTTTATTTTATGATAGTCCGGTGTAAAGAGATGAGATGTAGGCTACTGACAGATAAAATAAAAACATGACTGTGATAGCCTTTATGACTGGTCTGATTTCTTCAAGCGTTCACTATGTTTTTTTACTATGCGCGTATCTTCAAGCGTTTACTATGTTTACTATGGTAATGGTTAGCGCGCATCGCATAGTCTTTTGCATCACAAACAGAAGGCATTCAAACATGAACGCGAGTTAAATTATTTTAAAAGTCTTTAATGCTGACAGAATCATCCGGCGCTGCCGTCTCCAGACTCAGGTGAACTCTGTTCGTAACCACTCCTCTAGCCCGAGCTGGCCCGCTTTGGCCCAAGGTATTCGACGGGCCAGAAATCCTGGCCGTTGGCCCCGAGTAAGCCCAGATCAAGCCCCGGAAGTGACAGTGGAAACGCGACTGGCCCTGGCCCGACAGTGGAAACGCGGCTACTGAGACTTTCAACACAACGGAGAAAGCATCACACAACATGCTGGAAACACATTTTTTGTAAAAAATCAATTTTAAAATATCCTTACTATCTGTCATGTTCCGGCGTGCAAGTGTGTGCATGAATATCTATCGGTATAACGACAATAAATCTAACCTAACGTTACGAAACAGTCATATTTTCTTGCAGAACCAACACTTAGCTGGTGATGTAATGTGAAAAGCAATAAAGTTACAACTGTAGTATTTCACATCAGATAACGTTAGGAAATGGTCGGCGTTAGCTGGCGAACTAATGATGTCTAACTTGAGCCAACTAAAGCACAAAATCACAATATATTTTACATGCTTTGAAGTATTGTTAGCTTACCTGTCCAAAAGGATGAAAGCCAACTCAGGGTCTGTTTTTATACCTAAAACAAAGCGGAGGTCTCTCCATAATTCAAACGCTCTGCCAATGTTGATCCGTGTTTTCGTCCTGAGTCGATCCGATTGACGTTTGGCCTGACGAGCTTCAGCAGATAATTTTTATTTTTTTTATATATATTTTTTTGGGGGGGGAGTTTGTGTTGGAGTCTGTGTTGTGCTGGAGGCAGGTAGTTTTTTGGTGTTATCAGACTCCATGTCGTTAGCTGCAGTGCCGTCGCAATAGACTGTATATATAAAACGGAGAGGCTCGGGAGCGCGCATGCACGTCACATCCGGTGGATTTCGCTAAAAATCCGACCCGGAGACTTCACATAAAAATAGGAATACTGGCCTTCAGAGGTAATAGCAAAACACGAAAAGTGGATCATTGTAATGTGTGATTACAACCCCTTCACAGACGGGCAATAAAAAAAGGATTCATTTTATAAAAAAAGTTACATACAGCACCTTTAATGTTACTAAATCATGATAATTAGTTTACTAGATCAATGCGATTATTTCCATTCATAGTTTCCATCCTTATCCTGTGTCTCCCTCTAGTGATTGAAAGTCAAAGCGCGGTTTGAACGCCCCGCCCCCCAGCTGAACTGTAAGTTTTGATTGGTTTTGCATCCGAGTCAGACCTGTCTGTTATTGGCTGAAGCGCTTCAGAACTGTCTGTTATTGGCTGAAGCGCAGGGCTGAGGGCTCAGCCTCCACCGCACGCAGTAGTTTGAAAAGTGTTTGTGAAATGTATGTAAGCTCGCTCTGTTGCTCCGTCGGCACCTTTATCAAAGTACTCTGTACTTTTGGTAAAAAATAAATGTAGCGAAGTTGAATACTTTATTTTAATTCTACTCAAGTAAAAGTAAAAGTACCACAATTTAATTATACTCAAGAAAGTAGAAAAAATAAAAAAATCTACTCAAGTACTGTAACGAAAGTATTTGTAATTAGTTACTTTCCACCACTGCGACACACATCCAGTTTCTCACGCAGAGGAAAATCATGAAGCAAAGAGGACTGACACCGACAGACAAGGCTACTATTGATATGAAACACACCCTCAGCTCTCAGATTCTGTCAATTTTATCACGAAATTCAACATTAAATACGGTTTTGGCGCTTGTAAATGTGACGTGACAGATCACGCTATCGCCTGAACCGATCATCTCTTACTCTTCACTACTAGTTAATAGCAAATAAACACGAATGAACAATAGGTGTGTTGAAAGATACAGTACAACTTGCCGAAATGTATATCCCTCATACATAATATTGATCAGTCAGTGTTTTTCACCCGCGGAAGAGCTCAATAACAGCTGGAGAAGACTATAACCTACACGTGACGTTACATTTACCTCAGGAACATTAATGACCATAGCACGCTAGTTGAAAAATTAGCTAGAGGAGTATTTTGCTAAATATGTGCACTATATTACAAATTTATTTTATTTTTTTTACATATATCGTTAAAATATTATAACATTATTATAATAAAAACACATATTTATATTTGAGTTGATATTTTAAACCTTTAATAATAGGCTAATACCAGCTGACAGGGCTCTCAGTGTGTTTACAGCATTAGGTGAATATTTTTATTATTTTTTCTTGAGAAGTTAACATTCATCTAATGTAGAGTTCTCAACGGGTCGGGTCGGCCCGACAAACCCGACGGGACCCGCGGGTTCGGGCCGGGTTCGGGTCAAAAATATAATCAAATGACTCGGGTCGGGTCGGACCTCGGGCTTAATCTTTTCCGCTCAGTAAAAAAACAAAAAACAAACATTTATTAATCATCTCTGCTGGTCACCGTAAAGAAAGTCTGGCTGCTGTGTGCAACGTGCATCATGGAGAGGGGCGGAGGCAGACCTGACGCCTTTAGCCTGGAGAAGAAGATGGAGTTGGTGAAGTAAACTTGCCGCAGGTGAATTCACCGTCGCTACTACAGCCTATTTATATATTTAAAGTGTATTGTTTCAGTTGTTTGTATTGTTAAAAGGCGTGAACATTAAAGGTTGATTTGAATTCCCGTCTGCTGGTCATGATAATACGTGTATGAGAGAAAAAAAAACCCGGCGTCGGGCCGCGGGTCGGGTTCGGTCAGATAATTCATGTTTATGTGTCGGGTTACATCGGGTCCGGGCTTTAAAAGCCACGGGCCGGGTCGGGTCGGGTTGTAATTTTCAGGCCCGTTGAGAACTCTAATCTAATGTACCTAATATTTAATAGCGAGATATTGAGAGAAAATAGCGAGAGACTGATAACGGCAGTCAGAAGAGAGAAATATGTAAATTTGTCATCACTCCCACAGCCGCTGTATTAGAAACACCCTCACAGCAGCATTAGTTTTTTGTAATTTGATAAAAAGGTAATATAATATAAAGTACAGTGTTATGAATGTAAATACATATTTGTAAAAATTAAAACATAAAAAACTTTGCAGGATTTACGATGCTGATGATGACCATTAAAACGCATCATCATCTGTCACGGTTCGCAGGTTTGTCTGTTCATTCTGTGTGTACTGTTCTGGTCTGATTGTCCGATGAGCAATCAGATCAGCGGCAGGTGCGTCTCGTTTATGTAGTCTTGTGTTTGTCATGTTTATTGTCAGATCGTTTGTTACTGGTTCTCTGTGTCTCGCTCTGTTCAGTTTTCCTCCAGTTCCTGTTCTTTCGTACTATCCTGCCTTCAGTGCCAGTGCTTTGGACTATTGCCCGAGTTTTGCTTCTCGCGGTTGTTTCCTTCAGCGATTCCTGTCTTCTAGGATATTCAGCCCACTGCAGTCTCTGCGCTGCCAAGGACCTAACTGCCGACCAGAGACTATACCAACCTGCCTTGTCTTGTTCTCTTCTTATTTCTAAATAAACCTTATTTTCATTCGCAATTGGATCCAGTGTTTTCGTGACCTGACATAAACTATTTTCATGGTCACCTTGCTTGAACACGCATTAGCTTCTGCTAGTGTTAGCGTCATAATCCTTATACACTTAACATGGCAACAGCCAAGGGAAGTTACTCGTTTTAAAACTAGAAACATCTGCCAACCACTGGAGGACAAATTCAAGAGCCACTCAATAGTAAACCATTCATTTGTCTCATATTTACACTGAGCTACTTTCAAATTTCACAAGCTTTTGGCTGGCTGGCAGCTGGTGCTAATTCCCATCTGTGCCTAGCGGAGACATTAGGAGCTTTAGCTTATTTCCCCTGTAGTCTCTTTGCTCGTTGATGCCCGGAACATTTCCGTTATTTTGGAGCATTTTGCTCCTCCATAATTTTTTCCTGCTGAGTCTGACCTTCTCAGCGCCACCTTTCCCTTTTCTGTTTTGCCTTTCCATCATTTAGACTCACTCACACACTGTCTGTTAACGTTAGACTTCCAAAACGTGACGAGGAAAAAAAGAGGTGTTCGATGGCTTTACGTCATAGGCCGACGGGCTACGCCATTTGGGGAGGGGCCGCTCACTGATCCCCCTATATAAGGCATACCCACACCAAACCCCAGAGTGTGGAGCAAATGAATGAATGAATGAATGAATGAATGAGGCATTTATATAGCGCTCTCATATGTACTACTGTACAGCCAAAGCCCTTCACAGTCATATCAGGGATCTCTCCTCAACACCACCAGTACAACGGCACCAGTGCGCTCACCACACACCAGCTATAGTGGAGAGAGAGAGTGATAGAGCCTGTTCAATGGATGGGGATTATTAGGAGGCCATGATTGGCAGGGCGATTGGAGGGAATGTGTCCAGGACACCGGGTTACACCCCTACTCTTTACCAGAACTGCCATGGGATTTTTAATGACCACAGAGAGTCAGGACCTCGAATTTACGTCTCATCCAGAGGACGGTGCTCTTTGACAGTCACTACACTGGGTGAGCGCCCCCTGCTGGCCTCACTCACACCTCTTCCAGCAGAAGCCTGGTTTTCCCAGGAGTCTCCCATCCAGGTGCTGACCACTACTCAGCCCTGCTTATCTTCAGTGGGAGACCAGTCTTGTGCTACAGCAGGGTTTCTCAAACTCTGTCCTGGAGGGCCACTTTCCTGTCCTGCACAGTTTAGCTCCAACGCTGATCAAACACACCTGAGCAAGCTAATCAATGTCTTCAGGATCACTAAAAAACCACAGCTCACACCTGCAAATGTACACATACAGAGTATTTCGATGACTCCGAACTCATCATAACATACACGCAACACATGATCGGATTACACCGATCGGCTATTTGGTGTTAAAAAACATGGGGGTAACTCATCTGTCCATGAATTTGTCAGACCTCTTACGACATCCATTTCATTTTTTCGTCTCATCCAGCAGAAACCTGGTTTTCCCAGGAGTCTCCCATCCACAGCTCTGCAGACGACACACAGATCTACTTAGCCCTATCGCCTAACGACTACAGCCTCATTGACTCCCTGTGCCAATGCATTGATAAAGTCAAGAGTTGGATGTGCCGAAACTTTCTTCAGTTAAGTAATTATTTACACTTTAAACATTTTGTTTACCTGTATGTAATGTGGCCATTAACCAACATCAGAAAGTATATGTGAAGTTGATGTGGTGTAAAATGATTGAAATGAACTTAAATTAAATATTTTGGAAATCCCTGCTATGAGCCAATATAGTAGGTAAATTGGGGTACAGTAAAGACATGTTAAAATTGAAATATAACAATGTTACAAAAGATTTGTATTTCAAATATGCTGTTCTTTTGAATTTCCCATTTCATAAAAGAATACTGAAATGTGACAGTTTTCGCAAGAACATTAAGCATCAAACCTTTTCTTGAGCATCAGATCATCATATTCAAATGATTTCTTAAGGATCATGTGACACTGAAGACTGGAATAATGGTGGTGAAGATTGTGTGATATGTCCGATTTGAGTGATTCTTTTAAAATGATCAGAAGTGAACTGAACTTACCATTACTCTATTTTTGCTGCTAAAGGTTTGCTGGGATGAGTGTATTAATGGGGGCATTTTATCGTTAAATGGTATTGTGATTTTCATAGTGATTAATATGTAAATCATTGTAAACATATAATGAATATGTACATGAATGCTGCTGTCTTGCTGGTGTAGATATGGTATAAGCAGGGCCTGAAATTAACACCTGACCACACGCCAAATGCGGGTGAATTCTGCAATTGGCGGGTAACAGTACACTGTCAATCTACCTGCCACATAGGCAGGTAGCCAATGAGAATCGACCCTTCACGGGGAGTTTGATTGACGGCGATCTGGCCAATCATAATCCGCCTTTATTTTTTGTCCGACAAAGCAGTCAGGACTCAGTTCAACGTTGGATGATTTGAACTTGAAAAAACGGAATGTACTGAGTAGACATACTGACATCTTTCCGCAGTTAAAAACTTCATTCCTTCTTATGTTCATTCATGTTTATTTTATGCTATAAATTAACTAGAAGGAATTATGATCGGTTCACAAGCAGCTTTAACTGAGGCACCACAGCGATCTGTCAAGACACATTACAGAGCCACAAAACGGTATTGTCTAAATTTCTTTAAAAAAATGACCAAATTTTAACGTTGATACTTTGTTTAAAATCAAAAGTAACCTGGACTGTCTTGTCTGTCAGCGTGTTGTCATTGTCTCTGCTGCGCGATGTGTTTTTCATTGCGTGAGATCATGGTTTGGCGTGAGCGCGGTGTAGCTTGTCGGACATAGCAACAGTAACTAAAGCGGCTGGGTCTTTGCGTTTTTTTTTTTTTATGACATTTAAACGAAGTCAGCCATAACGCACCAAACGCGAATATGCGTCTAAATTCGCGCCTGACGCGCAATTAGCGTCCGGTGTGAACGCACCATAACGGTTCCTGAACGCTGTAACTAACAGCTGCCCAGCGATCAACACAGCCGCGTGTGATTTGTTTACATACGAGCTGCACTAGGTCTATATTATTACTTGTATGGATCTCGTTAATAACTTGACAGCACTTAAATGTGTATTCTTACAAGTTAAAGAACAAATGTTTGTGCAGTTCCTTTTTTTTTCACCTTTTATGAGGCAAAAAAAAAAAAAAAACTGGCTGGTAAAAAGTCACTGTGGCGGGTGGATTTTTAAATCCACCTGCCACAGTGGCTGGTGGTCAAAAAAGTTAACTTCAGGCCCTGGGTATAAGTATAAGCTAAGATGTCTTTTAGTTCACCAGATTCATCAGTTCTCGAAGCCTTGGCCCCGGAGAAGATGATGGGCTCAGCTGAGAGAGAGAGAGACTCGACCTGCTCAAAACTGTGTCACAGTCCCGTAAAGAAATTCAGGTATCGTACACACTCTTTTGACTTTAGCTTTTCTATCTGAATTTCTATCAGAAGAGAGAAAATAAGCAGTGAGACATCAGTCCTGCTAATAGTTAATTCTCGTTCCTACAGTACATGATATCTTTCCACATGTTGATTTTATTGAACATAACCATTTTAACATCCACACCAAATGGCCGATAAAGGCCGATAAAGTTCTGTTTATAATAAGCGCGCGCTGTGGTTATGTTGAAGCTTTTTAAAGTCGGATTGATCCTGATTGGCTGTCAATGTTTTTTATTGTTCGTCAGCCTGAACAAATTTTTTTCAGAAAACCCAAAGACCAACATGAACCTAAACAGAAAACGGAAACCAAAACTAACGACAACTTGACCACCATACCAAACTGAAAATAGAGACAAAAATCAACCCCAAACGAATACACGAACAAAACATTAAAGAATATCCCGACAATGAGATTCACAAACACACTTCAAAAAAAAAAACAGTGAGGCTTTTCAATGGGGGCCACAAGGGACTCAGACGATGAAATCTTTTTTCCGACAGTGGAAGAGAGTGAGTGGGAAACACAAAAATCACCCACACAAGAGTCAAAAACCATAAAAGACAAAGAAACACTAATTAAAAAATTCGGCATTTTCGAAAGGCAAGAGCACCGCCAAAACAAACTAGAGAATTGGTCACTAACACCCAAAAAACCCATCATACTTCTAGGAGACTCAAATTTCACTCACCTACCCAAAATCAAAAACGAAAAGATACAAACAGTCAGTTACCCGGGAGCCAAATTAGAGCACATTTTCCACATCCTAAAAAACAAGACCAACATGGCCCCGGAAGTGCATTTGGTGGTCCTGTACTTCGGAACCAACAATAGAGAAGAAGGCAACACTTCAAAGTTACAAAAAATAGTGGAAAGAGTGAAAGGGGTAGCACGAACCCAATTCCCGACAGCAGCAATCTACTTTCCCTTAATCAATTACAACCACACACTGCCCACACGCATCAAAAGACAACCTAGACATTCTGAACCAAATAATCCAAGAAAAGACACAGTACATCCCACTCCTACCCAACCAATCATTCAGAACAACATCAGGCAAAATACACTGGACCAAACAAACAGGGGAAGCCATGGCAGAACATTGGCTGAAGTTCTTGGGCTTATAAGAAGCACTTCTCCCCTAGATACAAAAAGAAGAACCACAGAAGAAACTATTCAAATAATTAAACTGTTAGGTTAGGAGATTGGTTAATTGATTAATTGGTTCATTTATTTAACATTTTAATTTAAAATTTAAAATTTGTTTAAATTGTAAAAAATGTTCCAAATAAACATATGAATAAATAGAACCTAGTAGAAAAAGGGAAGGGAACATAATGATTAAGGATTTAGACAAAAGAGCCTTGGCTCAATTTGTCCTTCCAGATCTGAATCCCTCCCAAAAATACTTTAATCCTATACCTACGCAATAGAAAACCCAGGGATGGTACCCACTCTAGCCCTAAAACCTACCCTTGAGAATTCCTATGGCTATATCAACTCTAGCTATACCCGCTCCACCCTAAACCTACCCCACGGTAATCCCTATTAATATACCCACCTTAGCCCTTAAATATAGCCGTTAGAAAACCCTACGGTCATATCCACCTTGGACCTAAACCTACCCATGGGCAATAGGTATATCCACCCTGACACTAAAACCTACCCACTAATAACCAGAGATGTATAGTAACGAAGTAGAACTACTTCACTACTGTACTTAAGTACTAAAAGGCTGTATCTGTACTTTTCTAGAGTATTATTTTTTTCTCCTACTTCCACTTTTACTGAAGTACATATTTTCGGCGAGTGTAATACTTTTACTCCGATACTTTTTTTATGTGCTGCATCGTTACTCGTTACAATTATAAAAATGTTACGAATCATTCTAAACCTACATTATCACTGCCAGAGCGGCAGATGGCTCTGTCACCAGGTTTGATGAAGCTGGCCCAGCGAATCAAACGATCAAGAAGACCGCGCGTGCTCCCGTTCTGCCTTTCGCTCTGCTGCCTGCCTCCATTGAGAACACTTGAGCTTTGTTAATTTGTTTCGAGATGGAAGAACCAGAACTTCGAGTGATCGTGGCGGTGGCGGTGGCGGTGAGGGTGAGGGTGAGGGTGAGGAAGGAGACCACTCCTGGCCCTACTAGTCTATGTTTTCATTTGTCGGAGTGAAAGACAATTCATATAGATTGAAGTGAGTAACTGTTAGCTGTCATGAGGACGCCGATGCACTGAATCGTTCGTTACGTGTTTAAATAGTTTAAAGTTAGGCTACTATTATATGTAATGTTATTACCTCGGACAAACTATACATCATTAAAATGATATAAGACTCAAGTTTCAGTATTTGTGCACTATTTTATTCTGAGAAATTTATAGGGACAGTTATGTCTTAATTTGTGTCAGTTATATATCAGGAAAAAATAGTCGATACCTTTAATATGAATTATGAGCGTCAGCCGCTCCCATTCAGAAAAAACAAAAACAAAAAAAAAACATGTGCGGTCGTCATGAAAGCGTTTGACCAAACAACGTCCCTCAGGGCTTTTAGCTCAAAAATGTGCAGATTTTGATAGATTGATAGATTTCATAGGTTTACGTTAGATTTCTATAGAGAGGAATAATATTTATTTAAATTATTATAACCAAAATGGGCCGATGTAATCATTATGAGTGCTGGATACTCTGATGTAGCCTACTGTGTTTTCAGTCCATACTGGCAGCCAGAGGGCGCCCTATGCACATTAGACCATATATGGAACACATGAAGAAGAGCCATTCCAGGAACTCCCTGACATAAACAAAGCTTCCCGAGATCGCTGTGCTGATAAATACCCAATAAGCTGTAGAGAAAAAAGGCACAAGCAGGGAAGAGAAGAGAGGGATGCTTTAGAGGGGGAAGGGACATATTTGATCGATTTTTGTTTACAAAGAGTTAAGCTCAGTGTGTTAAGGTGTTCTTGAACATTCCTGTCCTTGTACTGCCGCTTCTGCCAAATTAATTGTGAGTGTCCTAAACATTTGAAATAATATAAACAATATGGGGATACTTAATTTAATTAATCAATCAACAATACTATTGATCAGCATTACCAAACGTGGACGTTTTTACACTAGAAACAAACACTGATGTACTATTTTATTTAATACTGTGAAGCTGCTTTGATACAATCTGTATTGTGAAAAGCGCTATATAAATAAAGTTGACTTGACTTGACTTGATGTTAAAACTTTTGACTGTTTTCTTTAATAACTTCATAACACAATACTTGTACTTTTACTTTCAGTACTTGAGTAGTAAATTTTTAAATAAACTACTTGCAATACTTAAGTACAAAAAATGTTGAATACTTTAGTACTTCTACTTAAAGGTGCTCTAAGTCATGTCACGCGTTTTTTAGGCCAAAACATTTTTTGTCACATACCGCAAACATCTCCTCACTATCCGCTAGCTGCCTGTCCCCTGAACACACTGTAAAAAAACGCGGTCTCTGTAGACACCACAGGCTCCACAAACTGCAACAAAAACAAACTGAGCAACAAACAGAGCGACCCGCAGCACGAAACATAACAAACTGTTCCAGCCAATAACCGACAAGAATGATGTGGGGGTGGGGTTCGGGGGTTAGTGCGCGGATGAGGAGGAGGGAGGGTCTAGCTAGCCTCCGTTTTGTTTGACAATAATTCGAATGTCAACAAGAAGAAACGTCTCCCGGGATCGCTTAGACAACCTTTAAGTATTTTGCTTAAAGAGCACTTCAACTTCTACTCAAGTCACTTTTTTGATAGAGCACTTGTACTTTTACTCAAGTATGGGTCTCTAGTACTTTATACATCTCTGCTAATAACCTTAACTGCACCCACTCTAACCCTAAAACGACATTTCTGAAAGCGATTCCAAAAGTTTATTATTTTGTTATATAATGTTTTATTTCAGTTTTTATTTTGTACTATTTTTATCGCAGTGTTTTCAGCATGTTTAAATTTTGTAATTTCAATGTTTCTTTTTTTTTTTTTTGCATGATTTTTAGTATTTCAGTGTTTATTTTGAACTATTTTATAATATTTCTGTTTGCAGCAGTTTTATTTTTATTTTTGCATTGTTTATTTTGCATACTTTTTTGCAGTTTTATTTTATTTTTCAGTGTTATTTATTATTGCAATGCGTTTGTGATGTTTTCATTGTTTTAATGTCCCAGTGTTTTTTAATATTGTGCATTATGTTTTGCTATTGCAGTTTTTGTTCTTAATTGCAGCAATTTTATTGTTTATTTTTCATTACTTTTTGTACTCTATTTTTATTTTGCACTATTTTCTATTATTGCAATGTATTCATGATGTTTTCTTTTTTTATGTTTTATTGTTTGCAGCAGGTTTTGCTTTTTTTATTTTAATTTTTTTTTATTATTGTAGTATGTTTTTTAATTGCAGCCCAAATTTTTTTATTTTACATGACTTGTTGTTATTGCATGACTTTTTTTTCTTTCTTTTTTTTGTAATAGATGATTTGTGGTCTTCGTACTGTCAGACGAGCACCAGGCCTTGCTGGAGACGGGATGCTGAGGGAAAGCTGCTCTGCAACGCCTGCGGACAATACTGGAAACACTGCGGGGTGAGACTCCATTTACTTACATTATTATTATTATTATTATTATTATTATTATTATACTTTATCCTACAGCAGGACAAACACACACCTGAACACACACACACACACACAGAGGCTTTAGTAACACGTGTAACCAGCAGATGGAGACAGAGAACCACAGTGACCCTTAGTATATATGTTAAAGCACTGTGGGATCAAGTGTTACACTGATTTGTTCTAATTTGTTACACTGTTTATTTCAATTTAAATTGTTCTAATTTTCTTGTTCTTCTTCAGCAATATTGTATTTGCAGTCATGCCAATAAAGCAAATTGTGTGTGTGTGTGTGTGTGTGTGTGTGGTGTGTGTGTGTGTGTGTGTGTGTGTGTGGGTGTGTGGGTGTGTGGGTGGGTGGGGGGGGGGGGTCTTCATACCTCGTCCTCTCAGTATGAATAAAAAAGGGGGATTCAGAAACGCAAAGCTGGTGAGCGCACACTCTCAGATAGAAAACTCATTCAGGATCTTGATGAAGCCTCAGTGATCATGACTGTGACTGACAGGAGCATCTGACGGTCATAGCCTATTTCACACACAGCCTATGTGAAACACAAAATGCATGTAAAACCAAAGAGTATAGAAGAACAAGAGGCGAAACTTTGATGCTTTTTTGGAAACAGCCAGCCGTCATTTTGGTGTGATACAGTTAGGGGTGTGCGATAATAGCAAATAAACACGAATGAACAATAGGTGTGTTGAAAGATACAGTAGCTACAGCTTACCGAAATGTAAATCCCTCATACATAATATCGATCAGTCAGTGTTTTTCACCCGCGGAAGAGCTCAATAACAGCTGGAGAACACTATAACCTACACGTGACATACATTTACCTCAGGAACATTAATGACCATAGCACGCTAGTTGGCTAGAAAAAATTTGCTATTTTGCTAAATATGTGCACTATATTACATATTTATTATATTTGTTTGCATATATCGTTAAAATATTATAACATTATTAGAATAGAAACCCTATTATATTTAATTTGAGTTGTTATTTTTAACCTTTAGGCTAATAATAATAATATAAGCTGATAGGGTTTTCTGTATATTTACAGCAGGTGAGATATTGTTTTTCTGTACCTGTACCTAATATTTATCGAAATTAACTGATATTGAATCAAGATCGGATTCAAATCACAAGAATTGAATTGTAATAGTGAAATTTGTGTCAATAAAAACCGTAACCAGTCATCCCAGCAAACAAAGCTCGTCCCCCGTCCCGAACGTCCGCTTGCGTCCGTATTTGGTCCGCTTCGTAGCGTTCGCTGGCATGGTTTAACCTTAGGGATTGTGGTTATTCCTTAAAAATCCATTTAAAGTAACTTTGATAATGGCTTTTATGCAGACACCACGTTTTTTCTTTTTGCAGATTAACAGGACTATGATTTTACTGCAAATAAACCGTGGTAAAAATAGAAAAGCCCCGGCTAATTGTGGTTGCTGGTTTTACTAATGCAAATAATAAATTGAAACAATGGAAAAAATATTAACTTTCTTAATATTGGATAAGATTACTACTCAATATTCTGTTAAACATGGCCTTTATAATGATTCTTTACTGATTATATTACAAAGAACCAACTAAACCAGTTTATATTTACTATAATGATTGTATTGTTTTTAAAATGAATAAAAATATCAGAAACCATGTAATTGTTTACATTAAATCATTTCCCCCATGTAATGCCACAATGTAAATCACACTGCATATATTCATGCAATAGTCAAAGAATCCACCATTGTGCAGTTATTTTTTTAACTGAATAAACATGTGAATGAATGAATCAATGCTTATAAGTGGTTATTTTTTATGCCTCTGCTTGACAATATATATCTTTGCATACTCTCATATATGAAGTGCTGTGAAATAAATAATTGTCATACAGCAAATCTCCACACAAGCACATTAAATCAAGGAAAAACAATCTTGACTGTACAACGACAGCCCAAATGGAAAACTCTTTAATTATTGCTAAGGGTTCAAAATGTAAGCAGAGTAAAGCAAGTCAAGTCAACTTTATTTATATAGCGCTTTTCACAATACAGATTGTATCAAAGCAGCTTCACAGTATTAAATAAAATACTACATCAGTGTTTGTTATTAGTATAAAACGTCCACGTTTGGTAATGCTGATCAATAGTATTGTTGATTGATTAATTAAATTAAGTAACCCCAACTGAGCAAGCCAAAGGCAACAGTGGCAAGGAACCGAAAAACTCACAGGTGACCTAATGGAGAAAAAAAACCTTGGGAGAACCCAGGCTCAGTCGGGGGCCAGTTCTCCTCTGGCGTTTATGAACTAGAGGTCGGATTTAACTGTAAAATTAATAATATTATATAAATGCCTGGCTGAAGAGATGCGTCTTTAATCTAGTTTTAAACTGGGAGAGCGAGTCTGAGCAACGAACAGTATCAGGAAGGCTATTCCAGAGTTTAGGAGCTAAATGTGAAAATTATCTCCCTCCTTTGGTGGATCTGGATATCCTAGGAATGACCAAAAGCTTCGAATTTATTGATCTTAAAGAGCGCGATGGATTATAGGGCGATAGAAGATCCGTTAAATAAAGTGGAGCTAAGCCGTTTAGGGCTTTATAAGTCAGTAGCAATACCTTGTAATTAATACGGAACTTTATAGGTAACCAATGAAGTGATGATAAAATTGGTGTTATATGATCATATTTTCTTGATCTAGTAAGAACTCTAGCAGCTGCATTTTGGACTAACTGTAGCTTGTTTATTGAGGATGCAGGAGAACCAGCTAATAAAGCATTACAGTAATCTAGTCTCGAGGTCATGAACGCATGAACTAACTTTTCTGCATCAGAAACAGATAGCATATTACGTAGCTTAGCAATGTTTCTGAGGTGGAAAAAGGCTGTTTTTGTAACATGATTTTCAAAAGACAGGTTGCAATCTAATATAACACCCAGGTCTTTTACTGTAGAGGATAAAGTAACAGGACACCCTACTATGTTAAAGTTGTATTGTGAGAGGTTTTGTGGGTGGTTTTTTGAACCGATAAGTAGTACCTCTGTCTTGTCTGGATTTAATAAAAGAAAATTGCGCGTCATCCAATCTTTTATATCTTTAACACACTCTGTCAATTTGGATAATTTAACGTTTTCATCCGGCCGTGATGAAATATATATTTGAGTGTCATCAGCATAACAATGGAAACTAATTCCATGTTTCCTTATAATATTTCCAAGTGGCAGCATATATATTGAGAATAATAGAGGGCCTAACACAGATCCTTGCGGCACTCCATAGTTTACTGGAGTTATGATCGATTTTTCTCCATTTAAATAAACAAAATGGTAGCGGTCTGATAGGTATGATCTGAACCAGCTTAATGCTTGTCCTTGAACACCAGTATAATTTTGTAGTCGATCTAAGAGTATTGTGTGATCTATAGTATCGAACGCAGCACTAAGATCAAGTAAAACTAGTATTGAGATACAGCCTTGGTCCGAAGCTAAGAGTAAATCATTTGTGATTTTAACGAGCGCAGTTTCAGTGCTATGATGCGGCCTGAATCCAGACTGAAACCTTTCATAGATGTCATTTTCTTGTAAGAAAGAGCCTAGTTGGGCAGACACAACTTTTTCTAGTATTTTAGACATAAATGGAAGATTTGAAATGGGTCTATAATTTGCTAGGTTATTTGGGTCTAATTGTGGTTTCTTAATGAGTGGTTTTATAACTGCCAGTTTAAATGTTCTTGGAACATGACCTAAAGTTAATAATAAATAAAATAATATTGAGGAGAGGCTCTTCTACTATAGGTAACACTTCTTTCAGTAGTTTAGTTGGTATAGGATCTAATAAACATGTTGTTGTTTTAGAGGAAGTGATCAGTTTATTTAACTCTATGTGTTCTATAGTTGTAAAGCACTGTAATTGTTCTTGCGGGGTGATAATCGAGGCTGAATTATAAGGCGCGATTGAGGATTGAACGTTTACAATTGTGGTTCTGATGTTTTCTATTTTCTCAGTGAAAAAATTCATGAAATCATTGCTACTAAACTGTAACGGAATATTTTGTTCAGGTGACGCTTGTTTATTTGTTAGTCTAGCCACGGTGTTAAATAAAAACCTAGGATTGTTTTGGTTATTTTCTATTAGTTTGCGGAGGTGCTCAGAAATGCAGATCGACAGTCGCTGAATCAGATGAAAGCAATGACTTCAAGTGCAGAAGAGGCCAGAAAGGATGGAAACGAGTCCAGTTGCTGAAATTTCTGGACAATTTAAAACATTATTAAACATTGTATTTAGAAGGTGAGTAAAAATGATGAACAGAAAGTCTTTATTGTCCTTGTATTGTGAAATGCACTGAAATTTGGCCTGCCTTCTTGCTAATGACAAATATGCTACATTTGAATGACACAGTTGGTGTAGGACTTATTATTGACCACCAAATAGTGAAGTTCAGCACTGTGTCAAAAGCTTTGAATCACCAAAGCAGTTTGTTGTATCTAGTTAGTATCTATTATCGAGTTTTCATCAGCCCCTCCTGTGGTTGTGTAACTTCCTCTCATCTGAACATCTGAACCCTGCTAGAGTTACTGTATAGTTACACAATCCCACAGTGAAGGGTTGTGTAACGTGTGTGTGAAACATGTCTGAGAAGACACACCTGCTCTGAACGATGGATATTAGCTCTGAAGGATATATTTTGCACATGAGAGTATTTCTGCTGTTAGTCTCCCTTCTTCATTTTCTGGATGCCATTAAAATCTAGAAATAAAATCATTACATTATTAGTGATACAAATGTATTTGCTACTGAAGTCCCATGACTTCTGAATTATAAAACAGTTTTTAAAGTATTCTAAAGTAATTATTAACATCAGCTCCAGCTTGTTAAAACAAAAAAATATTTGCACACACTTCATGAGTGTCTCTAAAGAGGAGATTGAATGGGGTGGATTGGAATCCACTGCTGCTTCAATGTATATGTAATGAATGATTATAATCAAGGTATTAATCAATATTTTTACTTCTAAATATCAAATGAGTTGAATGACTTCTCTGGAGATTTTACTTTGTTATAGAAGTTACCAGTGTGATTCCTGAAATGTTATTTTCATGTATTCTCTAATGTCTGTATTTGATATCTGAATGCAATAACAGTGCTTGCTCATTATCCCGGCTTCCAGAAATGAAATCGGGACTGGTTTTGTGTTTGCGAAAGGTCTTATAGGGACATATAGGGGTCATTGAAGCCAATAGTTTAAAGGACCATTTCTTTGTTAAAGCCTTACTTTCCAGTTAGACTAAAGTGTAGCTCTCCTTGAGAGAAAAAAAGTTGTTATCTTGATGTTTTGAGACAACTCTCCTGTTTAAAGTTAGAGCCTGGCCAAATCCAACCTCGGAAAAGCTGTGTGTGTGTGTGTTAGTCTTCTTGGTTACAGGTTAAGGAACCACTGGCATTGTTTGGAGATTGACTGAGTTGTTGTTCGAGAGATGCTGGCACCCAGCCACCCAAAATCTGCGACCTGGAAGGTCACGACGTGCCTTACTTCAGGGTCCGAGTGTCAGTGGCATAATCTATGGAGATATGCTTCAGTCTATCTGTATATGTGTGGAAAATTACTATGTTTATCTATTTCTTAGCCAACGAGAATCATTCAGCCTGTACGCAATGACGTAGCTTAGACCTTGGAAATGGTGTAACTGCTGTGATCTGTGTAACTGTAAGCGGGGTTACGGCCTATGAACTCCTGTGTGAGTCTTGAAGCTGAACTTCTGCTGATGAAACTGCAAACTATCTTCAGTAAAACTTTTCTTCAATTTATTATAATTCTGACTCTGGGTCTTCTTTCAAACATCTGGTCCTTGGGTCCTAAACTGTTAACCCCTAACAAAACATATCATTAAATGCATTTAGTTACAGTGCTTTTTTTATATATATATATTTCTCAAAACATTTTATGAGTCCAGTCATCAAACACAGAAAACAGAAAGACAATGTGCTGTACAAAGTAGTATAAAATAAATGTTTATTTTTGTTAGTTCCTTTCTGTCCGTTTTCTCCAGTCCAGTAAACTTGAGATAATATGCTTAGAAACAAACATGGGTTAATGTTAATGACATTTACTTACAGCACATAAAGTTACAATCATAAATCTGCGGAACGCTAAATACAACATTAAATCCAAGTGAAATTAATAGTTAGCGGGACTAAGTCTATCATAAGCAGCATAATACAACTTTAATTATCAGCATAATTAGCTTTATTACTATATTATCAATACAATTTTGTAAAATATGGAACTGCAGTTTTTATTTTTCTCACACTACCATTGCTATCACAAATGAGTCTCAAATGATCTGCTCTTATCATCTGATCGTGGTTGTATCTCTCTATTAGTGTTACTCGATCTTAGTGCTGCATTTGACACCATTGACCACAACGTTCTTTTAAATAGATTAGAACATTATGTTGGCATTAGTGGAATTGCACTAGCATGGTTTAAATCATACTTATCTGACCGTTATCAGTTTGTAGCAGTAAATGAAGAGATGTCTCATCGATCACAAGTTCAGTATGGCGTACCACAAGGCTCAGTACTAGGACCGTTGCTGTTCACTCTGTACATGCTACCCTCACACACACACACACACACACACACACACACACACACACACACACACACACACACACACACACACACTCTGTACATGCTACCCTTAGGAGATATCATTAGGAAACATGGAATTAGCTTTCACTGTTATGCCGATGATACTCAGCTCTATATTTCTTCAAAACCTAACGAAACTTATCAATTCACAAAATTAACGGAATGCATAGCTGATATAAAAAATTGGATGACTCGTAATTTCCTACTTCTAAATTCTGAAAAAACAGAGATTCTAATTATTGGACAAAAAACTTCCTCACGTAATAACCTAGAATACTGTCTAACACTTGATGGCTGCTCTGTGAAGTCTTCGTCGTCGGTTAGGAACCTGGGTGTCCTCTTTGATACCAATCTTTCATTTGAAAGTCACGTGTCTAGTATCTGTAAAACCACATTTTTCCATCTTACAAATATATCTAAATTACGCCATATGCCCTCATTGACAAATGCGGAACAGTTAGGTCATGCGTTCATGACCTCAAGGCTAGATTATTGTAATGCTCTACTTAGGGTTGCCAACTCTCTGAAATGAAAATAATGAACGGGGGTAAGTCAGGTGACACGCCCCCGTGACACGCCCCCGGACACGCCCCCAAGGATTTTTTTTTTTAAATAACTCCTGAAATGATGACTTCTGGTGCATATTGTGGAAACTAATTGATATATTTAGATAAATATATTTAATACATTGTGGCATATTATAATACAACTTATAGGCCTATAGAATAGCAAAGTAGGCCTAATCAATATACAAGACTGAACCACATAAGTTAGATGTGAAATATAAAGCCTATCATGATCATTTTGCCAACAATGAACCATGGATTTGTTTAGTTTATAATACATTTTATTTTTAACTTAAACAAATACAACATCTAACATTCAAAACTTCTGTAGCCTTGTGCAAACTTATTCAATAGAATTAGACTTCTAGAATGTTCTTTCCAGTGCAAAAAATATATATTTTTAATTTAATTAGACAACATTTTAAGGAGGTGTAGTGCAAATATATTTATATAATTATACTTCCATTATAGTTAACTTTCTTTCCAGTGCAAAACAATAATATAAAAACATAAATAAAAAAGCTAATAAAGAAAATCTAAAATATTGCACTCAAATACTGCATTCAAGCAATATAACACCTGTATGTATGCACATGGAAAATCTCACAGAAATAAATAAACCTCCAGACTAAGCACATTGTGCAGCTATTTTTTCCATGTGTACTTTTTTGATTTCTTTACAATGTTAGGCTAAACCTGTACTATCTCTTTTAATATAATCACTTTCTTATGAACTAATTTGAGTTTTAAAATTACATAGCCTACCATATCAGCTGGAGACGTCTGACGGACAAGGAACCGTGACATCGCTCGGCCGTGTATTCATTGTCCCTCACGCATTCCAGCCACGGGTAGTCATTTTCCCATTCAATTCTATATTTTTGTGCTCTTTTCTTTTTCGCCGGCTGCTCGGAGGAAGTCATTTTTACATTTCCCGCTGTTGTCACTTGTCGTCATCGTTGCTATGATACGTGACTCACAATGACTGAAACGACCAATTAAAAGGGCATTCTCTGATGATGTTCCAAGATGTTAAAAACGCTAACGTTACGCTGATCATAGACAATCCGGGGGAGAAATTAGTAGCCTATCTACTGCACCGTCGGGGTTTTTTTTCACTGCACTGAATTGATTCTCAAAAATACGGAACAAAGTGCGTTCCGTATCAGATCAATACGGAACAAGACTTTTATGTGTCAAATACGGAACGATTCCGTATTATACGGAACGGTTGGCAACCCTAGCTCTACTGGGTGGTTGTCCTGCACGCTTAATAAACAAACTACAGCTGGTTCAAAACGCAGCAGCTCGAGTTCTTACCAGAACCAGGAAGTATGACCATATTAGCCCGGTTCTGTCAAAACTGCACTGGCTCCCTATTAAACATCGCATAAATTTTAAAATATTGCTGATTACTTACAAAGCACTAAATGGTTTAGCTCCGCAGTACTTGAGCGAGCTCTTAACGCATTATAGTCCTTCACGTCTATTGCGATCTCAAAACTCCGGCCAGTTGATAATACCTAGAATATCAAAATCGACTGCTGGTGGTAGATCCTTCTCCTATTTAGCACAAAAACTCTGGAACAGTCTTCCTACCATTGTCCGGGAAGCAGACACACTCTGTCAGTTCAAAGCTAGATTAAAGACACATCTCTTTGACCTAGCATTCACATAATACATTATAGACTTCTATAATTCAATGTTAGGCTGCATAGATTAGGTCAGCTGGAACCGATCTGATGAAGGACCTTCGCCTGGACCCGATGACAACGCAGTGCTGAAGTGCCAACTAGTCTCTCCCTATGGAGGATCCCTTTCCCACTCTACAGATAAAGCGTCGTCGGGAAAACTCGTTTCGCGTATCTACCCCGAAGTGACAAAATAAAATAAAATTCTGTATCAAAATTTATAAGGAAAGACCAGGGGCCCGTTCTTCGTACGTTGCTTAAAACATCCGAGATCAAATGAGACATCCAAGATGATATCATCGTGCTAATCATGATCTGGCTAATTAGGTTGTTCGAACACACTTGCCGGATATGATTAGTATCACTGGATTGAGTTATTCGAGATAACTGCGCGTTCATGCGCTGGTTAATAGGGGATATGTATCGATAGTAGAAACATTGATCAGCAACGCTGCTATTGGCTGCTCAGCGTGACCAAAGAGCGCGCTCAGTTTTTCTCCTCAGCAGAGCAAGAACTAATATAGTCGAAGTTTATTCGGAATTTTAATGTTTAATCAAAACGCCAGGGAACACCTCAAAGTCTGCAAAAGCCAGGAGAGAGGGCTGGCAAAAAGTAGCAGACAATTTAAATCTGTTAGAAGTGGCCATGTTAGATGTTTCTATCACTTATTAGCCTATATTTTTGTATTTTAAGAATTGCATAATTACTTTGTTAATTGTAATGTCAGAGTCACCACACTAGAACATGGGAACAAATAAAAGTGAAGTACAAAAATATGCTACATAATGGTAATTTTTAGTTTTTTATTATTAGTTTTATTATTAGTTTTTTATTATATTTTTAAACTGTGCATTTATTATTTATATTATTATATATATTTATTTATTTATTTTATTTATTATATCTTTTATAAAAAGCACTATTAAATAAATGGTGTTCTGTTTATAAAAGCAACCAAGAAAAAGGCTGAAAAAAAGAAAAGATCTTATAGCCTACACTGTAAAATAATTTTTGCAGCATTAAATTAAGGCTGTATAGTCATTTCAACTGTTAAATCTTGAGTAATGATGAATTGCTTTGACTTGTGAAAGTGAAAACTGATAAACTTATGTTAATGTAAAAATATTTTGCCATGAGTTATTGATCACATTTTTCCTGAGTGTAGTTCATTGTAATGACATTGTGTTCTCCTCTTTTGTGCACTTTTACATAATACACCAACACTTGTATCTGTTCCCAAGAAAGTGGTGGCTGAAATAAGTGGACATTTTCTAACTTTCCAAAGGAAAGAAAGTATAAAACTTTGTAATGTGCATTTGTTTCCATTGCACTGGACAGTGAATAAAGCCTCTCAGATAACTGTCATATGGAGGAACTAGCCTACCTGCAAGTGCATAAATAACTTTACTTAATTTATACTTGTATGCTTTATGGCTGCAATATAAGTTGCAGGATTCCACATCTCCAGAAAGGCCTACAGAAGAGTCTGCACAGACAGAGGCTTTTCTTTACAAAGAACAATTGAAATAAAACTCAAGGAACTAAGCATATTTGTCTTTTATTAAACATTTAATGAAAAGGGTTTTTTTTTGTGGCAATGTTGTGTAATATGGCACATGCAACAATGTCACAGGCCCTGTCAGGTGTGCAACCCTCAGACTTTTCAGACACTGAAATCTTCCCTTTAGTTAGCCAAAGTTCATTTCATTGTGTGCCCTTGTCCTGGCTAGAGCTGCATTGTAACTGGTTTGGGTCAGGGAATGGGGTCATAAAACACCTGTCTGCAGGAACATGTCATAATCACCTATGAAAAAATGCAGTTCTGTTAGGATCAGCATAAGTGTATGTAATACAGTGAGCTTGATATTTAATTGTGGAACTTTCCTTACCACTTTCAAATAATGTGCATAAATGTGAATCTCTAAAAATTCTTAAGTCATGCACAGATCCTGGCCATTTTGCTTTCACATTTGTGATATGGAAGATTTTAGTCAACTGCCTTTTTTAATTTGATATAATATTACTAATCTGGAATATTAAGAATCACAATAGTAACTGGGCTGCACATTTACATTGGGAACCCCCTTTCTGTTCACATAATCCCCTTCATTGAAGCCTTGATGGCAGTCTATGGTCGCGCGCTCTCTGTGGGCGGAGTCACATTAAAACTTAATTAGCTGAGATGAGAACGACTGACATCTCTCTCTTTACATACATATTACATAAACTGTGAATATTTGTTTTTTATAAAAATTACTTCATTTAAAAGGAGAGAATTCAAGCTTCATGCCTGTGTGTCTGTATGCCTGTTTGACTGAGTATTCGCTGAGTTATAGTTCATTTTCGGACGCTTTTCCAGAATTGACTTCACTGACGGAGAGTAGGCAGAACTCGCATCATGTTTATTTTTCTTTATTTGGCGAAAAGCACAACACTTTGTTTTTATTATGAGTATACACAAAAAAAAAACACACTAAACAGGATCGATTGATGTATAACACAAGCATATAAGATAAAAGTTAATATTAGTATTTCGATTTTTTTTCCACTCATAAGGAAAAAAACGAGCATATCGCGCCGGCGCGATAGCCAACCTCAGGAGGTTAAAGCCAGACTCCGACAAGTCAAAAATAAATGTGCGTTTCCAACAAATTAATAATGTAAACGACAATCTCACGAGTCAAGAGAAAAAAAATATATCTCAGAAAGTGCACTATCGCGCTGCGCTGGACTTCCCGTATCAGCTCCGTTTATGAAGCCATGCACAGTCTAATCCTGTTAACATGAAATAAGCCTCTGCTCCCGAGCAGGTTTAAGATTGCGCACCTGTTGCTATGACAGCAAGTCCAGGATGAGCGTCGGAGAACCAAACAATCCAAGATCATGCCAAATCGCCAACAATCAAATTAGCGACGTACGAAGAACGGACCCCAGTACTTTGTTTAGGCTTGGTTTGTAGGGAATTAAAAACCTGCGCACATATATTCAAATGCACATAACTATAGAACCAATTCTTAATGCGCATGTGAACGCCATCAGCGTTTCTCACAGGATCGCGTTTAAAGTCTGTGTAGAGAGTAGGGATGTCCCGATACCACTTTTTCACTTCCGATACGATATCGATGCCGCAGCTTTGGCTATTTGCCGATACCGATATCAATCCGATATTTTATGTTATTCTTGAACTACTAGTAATACTACTAATAATAAAATATATGGAAGCACTTTGCTCAATTAGCCACATAAAAACATCTCACTCAAATGGAGAACAAATACTTCTCCAGTATATAGTCCACAACAACAGCTGATAATGAAAGACTGCCACCCTATATTTAAAAGACCTTGAGATATGTTTGGTAATTGTACCTGAATGAATTTAAAATAAATTTGCTATTTCAGATCAATATATTTGTTACCTTAAAATTGTAATTAACTTTAACTTTATCCTCATCTGAATTATAAATAATTTATTTCTGTATAGAAATACTACTTTTAAAAACACATTTGATTTTCTTTTTTATTCAATGTAGAATGTGTAACTTAAAAATAAACAGATTAGTGCTCTGTTTTAGGACAATATGATGAAAACCAATGCAATATGATGAATGTCCAAAAGATGAGATCATTTTTGCTTTTAAACAGCGTGTGTGTGTGTGTGTGTGTGATTTTGGTTGGGTGACAGTTACAGTTTGACAAGAGTTTACAGTTTGACAAAGCACATTGTGTTTTACACAAATATAAGCTAAACACTTTTTGCAGTTTTAATGATGTCCTGTATAAAAATTACGGAGTATGTTTTCACTGTTCGATCGCCCCCCGTGCCTCTCTCTCTGACACACACACACACACATACACATTCCAGCATTGCACTCTTGACCATAGCTGTCAACATTGAACATTGAAAATAAGGGAGATTTCCCGGAATCCATCCCCAAAATAAGGGATTTTTTTACACGATTCTTACCCACAAAGTTTTTTAAAAAGCACTAATCATTAACAGTCTAAAGAGTTTATAACTACACAATATATATTACAGACCAATGGATATGTTTAAAGAGCTTTATTTATTAACAAAGTAAACATTTAGGGTTTCTGCAGGTTTCAGTAAGTCAAATTTAAGACCTTTTTAAGACATTTTAAGACAATAAAGATTCAAATTTAAGACCCTACACGACGCATTATCCAAGTTAGATAGATAGTTACCTCGGGATCATTATCTATCTATCTATCTATGATTATTTGATGTGTGTGTGTGAGAGAGAGGGAGAGGTAGATATTTTTTTAATAGAAAATTGTACTTTTGCATTTTATACTGTAAAAACACAATTATTGTTGATTGTTGTTTTAGTTGATCATAACTAGAGGAAATGATGAGATGATTATAGTGACCAAAATTATCACTGTTATCACAGAATCCTGTTCAAAAAGTACTAATACTACAGAATGAAGTCAATTCAACAAGTTTTTGCGAAAAACAGCAAAAAACAAATTGATTAGCATTTATATGCACTTTTTGTTTACGTAAACATTAAAATACCATTAAAAATGATGGCCAGATTTTAAAAGAGTGTCTTGCAACATGTTATCTACTAACATGTACAAGTTCAAATAAAGTTTTGACAAAAAAGGTTTTATACAAAGATAAACCTCATATTTCAGCCTTTAAATATTTTTTTATAAAAAGTAAAAAAAAAGATAAATTACTGACATTTACACATTATAGCTTATATTTATTAGTAGTGTTTGGGTGTACCCCCATCCTTCATGTTGACTGAGCTTTCAATGTTGTTATGGAAAGGGGCGATTGGTTGGTTCCTGTCGCATGACCTGTGGTGCGTTTGCGGCATTCTGAAAAGTTTAGATTTTTTTCATCTCGTTGCGCCTGGTAAAAAAATGTGCGCGTCGCTTCAATTATGAGCGCGCTTGCCGCGCGCCTACATTTGAACAAACTTGAGCGCGCAAAAGATACGATATGTGAACGGCCTCTAGTGAGCTAGCTCATATCAAGCCACGAGCTGCTGGTAGCACGCGAGCGACGAGTTGGAGACCCCTGATCTAGCGCTCCGCTTTGTAGGCTACAACTCCATACTTTTTTGCTACTTTGTAATAACTTTCTGCGGCCAGCGTTTTTGGAAATGAACGAGGGTAAACACTTTTTTAGACCTGTCACCTGACTAAATGAAATTTAAGACCTAGGATGAAAATCTGGCCGTTTTTAAGACTTTTAAAAATACGGGATATTTTACGGGAAAATACTAAAACGGGAAGACAGCGGGAAAAGAGTTAAAATACGTGAAAAACCCGGAAAAAACGGGAGGGTTGACAGCTATGCTCTTGACATCGCAGCCTGATGCTTGAACAGTTTGAATCCATTTGCGCGCCCAAAGCGAATAGGACGCACCACGCGCGTATAATGATAAAGCAAGCTTTTGAAGCGATACAGACGCGCGTTCCCGCATATGTCTATGAGTGTATCTAACAGTATTACATTAATTAATGTGCACGTGAGTTTTATTCATTCTCCGTGTAAATCCATGCACCGAACGTACGTTCAGTACGAATACATGTACCGTTCCACCCCTAATAGGTATCGGATAATTTTTTTTCTCCCCTCCGATATCCGATCTAGCGTTTTGGGCCAGTATCGACACGATACCGATGCCATGGATCGGATCGGGACATCCCTAGTAGAGAGAATGGTGTCGTCTTAGCGGCCGCTAATTTAATAACAAATGATTGTTGCGACGGAAGCAAATCAATCAAAACTAACTTTAGCTGGAAAATAACTTTATTAAAGAACCGCTATAAAGCCAAAACAATCTCTGTTACCTTAAATTATATGTTTATCTGTGTAAAGCTGCTTTGAAACAATCTACACTGTTAAAAGCGCTATATAAATGAAGATGATTTGACTTGACTTGCTATGGTCAAGATTTTAAATCATTTCTCATGATTGGGAACATTTCTCTCAACATGGCCGGTGAGAGTACGCTGTGCGCGAAATGGCTGCCGCTTCTCATCGCAAATCGTTGTTTTGTTTTGTAAATCTCTGTTTGTTACGTTTCCCCCACTAATACTGTGTTGCGTGCCTCTGGGCGTCACTGCTGGAACGGAGAATCTGGACTTTTTCTGTTTGCTACGTTTCATCCTCAACATCGCGCTGTTTGCTTCTGGGCAGCACTGCTGAACTGCTGAACTGCTGAACGGAGAATCTGGATGTTTTCTTTTCCCTGGACACGAAATCTGGATATATAATCGGGATAAACCTGCTGTTGGTTTCTGGATGTGCTTTTTTGGGCAGTGTTGGATGTTTGAGTTAAGCATCTGTTGCATGGATGTTACATTTCCTGAAGTCCCTGACATTAATGTTACCTGGACAATTTGGACAATCTCTGCTAACTTCTGTTCAGCGTCTCACTTTGTGAAATCCCTGCGAGCCCTCTGCCCACTGTTTCGGCTTTACCACTCTGCACTCTCGGTGGGTAAGTCTCCCCTTATTCACTGCATAGTGTTTTATTGTGGTTCTGCCCTCTTTGGTCTGGCTAACGTGGCGGCCTCGCATTACTCTCCCCGCGAGCCCTCTACCGCTGCATATCTGTGAGTCCCATAACATCTGATGCAGCGGGTAGGCAAGTTTTAACTTGTTTAGCGAGCTGTTTAGTTTAGTTTTGTGGATTACACTTAAAATCAGCTGGGTTTGGCTAACGTGGTGTTGTAGTTAAGTGTGTGGCCATTCGGCTTTCTGTGAGTGCTGTCTTAAACTGCAAAGAGATGTACTTTCCCATTAATTACTCTCCGGCATTGAGACTGCTGGCCCTGGGCTTTGCTGGCCTTGTTCTGCTTCTCATTCACGGTATGGATTTAAATTACACTTCATTGCAACTGCATAACCTAAATCGTCCACTCCGTCTGGAATCATCCACGTTTAATTTGTGTACTACTCTCGGAATTGCACGCCACACACGTTATATCCATCGGTCTGCTAAACGTAGATGGTCTTATAACTACGACTCCTGTCACTCAATACCTGTGATCCTGTCGCCGAGATCGGAGCGTTACCATAGTAACGATGTGACTATCCACCGCGCCAGAACTCTCATACCGCTAACCAAAGATGTGACCTACTCGTCGCATGTTCCCCATCGACACAACTGCGCACTCTTGAACACCCGTTCCCTGACTGGCAAGGGCACACTACTGAATGAAGTTACATCTGAGAGAGACCTGGATTTACTCTTTCTGACTGAAACCTGGCAAACACCTGACGATTTCATTGAGCTGAACCTATTAACCCCTGCTGGATATAGTTATCTGACAAAACCTCGACTTAGTGGTAGAGGTGGTGGTCTGGCAGTGATCTTTAAGAACAATTACAAAGTGACTAAGTATGACATTCTTGATGTTCCAAGTTTTGAATGTCTTTCACTTCAACTTGCTGGCCCCGCTCCGCTTCTGATTCTATTGATTTATAGACCCCCTAGAAACAACCCAAACTTCTGCTCTGATCTGACTGAACTTCTCACTCTCGCTTTTGCCCGGCATGATAGAATAATGATGCTTGGCGACTTTAATATTCATGTTGATTCTGATTGTACTGCTGCAAAAGACTTTTTGTCAGTTCTGGATTATTTTGAAATATCTCAGCATATCGATTTCCCAACACATTCTCACTCTCATTCTCTTGATCTGCTCTGTACTGTTGGTATTGACAATGTGCATGTTCAGGGTCATAATCTTGGCATCTCTGATCATAAACTAATTCTCTTTGATTTTTCACTTCCCATTGTTAAACCTATAACTAACACAATTATATCCTACCGAAATCTGAAAAATATAACTGTTGAAAATTTCTCTGCTGCCATTGCTGTTTCTGCTCTTCCTTCCTCACTCAATCTGCTGTGTCCTGATGAGATAGTTTCTACGTATGATAAATCGATTGGTGATGTATTGGATAAGCTTGCTCCTCTAATAACTAGAACTGTTCCGTCTACTCATTCCTCTCCTTGGTTTACCCCTGAGCTCAGAGTTCTGAAAACTCAATGTAGGCGCCTTGAAAGACTCCACAACAAATCCTCCCTTCTTGTCCACGCCATAGCCTATTCTGACTCTGTAGTGAAATACAAAGAAGCACTAAACATCGCACGCTCTAACTATCTCTCTACTGTTATTAACAAAGCTAAATGCAAACCTAAAGCTCTATTCACAGAAATAAATAAACTGGTCAAACCGTCCACCGTAGCTCTTACTGGTTCTGCCGATCTTTGTGAAAGTTTTCAGTCTTTTTTCCTACAAAAAATTGACAACATTTATCAGTCGTTTTCTTCTACTGCCACTACTCCTTCAACTCCATATTTGATTGGTTGTCCGCTAGACACTTTTTCACTCACTACTACATCTGTGGTTGAAAAGATGATTAACCAATCAAATTCTACCTCCTGTACACTTGATCCTATTCCAACATACCTTCTAAAAACTCATTTGTCTTTACTCATTCAACCTATTACCCACCTTATTAACGGGTCTCTTGCCACTGCCACTGTTCCGCTTAATCTGAAAGTAGCGGCCATTACTCCCATCCTCAAGAAGCCCGGCCTCGACAACGCCACTCATAGCAACTATAGACCAATATCAAACCTTGCATTCGTTGGCAAGCTACTTGAGAAGGTAGTTGTGGCACAACTGCAATCACACTTAGAGAGACATAATCTCTTTGAACCCCTTCAATCTGGTTTTCGTACATACCACAGCACAGAAACAGCTCTATTAAAAGTACTAAATGATCTCCTTCTGGCTTCTGATTCTGGTGCATGTAGTATTCTGGTTCTCCTTGACCTCAGTGCAGCATTTGACACTGTGTGCCACCCTACACTTATCTCACGATTGTCTGAAATAGGCATCACGGGTGCGGCACTTCAGTGGTTGACCTCGTATCTATGTGATAGACAGCAATTTGTTAAGATAGGTAAGAATCGCTCACGCTCTGTGTCTGTTTCTCACGGTGTGCCCCAAGGCTCTGTTCTTGGTCCGCTTCTATTTCTGATCTACTTGCTACCGTTAGGCCAGATCATCAGACGGCATGGTCTCAACTTTCATAGCTACGCTGATGATATTCAAATCTACTTCACGTTCAATCCCAACTCATCTTTTCCACCCTCTTCAGTTACCTCCTGCCTCCACGAACTTAAAACATGGATGTCCTCTAACTTTTTACAGCTTAATGCTGGTAAAACGGAAATCCTGTTGATTAACCCTAGATCACAGAGTTCACCCGGACATGACATTTTTATTGATATAGATGGTATTGAGATTAGGCCTTCAAAAACTGTTCGGAATCTGGGAATTTTGTTCGACCCCACGCTCAGCTTTCACTCACACATTAGTCAGACTGTCAAATCTTGCTTCTTTCACCTGCGGAATATTGTTCGTATTCGCCCCTCTCTTACCTTTATAGATGCGGAAATTGTTATTCATGCCAATTCAAACTGTTAATCCTAGTGTATAAAGCCTTACATGGCCCGGCACCCAAATACCTTGTTGATTTGGTACAGCCATACGTTCCAACTCGGGCCCTTAGGTCCAGCACTGAAAACCTACTTGTGGTACCCCGGGTCAGACTCTCTACGGTGGGCGGTAGGGCTTTTAGTGTTGTTGGCCCTAAGCTTTGGAATAAGCTGCCCCTGAATCTTCGTGCGACCGACAACATCCGGACCTTCAAAAAACTACTCAAAACTAATTTTTTCAAGCTTGCCCAATAAATAAGTATCCTCAACACCGTTTTCTTTGTTCTCCACTTTCTTAGTTCTATTTGCTACATACTTTGTCGTAATTGTATATTTTGGGTAAATAGTACAATGTGTTTTTCTTTGATTCTTGTCAATTAGTTTATGCTTGTTTCCATCTGTTTGTCTGTAATAAGCAGTTGGCCTTTGTATCTGTTTGCTTGCTGTTTGTTTGCTATTTGTATTGCATTGTGAAGCGACCTTGGGTTCTTGAAAGGCGCTATATAAAATAAACATATTATTATTATTATTATTATTAAATTTGCACTACTTAAATTGTGAATTAAAATATTTCTTATTAAAATCCACGGTTGAACATTATAACATGAATTATATGAATACCTAAACCTTAAATTCATTATTTAGTATATTTGGTAATGTTTTTATGCAATTACATTGCAATCACAACATACAACATAGCAAAATAATATTGTTATTGTCAATGTGTTTTTTTGTTCATTATTTCAGTATTTTTGAAACAACTCCCTGATTCTTTTCCTCAACATTTTTTTTTTTGTAGGGGAAACTGGTTGATTCTTTATGCATGGGGCATTCTGAAACAAATTAAAGTATGGTTACAGTATAATTTGTAACAGACATAAGTAAAAGAAAAAGTTTAACAAACATCTTTTAAACATTACCATGGTCACATGGATAAAGCAAATTTTTAAAAGCAAAATCAAATTTGCAGTTTAATGTAAACAACTGGGAGGACCAGCGACAAAGAGAGCGTGTTCTCTCTCAGAGTTCCCTCGGCGGCCACCGGAGAACCAAGAGAACGTTTGATTAAGTGTTGTATTGAAACTGACGTGTTCTGTTGCAATAAACATAAAACATTCTGTGCCTCATCAAAAGAGCTCTTTTCCTCCTCTGTCTTTTGCCTGCGATATAAGCGATACCCCGGGAGATGTTTGGCAGAGCGGAAGCTCAGCTTAACTCGAGCTCTCAGGTGTGTGTGTCCCCGTGCCGCAAGCCACCAACGCATCACCTGTCATTCTTTAAGACTGGCACACAACCCTCGCCGCAGAAAACACTGCTGTCTCCTTTAATGAAAGCTTTCCCGGCGGCGTCAGATTGGGTGATCAACACTATAAAGCACGGCTATACTCTTCTCCTAGCCAAGCCGGCTGTCGAGATAGTACCTGAGGAGCAGGGGGAGTGCGGGCTATACAGCCGCTATTTCCTTCTCCCGGAAAAAGACGGGGGTATGCGTCCAATTTTGGATTTACGACCGCTAAACAGAGCGCTTGCATTCAAGATGATTAAAGTGAAGAAAATCCTCGTGCACACCCAGGCCGGGGACCATTTCATAGCAGTGGATATAAGAGATGTCTATTTTCATATTCAGATAGCCCTTCATCACAGGTGCTTTCTGCAATTTGCATTCGAAGGTATTCATACCAATTCAATGTGCTACCGTTCGGTCTGACCCATGCGCACGTTCAAAATGTGCATCAATGCAGTGTTTTCCCCCCTGAGACTCAGTGGCATGCGCGTGCTGAAATACCTCGACGACTGGCTCATCATCACTCAATCGAGGAGTGTGCTGGAGGATCACAAACACCAGCTCCTCGTCCATTTAGCGTGCCTAGGCCTGTCTGTGAACATGCAAAAGAGCACGTTTCAGCCATGTCAATCGATTTATTTTCTGGCCACGATTTTGGACTCTCAAGCTCATCAGAACAGAGTATCCAGTTCATTAACGATACACCGGCCTCTTTTGTGAAGGGCAGAGCGGTCGCCCTGAAAAGGCTTCAGAGACTCTTAGGTCTGATGGCAGCTGCCGACTGGGTTTGCTGCATATGAGACCATTGCAGCGATGGTTACAGAGTCAAGTAATGATTACTGACATGGTGTCAGGAATTCAGAATCTGGGACTACGCCATCTTCCTTGCTTTGCCTATACCTTCAACCTCATTGTTCAGAGGGCAGTTGAAGAACATGACGTGTTGGAGCAGAGCCAGGAGACTGGTGACTTTTTTCAGGAGCAGCACTAAGGCCACTGAAAAGCTAATCCTTGCCCAAGAAAGGATGGGCAGCCAGCCCCTGAAGCTTCTCCATGAAGTGGACACCAGGTGGAACAGCACGCATGATCTGCTGCAAACACTCATTGACCTCAGAGAGCCTGTTGGTGCTGCTTTGGCTAGTTTGTCAAGCGACATCATGACACTTTCAAGTGCTGATTTTGACATAATTTCTGAAAGCCTTTAAGTACTGGCACCCTTCAAGCATATCACTAAAGAGCTCTCTGGGGAGAAGAGAGCGTCAGATTAAAAGCACAAGGTGGCAAAAAAAACAGTCCTGGCAAGAAATACATCTGCTTCATTCCTAGGGATGGCTCTTCAGCAGTAATGTTCAATCCATCCGTGTGCTTGCACTGGCCACATTGCTGGAGCCTAGATTTAAGACACTTGGGTTTGGCAGCCAGGATAATGCCCGTGAAGCTGCTGACGGGTGAATGTGCTTCAGTGATCTGGCTAACCAGTGAGCAAGCAGAGGCATCATCATCTCAGGCAGCTCGAATCCCCCATCCTCAGATGACCTGTGGGAGCTCCTGGATAGCTGGGTCAGCGAGACACAACGGCATCAAAGCTATAATGCTGATGCCACCATAGAGGTCAAGAGATACATCAATCATACATACCTCCCTCGAAGCAAAGACCCTCTCAAATACTGGCAGGCCCAAAAATGGTGCAATGAAAAATCACATAGGCCCAATTTATTGGCTTATTAAACATTGTATTTAGAAGGTGAGTAACAATGATGAACAGAAAGTCTTTATTGTCCTTGTATTGTGCAATACACTGACATTTGGCCTGCCTTCTTGCTAATGACAAATATGCTTATTAAATATACAAATAAACCTTACAATGACATCCCAATGAACAAAACATTTGAATGACACAGTTGGTGTAGGAATTATTATTGACTACCAAATGGTGAAGTTGAGCAATGTGTCAAAAGCTTCGAAGCACCAACGCAGTTAGCTGTATCTAGTAAGTATCTGAGTTTTCATCAGCCCCTCCTGTGGTTGTGTAACTTCCTCTCATCTGAACATCGTAACCCTGCTAGAGTTACTGTAGTTACACAATCCCACAGTGAAGGGTTGTGTACGTGTGTGTGAAACATGTCTGAGAAGACACACCTGCTCTGAACGATGGATATTAGCTCTGAAGGATAGATTTTGCACATGAGAGCACAGAATCACTTTCCCAGACCTTCACCTGGACTGATCCTGCTGGAGGAACGACCTGCCGAACTCAACCTGAGCTGATGAGGCTTTAGCCATCTTCAAGAAACGGCTGAAAACACATTTCATCAACACTCGACCCATTAATACTCACACTTACTACTCTATATTACGATACATTACGAGCTCATGAAGGGGAACAAACATCTCAGGAAAGGAGACTTATTAAACACAACTGCAGAGGTTTATTGAGAAAATTATAGCAATCATTCAAAATGAAAAAAGATGCTAAAAACAGGAATGAACAGACAAGATCCAAGAATCCTCAAATCAGCTCCATCACACAGAACAGAGAGAGATTATACAGTCTGAGTCTGTCCATTACTGTATTAATATTATATTTAAAGCAGTTTACATATGAAGCGCAAGAGAATGACTTTCAACACTGTAGGAAAATATATCCATAAAATCCATATAAATGAAAATAAATCTGCCTTTTTATATGTAAAAAAAACCCCAAACCATTTTAATCTAAACTTGATTATATCACTATAAGTGCTCAGAGTTTTTTCTCTGTTTTCTGAGAAGAAGAAAATAAAACAATGAACAATCCTCTGTAAGTTTCTGCTATTGTAAATATTGCTGCAGATTGGCTCTAAACTCATCAGTATTTTATTCTAATATTGTGGGCATCTCTATTTCCTCTGGGTGCTTCGAGTCCTTCCTCCCTGCAAAATAAAAGCATTGACTGACCTCTCGTATGTGTTTTTATCATGATTGCAGATTGTTCCAGATCAGATGAGTGTGAATCATCAGATTGTGTGCGGCTCAAAACTCACCAGCTCTTCTTGCACAGATGATCTGAAGAAGAATCACAGTAGGAGCAGCAAACACTGCCATCTCAACAATACTCACAATCACTGCAGGAAACATGAGAGGAAGAAGAGAAACTGTACATGACTGAAGTCAAGGGTATTCAACTATCAACAGTTATTGATGAAGCATTTACAGACTGACTGATAGTTTAATGTTATAAAGCTGTCAGTATAAATGAACGTGTCGTACCTCTGTATAATGATCCAGCAGTCACACTGACTCCAGTTTCTGATGCTGGATCAGCTGGATCTGTGGATCACATCTGTTAGTTCAGTTCAACACATAATGCCACATATACACAACATCATCATCACATAATACTGGAGCTTCACATCACAGAAATGATGAATATGTGCACGAGTCTGTCATCTATTATCTTCTTACTTCACTCTCAAGCTGTCAGGAGGAGAATGGCAGTAGTTGAGAAGAGACTGTACTGTATTACTGTATAACTGTGTTACTGTATAATTTATTCCTGGTTTATATGAGAGTGAAACACAGTTGAGCTTCTGCAAATAAACCTTCAGCTTGAATGAAGGACATAAGCCTTATAATTCCTAAAGCCGACCTCCTACATGGGTCATACTAGGCTTTAATACACTCGTCTGATTTATGCAATATATCATGTATGACCCATGTAGGAGGCCAATATTGGGAATTATAAGGATTGTTATGCAGTTTATGATTTTGACCACTAATATTTTACAACTCCAAAACGTATGAAGCCATCAGAAAGAGTAGAGCCAATCTGTGGAAGTTTTCACAAATCTGTCAGAAAAGAGTGTTTTCTCACCTGAATACTTGACAGTGTATCTGACTGAGATCAAGAGTTGATCTCTGCGAGTAAGCTGACATCTCCACTCTCTGTTGTCATCTTCATTCAGGAGAGTTGTAGTCAGAGTGAGGTTACAGGGATATCGATCTGGAGCTGATGATGATAATATCTGATATCTGGAGTCTGTCTTCAGATCAACACCAGCCTGATTCACCCACAACAGCTCAACTCCCTTATTACTGACCCAATAATCACAGGAGAATACATTATACAACTGACAGGAGAGAGTCACAGAGCGGCCTGGACTGATCTCAGTCTGTGAGGATATTTTCGCTAAACTTGGGACACATGTTCATAAGCTCAATCTGAGTTGACATGAAAAAAATCGTGACAATTGGCCACTTGGTGGCGCTATAACAGTGAAAAAAAATCATGAAAATAGCTATAAGCGCACCCAACCGTTAGTCTACTAAAAATTGGCACGCAGTGTCTTTGTCCAGGGTGCCATGATAGTCTATGAGAACATTGGTGTATCTAAAAAAACTCAGTATTGGCACAATGCCTTGAAGGAGCCTTAGATTTTCAAGCCAGTGTTTTTTTCACAGGAGTGACCTCCTAAGACTCCTGAATCCTTGCCGAGTCCAACAATACCAAACATGCCAGGTTTCGCCTTATGGTTTTTCTAAGTGTCATTTAGAGCTTTAAAAAATTGTGTTTATCTTCAAAGCCGTTAGTCCGATCGAGACAACAACAAAAAAACAAAGGAAATTTGAAAACATAGGTAAATAGCTAAACAATAACGCCAAAATGTTAAAATTATGATAGGAACTGACAAAAAAATGAATTAAATCCAATCAATTTCACCCATGGATCATTTTGATGCTCTCACATGTTTGAAACGAACAATGATGGATTGTGATGACATTTGTTTTGAATTGGGACTGGCGAATCCCCGTCCATACTGTCAATGACCATTCGCAAAGACCCGCCCACTTTAGTTACTGTTGCTATGTCTGACAAGCGACGCCACTCTCACACCACACCAAGTTCTCACGCAGTGAAAAATACATTGCGGATCAGAGAGGAGACTGCGCGCTGACAGACAAGTACTTTTGATATGAAACAAAGTCTCACCTTTCAAATGTAGTAATTTTTTAAAAGACATTTAAACAATAAATACCGTTTTGTGACTCTTTAATGTGTCTGACAGATCGCTGTAGACTCGAGGCTCAGTTAAAGCTGCTCGTGAACCGATCATCTCTTCCTTCTAGTTAATTTATAGCATTAAAAAAAACATGAATGAACATAAAAGGAATGTTGTTTTAAAGTGCTAAGACGTCAGTACACTTTGTTTTTCAAATTTAAATCCTCCAAAGTTAATCTACTAACTCTCCTGACTGCTTTGTGGGACAAAATGGCGGATTATGATTAGTCAGATCGCCTGTCAATCAAACGCCCTGCGAAAGGTCAATTGAGAATGGCCGTGCACACAATCCTGATCTAATCGACAACTTTGCAGTTGCACATAGGAAAGCCCGGAAAATCCCGCTAATGTAAGAGAGCATCTTTTTTATGTATTTGGACCTAGGCCTAACAATGTGTTATGGTGCGCTGTCACCATTGTTTTTTTGTTGTTTTTTTGTTTTGTTTTTGGTGAACATAGGCTCCTCCTGATTTTGTTAGTCATCTCATCTCTTATATGCTGTGTATGATCATATCCTGCCCTATTCATGGTAGCCTACTCGCGGACATTGAGTCATCAATTGTGTCATCAAGGGGCCCGCCTTAATAATCCTACTTAAGGGCCCAGTGTTGGCTCGTTACGCCACTGAATATAATTGTCTAAACTCCTTATCAAAATTACATATTTACAACAAATTTGACACATATATATGGGCACACTTTGAGTACTACTAATAAGTGGTGGAGATCAGGCAAGACTGTAAGAAGACTCAGGCAAAAAGGTGCTATAACTATAAAAACGCTTTAAAACCATATATTTCCTATGGTAAACTGCCTGTATTGGCTGTAAATTGACTTTTTCATCTATGATGGCAGTTGTTAAATGCTTGCTAAATAAAACGTAATGTCTTTTGTTGCTTGTGTGCTTAAAGGCCTTAAAGGCCTTAACTGCTTGAACCCCGATAAATGCTGCTTGCAGCTTTAATATTAGACTTATTTTTGATCTTATATTTTTGATGATAGGTATAAAAGCCTTTGATTCTGTCGACACCCTTTTATTTTTTTACTGTTAGGACGCTTTGGGCCATTATAACTCTTTATGCAGGTGGAAATAGTTCTGTGACATTGAATAATGGCACTACACAAAGATTTTATCTGGAAAGAGGAGTTAGGCAAGGTTGCCCAGTTTCTGTTTATCTCTTTCTCATTGTTGCTCAGGCGTTTTGTCATTTTATTTAATCAAGTAAGATAGAAGGAATTCAAGTTGAAGGGAAAAGTGTGCTAATAAACCATTTGGCTGTTGACACAGCTCTTTTGTTGAAAAATTCTTATCAAATTCAGTCAGCTGTCATTTAATTTTTTCCAGTGCCTCGGGTCTCTGCCTTAATTTACGAAAATATGAACTGTTTGCTTTGACGAGTGGCCATGCCAGAACAATTTGTAATATGAAGGATGCTCCAACTTATTTGGTTATGGTTACTACTAAAAATGAGCAGGAGAGAATCTCACTCAACCTTAGTCCTGTGATTAAAACAGTTAAGAACATATTTAATATTTGGTTACAGAGGGGCTTGTCTCTCAAAGGTTGTGATCTGCTGACTAAAGCGGAAGGTATTTCCAGGCTCACGTACCGTATGTAGCTACCTCTATGCATTCAGATTGTAAAATAATTAAGATAATTGTCTTTTGCGGAAAAACCATATACAACATATTAGAAAATCTGTAACTGTTATTTTATATAAAAATGGTGGGCTTGATTATTTAGATTTTGGGTCAAGGTCAATAAGGTCAAGGAAATTTCATTTAAGATATTGCACAAATGTTACCCTGCTACGCATTTTCTATCCAAGTTTAACAAAGACACATAGATGTAAACTGTTCATTTTGTTTAATACAACCAGAAACTGTACCTCATAATTTTTTTTTGCCATTTTCAATATACAAAGTGCTTTTGGTGGGAGGTTTCTAAATGTATTAATGACAAATTGTCATGCAGTTTTCTATTGTTATATGAACATGTAATATATATTTTTTTCAATAAAAAAAGAGTCTGGAAAATGAGGCATACATTATTAATCTTGTGAATAAGATTAGACAATTATATGGTTTCTATTAAAGCAAACAATGTAGTTTCAGGTGAGAATAATGGATGAAAAGAAAACCTTATCTGCTCATTGTCTATTGAGAAGTGCAAATGCCCTTTGGTAAAATGTCAGTCGTATATGTGTAGATGATGACGTTCCAACTTCCATAAACGATAGACCAAGCGATAACCATCCACGAGATGCTCCCACACAAACGCTTTATTCCTGACTGCTCAGTCCCAAATCCACTTTAGGATGCGATATCCCTTCAGTGAGAATATTAGTAGTATTAAAAGAGTCCTTCTAAAATAAGATATACAAATGGGTGTTAGCTTGCTAACCAACACAATCAACCTAGGTGAATAAATTTCAACTTATATCAGCTGAGAAAAAATAAGCAAAACAAACAGAGAACTTTCAAATGCAGCTCAGAAATAAATAGCAAATGCACAATTTTCATATAATGAATAAAAAAAATAAATAAAAAAATAAATAAATATATATAGCCTATATATATATATAATTTAATAGGCAGTGAAGCAGTTTTATTAATATACAGTGCTGTGAAAAGCACATCTGTTTTATGATTACACTAAATTGTTTCAGAAATCAAAACAAAATCTAATATATTAATATAAAACTAATATATTTCGAATATAAATCAAAGGCAAACTGAGTAGACACCGTTACGGAATTTCTTTTATTAAGCATAACTAACATTTCTTTTCCTTGCAGGATTAAACATTTGTATGCTTTTGAAAACTAAATGTCCCTAACACTTGGGCCACAGTGTGTCTGAATATGACAAAAGGGGAAATGAAACTTGACAGATGTCTAAATATATAATCTCATGCCTTTGAGTAACAAGATGAAGTAATCAAGAAAAACAGATTTCCTTTTACTTGCACTGAAAGAATGTAAAATCAACAGTAACTTACTGGCAACAAATGGCCATCAAGCTTCTGTAAAGCCATCAAGCTTCTGTATTTTATACCGCAGTACAATCACCGTAAAGCTACCTACAGTAGTTTTAAGCAACTGTAAAATAAAGTACAGCATTATCCTGTTGATATGTTTTACTGTATTGTCCCGGAGGTAACACCATTGTCAGCTCCACCACTCGATCACCTGAATACTCGCCACAATCGTCTAGTCTTGTTGATCACTACCGCTCAACTTACCTGGCTCCTTACCTGCTCGTCTCACGACTGAGATTCCTGCCGGTTACCTGCATCTACAAATACAAAGAGACTGTTATCATCAAGCTAAGTTCATTCAACCTGTCATCACTCAATATACTCACACCTGTTTATTCTCCCGCTCTCTGCCACCTGCTAAAATAAACCTGTGTGAGCTGTATTACCTGTGTTTCTCTTTCTGTCCGCTGAGAGTTATATATTCAATAGCACAAGTTATTTCTTCACATCAACAGCTTTATTCAGGTTTCATCTTATAAATATATTTTGGAAAATGCATTTTTTCCAAATGATTTTTTATGCCAAAACAAAAAGCTTTACAAAAATATAAATCTTTCATACATTTGCAAATGCATACATAAAACACTTTGTCTTCAGTAAAAAACAAACACAAATCTGGTACATTCATGAGTGTAAACCAAGCGGCAACATTCTGATCTGAAAAATGAAGCCTACCCGGAACTGCGAAAAACTGCAATACATCTAAAATCCGCTAGGGGCAGGTCCCAAAAGGGAGCAAATGTCCATAGCCCCCATGTTAAAATGTCCGTTTTCACAGCATAAATTCATGTTTTTACAGGTTGGTCCCATGGACTTTTATTGCATTTTTCGATAGGTTCCGAGTGCCTGACAACGGCGAGGGTAGTGAATTTTTTTCTAACTCGTTAGTTTAGATAGTATTTAGATATAAAATGTATGACAAATAAGGACGTGGTTAACTTTGAGTGACAGCTTGATTGACAGCTGACAAGGCAGCGCCACGGAGAATGACAACATAAGCGCCATTTTTTTATACAGTTGACATATAATACTGTTGCACACTTGATATACGAGACCATAGACAAGCGTGATGAAATGAAAATCCACTTCGTATTTATTAAACAACACAAATCAAAACAGAGCGCATTCAATGTATCTCTTTTCACTTTCTCTCTCGTGGTGCTCTCGGACCCCGGAAGTTTCTCTAGCTGTCCAACCTGCGCCTGATAGTGCTTTGTATTTATTCACAATGTCTTTTATTTACCACTGTCCATTGGTATTAATTCAAAGAACAATTTAACATAGCAAAACATGCATCTGTACTTTAAAAGGCAGATTGTAACAATAACCGCTATAGTTACCACACTCTCCCCTCAAAAATTAAATGTCGCCCCGACATTACTGTAAAATTTTCTGAGCACACCATGTCCTTGACAGTTCTAATGAATGAAATAAACAGATTCAGGGGTCAATTAGAGTACTGCTGACGGATTCATCTCAATTTCAACATATCACGTTTAACCCTATTCAACGTAACATGGACGTAGTAGAAATCATCGTGCACTATGATAAACCACCACACACTCTGGAATACTCACAGGTAATGTACTCATACTGAAAATAGGTTTAAACCTTTTTACCTGAATATTCATCTACCTCAAGAATACATCAATGAAGAATACCCCTGGCCACGACTTCTTAATCTTCCAAATAACAACATACAATCACATTCTGCCAGAATCCATTATAATTATTCTTCCTTCTGTTCCACGTTGTCATCTTGAGTTTGTGTCTAATTGTTCACCTACAGGAACTGAATTGTATCAAAACCGGGGTAGTTTCCTTTAGCAACTTCACTTTATCTACAATTACCTCTACAAAAATACAAATACCTGAACATCCCATAACCCTTCCGTACCTAACAATAACTAACTAATGCCCCAACTTGAAGACTACTATTCAAACATTTCTAAGTACTTAAGTCCTACATTCTAACCTTAAGTGAGTGTAGGCTGGCCTAAAATATCATACGTGAACGTCTTTGTGCTTTTTCTAGTTCTCAAAGGATACTTTCGCTGCTGATGGTGCTCTTCGTGCATATCATCACTGGTCAGCTCTTTATCCTCTGTATTCTCTCTTTCTTCTTGGTTCAAGGTGAGTTTCAGCTGCACATCCTCTTCAACCTGTTCCATCTGTATAGTGTCCTCCTGTAGTTCCTCTTCTTTCCTTTCAGGATACTCCTCTAACGTGTCCACCTCCGATGTCATCTGGAGCTGTTTCCTATCCCAGTCGTGCTGTTCCGGGGTTGTCGTCTCCTTCTGTGGCTGGAACTCCTCTGCGTCTGATCTGAGAATTCTTCTCACAGGCTCATTAGCTGACTCCAGCTGAACTCCATCGATGTATTCCCAATCATCCTCTTCATCCTCTTCATCCGAACCGGTAAGTTCAGGTTCCTTACAGTTTTTACTTATGTGTGGCCTTTTCTTTTCCTGTCTTTTCCTCATTCTTGGTGTCTCCTGTTCTTCCATAGGCAAAAAGTCACATGGTAGCAACAAATTTCTGTGAAGCACTCGTTTTCGCCCTTGCCCATTTTCTGGTTGTACTTCATACACTGGGCTGCCTGGGTATTTGTTTGAAGTTACTATGTGAACTTTTTCCTCCCAGAAAGATCTGAGTTTACCTGGGCCACCTTTCTCTGTGAGGTTTCGGACAAGGACTCTGCACCCTGGATATAACTCTGCGCCATGAACCTTTCTGTCATAGTTCTCCTTCCCTCTGTCCCCACTCTTGCGAGCCATCTGAGAAGCCAGTTGGTACGCCTCCTCCATTCTCTCTTTCCACTTGATTGCATACTCCTGAGGTGAAGAACTTGCATCATTGGGGCTCAAACCAAACATGAGGTCAATTGGGAGTCTCGGGTGACGGCCAAAAAGGAGATAGTATGGCGAGAAGCCTGTGGATTCATGACGTGTACAATTATATGCATGTACCACCTTAGCAAGGGAACTTTTCCAATCCGATTTCTCATCCTCTGTTAATGTCCTCAACATGGCCAGCAGAGTTCTATTAAATCTTTCTACCTGACCATTCCCCTGTGGATGGTAAGGAGTGGTGCGCGAGCCACGAATCCCACAGTATTGCTGGAGCTTAGCAAACAGCTGATTTTCAAACTCTCTGCCCTGGTCGTGATGGAGCTTAGCTGGAAATCCAAATTTAAGGACAAAGTCTCCAAAGATCTTTTCAGCTGCAGTTTTGGAGGCTTTGTTAGTGCAAGCATAAGCCTGTGCGAACCGGGTAAAGTGGTCCATCACGACCAGGATGTACTCATAGCCTCCCTTACATCTTTCTAAATGCAGGAAATCAATGGACACTATCTCAAGGGGGTATGTACTCACAATGTTGGTAAGTGGGGCTCTGGTAGGTTTATTCGGTCTCTTACTTTTCAAGCAGTAGCACTTTTTAGTGACATGATGCTCTACATCCCGCTGCATGTGCGGCCAGTAAAACCGTTCCCTGATTAGGTGAATTGTTCGTTCCACTCCCAGATGGCCCATTTCCTGATGTAGCTGTTGGAGGACTAAATTATGAAAACTTTTGGGCAGTACCAGCTGTGAGCGTGTAGCAGTCTTTCGGTATAGGACCCCACTTTCATCCCGATACAATTTACTTCTCTCCCGCAAGAATGCCTTTATGGTCTCATCACTGTTCTTCACCCTCGGCCACTGGTTTGTCTTCAGATACTGCAAGATCTTCGAGATCATCACATCTCCCTCCTGAGCAATTTTCAATTCCTCACTGGATATTTGTGCCACAGGTGATGCATCTTGTTCATGTTCCTCCTCCGCGAGTGCTGTTGTAATGACTGCTGGACACAACCATGGCTCTCTTTCATCTCTCTTTACAGATATTGCCTTCATTACACTGGAAATTACCTCGGCTGGAGCATCCTGGGTACAGGTCAGCATATACTTGTCCATGTCCAGAGGCATCCTGGACAACCCATCAGCGTCTGCATTTGTTTTTCCAGGTCTGTATTTTATTGTGAACCGGAAGTCTGCTAACTCCGCTACCCACCTGTGTGTTATGGCATTTAATTTGGCCGTGGTGAGGACATAGGTCAGGGGGTTATTGTCGGTGTATACTACAAAGGAAGGGGCATAATAAAGGTAATCTCGAAACCTCTCACAGATTGCCCATTTCATAGCTAAAAACTCTAACTTGCCAGAGTGAAGATGATAATTCTTTTCGGCAGCGGAAAGAGTTCTCGAGCCATAAGCAATGACTACTAACCTCCCTTCTTGTCTCTGATAGAGGATGGCCCCCAGCCCGTCCTGTGAGGCATCACAGTGAAGCACAAATGGAGCATCGAAGTCAGGGTACCCTAGGACCGGTGGACTAGAGAGGTAATCAATGAGTTGGCAGATTACAGACTGGTGTTTGTCAGTCCATGTGATTGGATGGTAAGAGGGGAGTTGATTTTGGTTCTTGCTATTCTTTGCAGACTTTTGTTTTGTTTTTAACTTGACAGCTCTTTCTTCTGTTGACTTTTCAGGGGATAACAGACTATATAATGGCTTGGCTATAGTTGAGAAATTGGGAATATAGGGCCTGTAGTACGAAATAAACCCCAGCACCTTTCTCAGGTCTCCGACTGTGACAGGCCTCTTTTCTTTTAATGCTTGCACAGGTGCGATTTCGGCCGGATCCATAGTGTGGCCCTCTTTTGAGACCACTTTTCCAAGAAACCTCACCTTGTTTTTGAACAGTTCACATTTTTTTGTTGTCAACTTCACCCCGTGCTGCTGATAGCGCTGTAACACCTTGCGCATATCCCTAAGATGATCATCGAAAGATCGGCTGTGCACCAAGTTGTCATCCAGATAAGGAAGGCAAACTTCATCTCGCAACCCTGAGAGACACTCCTCCATGCTTCTTTGGAACTCTGATGGGGCTGAAGATAACCCGAATGGTATCCTCACCCATTCATATAGACCCCAGGGTGTAATAAATGCAGTGAGGGATTGACTACTTTCTTCCAGGAAACCCTGGTGATATGCCTTGCCTTGGTCTAATACAGAGAACCAAGCACTGCCTTGTAAACTGTTAAGCATATCTTGTATGCGTGGGATGGGATGTCTGTCAGGGATGGACTTTTGATTTAGCTCCCTATAATCACAACAAAGACGCAAGGTCCCATCTTTTTTTCGCACACACACTACAGGCGACGAGTAATTGGATTTGGATTTCCTTATCCAACCCCGATTAAGCAAGTCCTCCAAATACTCCTTCACCTCTTTGTGTAAGGGTTTTGGCACAGAGATGTATGTTCGTCGCACAGGAGTGGGATCAGACAACCTGATGCGGAGCTGTAGGGATGGTATACATCCCACATCATACTCATCTTTGGAGAACGCCCCACACTCTTCCCTCAAAATTGTTTTTACTTTTAGCTGCTGAACTGGCGTCAAATGGGCGAGTGACACAGGTGGGTCCCATAATTCCTTTTTCTCTTCCTCGGTCTGCTCACTGACTTCTGAACCATCCATGTGTATGTGGTGGGGGCTGGAATTAACCTCAGACTCAGCATTTGCTCTCATAGTTTTTTTTTACTGGCTTGGTTTCGATAGGATAAATGGCTTTCACCCGCTGAACTTGACCAAGAGCAGTTCGTGGTGACAAGTTGATGTCTTTTTCTGTTCTATTTGTCACTGGAATGGCTACTCGTGACCATGTTCCTTTCTGGAGGTTGACAACAATTTCCCCTATTTCCAGGACATCCAGCCAAGAGGGACTTTCACTGGGAATGAAGAGAGCATCCTGTTGGCAAGGAAAAGCAGGGGTCCTCACACCACATTTAATCATTTTGGTCACGCCGGGTGAAATGGTAACTTTTTGGCGCCCCAGCCTTACTATCCCATCGCTGCTCTGAGGGTCACTGATTTGAATTAATTTGGTCAACTTCTCAGCACTTTTACTGTTGATAGAGAAAGCAGCACTCACAGCCTGTATTGTGGTCTGAGGTGGTTGTTCATGCCCCTTTTTCAACAGTACCTCGATGACATTATAGCCGATGATGGGTTCTTCTGCTATATTAACCTCTGCAGTGACTAGCATGGGAACCTTGAGCTCTAACGGGGCTGTACTATCTGCTCCAAGCTGGAATCTCACTTCAACCCAGCCTATGAATGGGATGGTTGTCTGGTTGACTGCTTTACCCACAAGTGTGCCAGGCCCCAGAATTTCTTCTAGGCATTGGACTTTTATGTGGGGAATATGTTCAGTCCTCCAATTCTCATTCAGAAGGCAGACTTGAGACCCAGTATCCCATAAGACTTGGGTTGCCACCCCTTCAAGATAACAACTCACCATACATCTTTTTCCAATGAGGCCCAAAAGCTCTGAGTGCTGTTTGGGTGAGATGTGACTGATGTAAGTAGAGCCTAGCCCAGTCACCGCACTTAGCTGGTCTTCCTTGGATACCTCATTGGATTCAGTGAGCTCAAAATTTTCTGCGGAGAGGTGAGTTATTGTGTGACTGGCGATGTTGACTTTCCCCCCCGATTTTCCGGCCATGCGGCAGCCCTTGGAATAATGACCCTGTTGGCCACATTTGAAGCAGTGGTCACATGTTTCACCTGTACTACTTTCCTGGCAGGCCTTGCACTCTTTTTTTGTAGTGCGGGGGGGCGTTCGAAAAGGTTGTGATGCCCTTTGTACTGTCCTCCTTAATTCGGCCATCTCCTCCCTCAGCTCCTTCACTATTTCCATCCACTCAGCATCTCTGTGTGTTGTTTTCTGACTTTTGACATTAGTTTTAGTTGGTGCTGTTTTTTCTACTAAGCTTGCAGCCCCCAACAATGTGTCGTGTGATGAGGCACCAGCTTCCATTTGGATCTCATTTACTTTCAACCCTTTACCACCAGTGTTTCTTTTTAATTTTTGTTGTCTCTCCCATTCAAAACTTGCTGCTTCATTCATCTTGTCAATCAGAATTTCATCCGAAGTATTTTGATCATCGAGACAACTCTTCAGCTGGAACTTAATTTGGTCACTCAGAAGTCCAGTACTCAGCGATCTCAAAAATTTCCTCTGAATTAGCTCTGGACTGTACTGCTCGTCTGACTCAACTTCTCGAGCAGCAACAAGGAGCCTCTCCTTAAGCTCAATTGCTCTGAACAGGAAATTCTGAGGTGATTCTCGAACATCTTGAGTAATACTAACTAATCTGTGGTACAGATCAGTTGAACTGTCTTCCTTAAAGTGGCCTCTCAAAATTGTCTTTAGTTGTGAGAGAGTCAACTCACTCTTGATTTCCAGCATGTCTCTCAAACTCAATCCAGGGCTAATTGCTTTCACCACTGCCTCTATAATCTCAGTTTCACTGTGTCCCTTTTTGAGGCCAACATTCATTTGATGCATGAGATTTGTGTATGATAATTTTTCTTTCTGCCCTCTCTCACCGATTTGGCCACAAATTCTGAATTCACGTCGTATTGTCACTTCTGGTGGTTGTATAGGTGCTCTTTGCTCGGGAGAGACATTCTGTTGTGGTTGTGGCTGACTATTTTCATGTCTGCTCACCTTGTCACTCAGACGTTTCATCTCCTTTTCCAAAAGCTTGGTGGCTGATTGGAAATTAATCTGCAGCTCTGAGTATTGTTTTTGCAGGCATTCCAGTTCAGTCATGTCACCCTCCAAACTCTGTTCAACTATATGAGCATCCCCCTCTTTGTTTTTTTTTAACTGACCACACAACCCTAACAATTCTGCAAGATAGTGTTTTGCAACATCTTCCTCCTCCTCTTCAACACTTTCTTCCAGTGCCTCACTCATCAGTCTTATTAACGCACGTCTCTTTCTTCCCTCCTCTACAGGAATTTTCATGAAGAAACATACCTCTTTCAGTTGGTTTAAATCCAGCTGGACTAAACTCTCTGCAAATTTGTCCTGCATCTGTTCTAGATCCATGCTTTTTCCGATCCCGTCTCCCGATCGCGCTTCTCACTCGCGCTTCAGCTCCGCCTATTTTCCTCGCGCTGCTCCGGCTGTTATTGTTTTGTCTCACATTACACTTTTTCTCCGCGATCTCTCCAGGCTTATGGCTCGCCAATATTTGTTGCACACTTGATATACGAGACCATAGACAAGCGTGATGAAATGAAAATCCACTTCGTATTTATTAAACAACACAAATCAAAACAGAGCGCATTCAATGTATCTCTTTTCACTTTCTCTCTCGTGGTGCTCTCGGACCCCGGAAGTTTCTCTAGCTGTCCAACCTGCGCCTGATAGTGCTTTGTATTTATTCACAATGTCTTTGAATTAATACCAATGGACAGTGGTAAATAAAAGAACAATTTAACATAGCAAAACATGCATCTGTACTTTAAAAGGCAGATTGTAACAATAACCGCTATAGTTACCACAATACTACTGTTTCTGTATCATGAAATGTAGTTTTAAGAGTTTTTCAGGCAAGAATGTAGTTGTTTAAAGCTCAAATCTGTGGTTTATTTAAAGATTTATGAAAATTTGATCCAGTTGTGAGATCCAGCGATGACCGGGCGCTCGGCGCATGTAACTTACCCCGCCTGGAGCAGCCTTTCCTCGGCTGGCGTTTGCCGCGGACTCTGGCGTCTCTGTAGTGGTTAAACATGAGATATAATTAGTCTTGTGTATATCTAACGGGCGATTTTTGGTCTTGTGAATCTATAATTTGTTCCCTGGGCAATCGTTTTGGCTGAGGGGAAGTTTCATAACTTTATAAGATATTTAACTTTACCGTTGTATGGTTAGACTAGAGCGCTGACTTTGTATGTTTGACTGAATTGTTTGCTTTATTTGTAGCTTCTTGTACCTTTTAACGTTACTTATACTTTTATTATGGCTAATATTGATAAAAGTGAAATTTAACAAAAAGAGACTGGGTTGAGTTTTGACATTTTAAATTTTAATACAACGAAGATGATCTGTAAAGGTGTTTACTGCAAAATCTGTTGTTTAGTACAAATGCACATATTACCTGGTCCATATTAAAATGTTTTATAACGATATATTACATATATATATATATATATGTAAATATAATTTATTAAAAAGAAAAGAGGCAGGTTTGTGTTTTATATTTAGTTTTTTTATAAATAGGCAAACGTTATGTGCAGTGAATATAATCAATACGCGTTGCCTGAACCACATTTGTGTAGCTATCATGTTTAAGATTTCTTTAAATGAAAACGAAAAGAGTTAGTATAAGGTGTTTTATAACATATTTCGTTGCCTAAAATATACACAGATATAACCGGAGTAGCAGAGCGAGCTGAGTGACGCACGCTGCGTCAGAAGGTGGGCGGGGTTAGGATTTCCCAAGATTTTCCAAGATGGCGCCGCCCATACCCCCCATAAACGGCTTCAAACCCGTTCTTCAGAAAGTCTATGGGTGACGTCACAGACGCTTTGTCCATATTTTTTACAGTCTATGGTGTAAACACAGATCCACACAAAGCTTACAGAGAAATGATGTGATTTTCATGAAGCAAAATTCAATCCGTGTCCATGTTGATGTGCTCAGAAACACAGACATCACGACCACATGCACAGACGTAACTCTTTATTACACACACCATTAAAGCTAACTCAGCTTCACACTTACAGTCAAGGCACAGTTTTTTGTATAGTGCTTTTCATCGTGACTCATTGTTCCAAAGCAGATTCACAGGAGGGTTTTTGTAAAAGAAATCCTACTTTAGTGTTTCTAATGTCTCTAAAGTTCCTATGCCGTCCGACTGGTGGATCTGCAGTGTGTTTTCTGATGAGACGGAGACAGTTGTGCTGCCAGTCGCTCTTGTATGGCTTTATTGCAATGATTAAATCATGTCTTCTGTCACCTTACATGCTACTCACTTAAACAAAACACCAATAAACATGTGTTGCATAACTCTTGTAAGAGTCTTTCTTCATATACTCAAGCAGTATTTTTCCCAGGTAACTCAATACTTTGCCCCGTAAACAAACTTCACCATGTACTGCAGTCTCTGCTGTGTGTGCACATGTGTCCTACAAGCCAAAACTGAAGAGTTGCCATTGGTTACACAATATAAACAGTGTAAAATTAATTGCCTGTACAGCGGATGCGATATACAGAAGAAAGATCAGCTTCAACAATATTGCTATTACCTCTCAAACATGATCACTACAGTTATTTCCAAGAATAGAAGCTACTAGTGTTCAACTTAGTTAAAACCACTTTTTACAGACAGAGTAGTATTGAATATCACTTACACAGGACTGTGAAAGAGGTTTAATGCATGTGTAGTGTATATACTGAGTGCCCACAGCCCTAAGCTAAACACAGTCGCCGCTCTTCTGCATAATAATAACCACAAAATTAAAAAACATTACAGAAAGTCCTCTAAGTTTCTAACATAACTGAATATTAAACACTAACATTAACTAACAACATCTTTCCATTTACTGAAAAACACATTAAATAACACTTTAATCCCTGAATTTACCCTCCTAATGCAGTCCCTTGCAAAGCATGCTGGGAACTACAGATCCACTGCCCAGTTAGTTGTCAACAAAAATGATTCATGTAATTTTCACACAAATTAAGCAAGTAAACTTCAGTTTTAAATATATTAGGTTGATTGAACACAATTAAATGGAGTTGTGGCAAAATATTAAACAATTGTGTTACTTTTGCTTATTTTAATTAATTAAATTTAACAAGAGGTTAATTAAATTAGTTAAGTAATTAAATTAATTTGTATGCGCTTCATTTACAAGGCATGATCCTGCGGTGGACGTTTTCTGGGGGAACTTAAAAGTTTTCTTAAAAGTGTTGTAAGGGATGTAGACTTGATTCCTGTTTTATGCTCTGAGAATAATCAGCTCATGTTGTATTCTGAAGTGTTGAAATGTCCTGTGCTTCTGCTTCTAGGAATGCACAAACACACTCAAGAAGCATCACAGTTCAACTTTATCACAGTTTGAGCTCCAGCCTTTTAGACTTCACTTTCACCTCCCAAATGATGCTTTCAGACATGAATCCCGAGAATCCCCAATATCTGCTGTGTGTTCAGAAGCACTGAACACTGAAGTGATTTAATAGATTCTTGTTGTGGAAGAACACGTCAAATCCTTACGCTGTAGAATAGAGGAACGAGTTGTGCGGTCAATAACAATAACCTCTCCATAACCTCTGTGTTTGAGGTCAGGAACACAACTGCACCTCATCTCATCCGCTCCACAGAAAGAGGGAGTCAAGTACATGTGTTTCTACATCAACACCATTTCTAGAGTTGCAGGAACTTTCCAAGAAGCTTTCAGCATTGTCACGAGGGATTAACTTACAGGAACATTCCACCGCTGGAAAGATGAATGTGTATTTAAAATAGGTCATTCATGTAGAAGAAATGTGAAATTATTTTTGAATTTGGAGCTTTCTAGACTGAGAAAAGCCAGAAAACTTATTTTTGGCTTATGTGAATGAAAGACAACAACTCCCAGAATGCACTTGCTCCGCTGCCCTACGAGGCCACTCCCAAGCCACGCCTACCAGTTAGAGAGCGCAGCTGAAAACAACAAGGCAAGCTACGAGTGAGTCTCTGTGACGAGTTTGCCCGTGATTTCGAGATCGCCCAAAATGTCCGGGATTCGGCTTTTGCGTTCTACAGTCGCCATTCATTATGTTTACTGTGGCGAGCAGGACGAGACTAGGGCCGCGGGAGAACGACGCGAGGCCAGTGGCGTGATTAAAATGTGAAATGTTGCACGACCATTCAATAGTATGACTGGGATTCTAACATTGCAAAGCTTAATGCAAATGGGTGGAGTGTTCCTTTAAGATAAGCAAAATAACATTTCTTCACGTGAACTTCAGCTCTTGTTGGTGTGGCGTCTCTTCTCTGATCTTTAACAGCAACAACAGTGTAATACTTACTTTATAATCAGAATATAGTGCGTTAAATAGTCAGGCCTAGCATCCAGCTAGCAGAGAACGCTCTCAGAACTTTGGCTAACATTCCCTACAAGTTTGGTTAATGTCCTGAAAACATGTGAATGTAATGTTTGACGAATATTTTAAGGATGTTTTCTCATTTTAAACAATGTTCCTGTAACGTTTAATGTAAACTAAGATATATCATTTTAACTGTAACATTCAGGGTGTTTTGGGAATGTTTCTGAGGTAACAAGTTTGTACAATGATCTCAAAATAACATTGTCCCAATGTTTCATTAGGAAACTGTGAGAGATGAGATGTTGAATGTTCTTTATAAAACGTTCTTCTAATGTGACGAGTTTACACAATTAGAACATTTTACTTGCATATTTTGGGAATGTTGTTAAAGTTAGAGTTTGTACAATGCTAGTTTTGGAGATCCACAAGGTGCGGTTCTGGGATCTAAAGGGTGTTTTACTCTTCATTTAATGTTTTATTTGAAAAGGAATAAAGAGAAAAATCTGTCACATGGACTCTTTAATACACAGATAAAATGTATAAAATATTACAGAAACAACTCTAATCTTGTTAATTAATTACACTTTGTTTAATTATGTCACATGAATATAATCCATTACTTTCTGCAGAATGGAAACTCTGAAGATGCGTTTCATTTTTCATCAGTAGTTGTGATGTGGATCTGTCCAGCGATGAGACAAAAGTTGAGTAAAGTTTAGCTTGTGCTTCATCTTACTGTGGCGTCTTGCTGTGGCTACAACAGAAATAAGACACACATTTACATAAATCAACACTACAAATGGTACAAATAATCTCAGAAAAAATATATATTTCTGTAAGTGAAACGACTTGTATAATCCATTTTGTAACAAAAGAAAAGACTGATTAGTATCTATTGACTAGTTGATGGACTACTTAAGACATTTTTTTTTTAAAAATGTATGAAATTGAGAAGACTTGAGAAACTTACGGACAGATTCTCATATTCAGAAGAGCCTGACTGGTGAACAGCAGGTCTGGGATGGACAGTCTATGGGAAAAACACATTGATTATTGATTATTTGACTTTTGAATGCAGCTCTTTTACACATAGTTTTTGATATTCCTCTTACTGGGAGTGTGTTGTAGAGGTCAGGTGATCTGGACTCGAGGTCAAGACCTGTATATGTGCCTTCACTGGGATCAGTTCTGGGATCGTTCTACAGGGAAACAGAGAGAAGTGAAATCAGAGAAAAATGATTATCACCATTTTAAATTTTGAAAAAAAAAATAAAATAAATGTAAAAGATTTTAAATCGCTGTCATGACAATCAAAAGTGTAATCACTCCACAGTCTCTACTCATAAAACCATGTACAAATCTTGAGTGTGTGTATATATATCCACAACATTCCCCATAATCCTTAGTTCAGACTCTCATCCATTATCACATTCACCTCTGTCTCATTACCTTGTTTAACTCACCCTATAATAGCCTGGTTTTCACATTCATTCTCTGCAAAGTCTTGTTTAGTGTTTGTACTGCAATTCTGAGCATTCTGTCTGTTATTCCCGTGTTCTTGGTTTTGATCTCTGCCTGTCCTTGGAGGTTCCTTTTTGCCTGTGTCCCCTGTGACCCCTGTGACCCTGTGACACTGTTACCCCTGTGACCCTGAGACCCTGTGTCCCCTGCGACCCTGTTACCCCTGTGACCCCTGTGACCCTGAGACCCTGTTACCCTGTTACCCCTGTGACCCCTGTGACCCTGAGACCCTGTTACCCCTGTAACCCTGTGACCCTGAGACCCTGTGTCCCCTGTGACCCTGTTACCCCTGTGACCCTGAGACCCTGTTACCCCTGTAACCCTGTGACCCCTGTGACCCTGAGACCCTGTTACCCCTGTGACCCTGTTACCCCTGTGTCCCCTGTGACACTGTTACCCCTGTGACCCCTGTGACCCTGTTACCCCTGTGACCCTGTGTCCCCTGTGACACTGTTACCCCTGTGACCCTGAGACCCTGTGACCCTGTGACCCCTGTGACCCCGGTGACCCTGAGACCCTGTGTCCCTGTGACCCCTATGACCCCTGTGTCCCCTGTGTCCCCTGTGACACTGTTACCCCTGTGACCCTGTGACCCCGAGACCCTGTGTCCCCTGTGACCCTGTTACGCCTGTGACCCTGAGACCCTGTGTCCCCTGTGACCCTGTTACCCCTGTGTCCCCTGTGACCCCTGTGTCCCCTGTGACCCTGTTACCCCTGTGACCCTGTTACCCCTGTGTCCCCTGTTACCCCTGTGTCCCCTGTTACCCCTGTGTCCCCTGTGACACTATTACCCCTGTGACCCCTGTGTCCCCTGTGACCCTGTTAACCCTGTGACCCCTGTGACCCCTGTGACCCCTGTGTCCCCTGTGACACTGTTACCCCTGTGACCCCTGTGTCCCCTGTGACACTGTTACCCCTGTGACCCCTGTTACCCCTGTGTCCCCTGTTACCCCTGTGTCCCCTGTGACACTATTACCCCTGTGACCCCTGTGTCCCCTGTGTCCCCTGTGACCCTGTTACCCCTGTGACCCTGTTACCCCTGTGTCCCCTGTGTAACCCTGTTACCCCTGTGTCCCCTGTGACACTATTACCCCTGTGATCCCTGTGTCCCCTGTGACCCCTGTGACCCTGTGACCCTGAGATCCTGTGTCCCCTGTGACCCTGTGACCCCTGTGTCCCTGTGACCCTGAGATCCTGTGTCCCCTGTGACCACTGTGACCCCTGTGACCCTGTGACCCTTGTGACCCTGTGACCCCTGTGTCCCTGTGACCCTGTTATTGTTTGGACTGGTTACTCTCCAACTGGACTGGTCTTTTTTGACCTCTTGCCTGTTTTATGGATTACGTCTTTGGATTACCCTCTGTTCAAATAAACTACATTTGGATCCTCAACCTTCGTGTCTCAGAGCAGTACGTGACAATATATGTGACCCGTCACGGAAACCAGGGACACAAGTCGGCAGCACAACTTTCGAGCAAAATGAGAAAGAAGCCTTTTTTTTCAAAATTTGTGATTTTCGTTTTTTTGCAGAATCTGTTTGTTGAGATCACGAAGAAGCCTCTGCATGTTTGAGATAGCAGTATTGGTATATTTAAAAGCGTACATTTTGATGTTGAAATCGGCTTGTTTTTCGGAGATTCTAGCACGCAGTAGGGGCGTGTCATTGTCGGTGTGAATTTCCATAATGAATAAGCCGGCGTGGCTACTTATGCAGCGCTCTGGCCGGCTCTATCTGATTTCAAAATTAAATTAAGATGGACGCCAATAACATTACGATGTCCAGCAATCGATTTAAATAGTAGGTTACATGGGGTTTAATTTGTTGTTTAATGAGATGTCAGTGCCAATATATAGATCCAACAACTTGTCGAATGTGTAGCTTAATGGTCCAGAGGTAAAGCGTTCGCCAGTAGTGTCAGAGGGTCTGAGTTCGAATCCGCCCTCGTATAGTTTTTTTTTTTTTTCGTATAGTTTTTTTCTCTTATCAAAACGATTATGTTCAGCAGTGGTTGTATATCAAACAGGGACACGCAAACGTTTGCATTATGTTTTGTGATATTAAACAGAACGAATTGAGAGTATGCGCAACGGATTGAAGCGTGCGTCGAGTGAAGACAATGCATCTGGCGTCACTAGTCACTAATCGCCGCGGCAACGAGCACTTTGATCACTTGATTTAAAAAAACACATTTCAGCTAGTATCTTATTTAAAAAAACGAACGAAATGAATGCTATTGAGAATGAGGACATGCGTCACGGTAGCTTGCTGTCACGTGACAAATTGAGCCCACCCACCATTTTGGGAGGATACGCTATCGGTTGCTAGGAGCAACAGTGTAAGAGCGATACAGAGACGGATACAAATTGTAACGGATATACGGATAGAAATTACGAGAAAATTAAGAAGAAATGGATAAGAATGTGGCAAAAGAAAAGGGTCCTTACAGGGAGAAACTTACTACCAATGTCAAACAGAGGTATTTAGAAAAGCTGGCTGATATTAAAACCGTCGACTCATACGAGCTGCCTGCAGCTGAATGGAACAGAGACCTAGACTCTTTACCACCTTGCACTTATATGGAAATAGCTAATTACTTGGTTTTTGGCATCAGCTATAACGAAAAAACTGTAACAAATGGTTCCTACGGTTTCCAAGACAATCGTGTGAGACACTGGAGCAGTTTTTTTTACACAGCAGTGTTTTCCAGGCATTCTAAAATAGTGCGACAACTCTACGACCAACAAACAATGCGCGGTGCTGCCGCGGGTATCCTCCCAAAATGGCGGAAAGGGGAGGAGACGCGGCCGGTCTCTGGGGGCGGGGCGCTGTGTCGTGACGACATCTCCTCATTCTCAATAGCCTACTAATAGCCTACTCATACTATAGCCTATATATCACATAGCACTGTTTTTGATTTGAACATTGTCTAGAGTTTATCTTATTTTTTATTCAGTGTACACAAGAGTTGCCTATACAGTTTTATCGGTAGATGCTAAGAGACATTTATTTATATATTACCTGCAAACTTTATTTTTTATTTTTTCTTTGATGGCACATTTTCCTGGCCTTTCTGCTCCCCCCGTGCTTACAGCTTTACAGGGGGGTATGGCTTATCTAAATGAGATGTAAATGAGCCCTATTGTCACTCCCAGCAGGAGAAAGGTGAGAATCTTCAGACGCTGTTTTCTCCCCTTTGTGCGTTTTTGAGTGCCTACCTTTAAATGGCCATAACTTCTCCAAATATTATCAGATTTCATTGTGTTACACATCGTTGGAAAGCTTGGAGACTACACTTTCAGAATCTGTGAATAACTCAAAATGCCCCAGAACCGACTTGTGTCCCTACTTTCCGTGACTGGTCACATATGTGTTCTACATGTACAAAGAAGCTGTTATTGATTTATTAGTATCATTCTGTGGTTTTGGCCATCTCACCTCATACTCCTGTATTGCAGATCTGCAGTTTATCCTTTTCTTCTGACTGTAAAAAAGAAACGGAAACAAGCCATTTCATTGTTTTTAGTCCAGGCAAAATAGCGTTTTACGACAGACTAATTGTAAAAGAATTTTTTTCAGCATAGATCATTTCTATGAGGTGTCCAGAACAACATACTAAAAGTCCTAAGAAATCCTAGTTGAGGAAATATGTTAAATTCTCATCAATCCGAGATGTGTGCCAATAAGGCCAGGCAACAATACACCCCCAATGGGGCTATTTTTTTCCTTTACTCCTATCAAAATGAAACTTTACACAATGAAAGTACCCATGAAAAGTAACATTTTTTGTATTACAAGTTTCTTTGAAAATGAATTTTATTATGCAAATGAGCTATAGACTAATCGAATATGCCCAAAATACACCCAAATAGGCTTAATTTTTTTCTTTACTCCTAACACAATAAAACTTTACACAATGAAAGTACCCATGAAAAGTACATTTTTTTTGTATTACAAGTTTCTTTGAAAATGAATTTTATTATGCAAATGAGCTATAGACTAATCGAATATGCCCAAAATACACCCAAATAGGCTTAATTTTTTTCTTTACTCCTAACACAATAAAACTTTACACAATGAAAGTACCCATGAAAAGTAAATTTTTTTGTATTACAAGTTTCTTTGAAAATGAATTTTATTATGCAAATGAGCTATAGACTAATCGAATATGCCCCAAATACACCCAAATAGGCTTAATTTTTTTCTTTACTCCTAACACAATAAAACTTTACATAGTAAAAGTATACATGAAAAGTAACTTTTTTTGTATTAAAAGTTTCTTTTGAAATGAATTAGAATATGCACATGAGGGCCACACCTATTGAATATGTCCTAATTTGCATAGGCAGAAACACCATTATGACAAATACATCGGCCCAATATTCATTCAATCATCCTACTGCCAATGGGTGATGGCAATGCTGCTTATAGACTGGCCTCTAACCTGAAAACTACCTGGCTTGGTAGTACCTGCCAGGGGTATAACCCCCACTGGTATAGTCTTCAGGGTCACGGAGGCACACAAGCCTCCCCACCACGACAAGCTAGCAACAACAGGGGAGGTTTCTTTCTGGTGTTTTTTATTTCATTTTAGATTTTTTTAGTTTTTCTTTAACTAAGTAGATATTGCTGTTGCTAGCTTCTCATAACACTGCAAAGCTACTTTACAAATGGTGGAAGTCTGATGTGTGGCCTGCCTGGTCTGAAATATTTGCTAACTACAAAAAGAGAAGCAGTTTTGGTGTCTGGCAAAATTATTGTAAAGAGCTGGAATGTCTGGAAAGTGTGTCTATCAGTCTTCTGTGTGAAAGTGAATCGTTTAGTTGGTAAGAATGACTTCTGCCTGTAATCTTACCAACAATACCAATCATTTGTAAATCTACCAGCCCAAAATTTAATCTCACCATGTTACTAATTACTAAAATGGCTATTCTAACTTTCTTCTTATGTTATCTGTGTGGGAATGTCATTAGGTAAGGCTTGTTCGCCAAAAGAAAAAAAAGAATTTAGAAAGCAACTGGAGGCAAGATTGTGCAATTAATTCTTAAAGGTAAGGTAGGTAGGATTTTCTAAAAACCTTTTTTTCAAATTTGTTTAAACTGTCTTTATATACCAATACATAATTAAAATGTAAGTGCTCTGAAAAAGAGAGTATAAAAATCGAGTGACTGTAGACCTTTTAATCTGCAATAAACACAGCTCATTATTTCCATCCGGGACGAAACAATTGATTGGTTTGGGCGACTGTCCCTCTCTCGCAACCATGGCAACCACCCCTGTTACAAGATCTGCCCATATGCGTGCACCCGACACCGTTTGATTTGAGGAGTGAAGATACACATTAAATGGCTTTCCTGAGGTAAATGTAACGTTATGTGACATAATTGTTCTCCTGCTGTTATATTGACCTCTTTCCGTGGTTGAAAAACACTAATTGGTCGATATTATGTATACTTTCGGTAAGTTATACTGCATCTTTAAATAAAAAAGTAACAGATGATCGGTTCACGTGCACTTGAACTGAGGCGCTCAGTGATCTGTCACGTCACATTTACAAGCACGTATTTTTGTCTGAATTTCGAATAAAATTGACGGAATCTAAGAGCTGAGAATTAGTTTAATATTAAAAGTACCTCTTTGCTCCGCAATTTTTCTGTGCGTGAGAAAATGGATGTGTGGCGTGAGAGCGTGTGAAAAGTGTCAATTGCGTGAGTCTCACGCTCAATGCGTTGGCAGCCCTGCTCCTACGTACGGTCGCATTGTAAACAGTGGGGCGGTACTTCGGCCGGCGCCGGCTTGACCTTTCAACGTGATAACATAGTTCCCTGTCCGTTTGTTGATCAGCTCAATCCGAACTATTGAAGTTAAAAAGTCTACAAATTATAAAAAAACATTTTTAAAATGACCTATCGTTTTCATTTTGGGGTGAACTAATCCTTTAAATTGATCGTGTTTATGCATAGGTTAATTTACTGCATGGACATGAATGTGTTAGTTATTTGGCCCCTGTTTTTTCTACTTGTGACTTTATGGTATCTTGGCCATACAGTAAGTCAATTAGGCCTAGTGTTGAGCTCATTTGCATATTTAAAATAGATTTTTCAAAGAAACTTGTAAAACAAAAATGTTACTTTTCATGTATACTTTCACTGTGTGAGGTTTGATTGTGATAGGAGTAAAGGAAAAAATAAGTCCATTAGGGTGTATTCTGGACATATTCGATTAGTATATTGCTCATTTGCATATTCAAATTCATTTTCAAAGAAACTTCTAATACAAAATGGTTTACTTTTCTTGTAGACTTTCATTGCGTAAAGTTTTTTTTGTGGTAGGAGTAAAGGAAAAAATTAAGCCTATATGCGGGTATATTTAGCCTATATTCGATTAGTGTATAGCTCATTTGCATATTTAAATTCATTTTCAAAGAAACTTGTAATACAAAATGTTTTACTTTTCATGGGTACTTTCATTGTGTAAAATTTCATTTTGATAGGAGTAAAGGAAAAAAATAGCCCCATTGGGGGTGTATTGTTGCCTGGCCTTATTGGCACACATCTCGGATTGATGAGAATTTAACATATTTCCTCAACTAGGATTTCTTAGGACTTTTAGTATGTTGTTCTGGATACCTCATAGAAATGATCTATGCTGAAAAAAATTCTTTTACAATTTATTCTATTTTTGGCTCCAAAATGAGTTACTTTGCCTGGACTATTTGTGTAATATTCAAATGTACTTTTGCATTAGTCTAAAAGCAAATTATATTACTCTTTGTTGATACATATTTATTTACCTTGTATACAGTATGATGGTGATCAAAGTGAATATTGCACATGCCACTGCGATCACTAGCCAGACGAGCCAACCAGCACCACGGCGAACTGAAAGAGGGAGAATATCATAATTAAATCTACAAACTAAGAATGACACTAACTGTCTTTTTTTTTTTTTCATTTCATTTCATTTATTAAGATCCCCATTAGCGCCTGAAATCTCAGTTGCTATTCTTCCTGGGGTCTCCTCTTCATTACATCACAAATTTACATAATTCATCATTTTGTACATTATTCACACACACACACCCACTCACACCCATCCACAAACTGGACATCATCTACAATAGCCCAATGCAATTAAATAAATAAACAAACAAACAAAAAATGCTATACATTTGAACATATAATCCATAAATAGCTCTCCAATACAAACTATAAAACATCTTTCCATATTACCATACTCTTCCAGCATCATGACTCTTGTGTGAACAGAAACAATTTTAATTTCTTTTGAAAACAATTTCTGTTATTTTCCAACAACAAAAATCCTGGTAATCCATTCCATGCAACCATGGCCCGATAACAAACTGCTCTCTGAAACTGATTAGTTCTTACTTGAGGCAGAACACATCGCATTCCAGTGGTTTGTCTTGTGCAGTAATTATGTTGATCAGCAAAAAATGTCAATTTTCTGTAAATTATTTCAGGAGTTTTTGTTTCAATGATATTATGAATAAATGATAAAAGAAAATATTTCAATCTATATTTTACAGTTAACCATGCCAAATTATTGTGCATTGTGATTATATTAGTTGTATATGGACAACCCAAAACGATACGTGCCACTTTAATCTGTGCGACTTGCAATTTGTATAAATTATTTTCATTGGTATTTGACCAAACAACTGACGCGTAGTCTAAATGAGCTAATACTAAAAATTGGGCTAATCGTTTGGTCAGCCATTTGGGAATACATTTCTTACAGTATCTGATTATTCCCATACTACGACCCATTCTTTGCAATATTTTATTTATTTGGCTATTCCAAGACAGTGAGATATCCACAATTACACCCAATAGATGATTTTCTTTTACTTGCTGAATCACATTTCCTCCTATATCTAAGTGCAATGTTAATGATGGCTTAAGAAAATATTTTGACCCAAGTATCATACATTTTGTTTTACCTGCATTAATAAGTAATTTATTGTCAGTAATCCATTGTATGAACAAGTCTAACTCCATATTTAACATAATATTCAGTTGATCTATATCTCTTGCTGATTGACACACTGTTGTGTCATCTGCATACATTGCCATGGTTGCATTTTTAATTACAAGTGGAAAATCATTTGTGAAAACGGAAAATAGAAGGGGTCCTAAACAACTGCCCTGGGGCACCCCACAACTCATTTCTTCCACCTCAGAGTAGCTACCATTAAAATAAACTGTGTACTCACGTTTTCTAAGATAGCTTTCAATCCATCTAACAGCAGTTGGTTCAAATCCATAACAAAATAACTTTTTTAATAAAATATTATGGTCTAGAACATCTTAGATCTAAAAATACTGTGCCCACTAAATTCTTCTTATCAATTTCCTGTAGCCAATAATCAGTTAACTGAGTGAGTGCTGTTGTTGTGGAATGACCCATTTTATAAGCATGCTGATACATTGTGTTTAACCCATTTACTTCCAAATACTCTTGTATTTGATCATACACAAGTTTAACATCTAAGTGATCTATTCCACAGGGTTTATCTTTACTTGCTTGTAATATTTTCTTCACATTGTCCTCTGTTACAGTGTTAAATTTAAATGTGCAATCTTTTGTTTTCATTATCCTATTTGATATTAGGTCATATGAGATATTTTCATCTTGTCCCAAATCCATGGCTTGTCTAATTTTTTGTATTTTATGCTTAAAAAAATGGCTCAAATAATTAGCCATCTCTTTTGGTCTAGTAAGACAAATCCCATCAGCCTCTAATGATGTTGTATTACGTTTTGTTTACCTTCCCAGTAATTCATTAAGTGTTTTCCATACCTTTGCACTGTCCATTCCAGCCTCTCTTAATTTATTTTGATAATATATTTGTTTTTTTACGTTTGTTCATTTTAGTCACCTGATTTCTAAATTTACGATACTTATTCCACTGAACCACGTCATTCTGTTTAATAGCTTCTGCTTTAGCTTGATTTCTGTGCCTCATATATTCTTTGAGCTCTTGATCCAGCCATGGAGTTGAGACATTTCTTACAGTTTGTTTCCTTAAAGGAGCATGTTTATCTATTACTCTGGTTATCAAGTTATCAAAAATGGCCACATCTCTAGCAGGATTCTGCTGCTGTGTAACCTCCAACCAATCTACACTCCTCATTTCTTCTACGAAATCATTCTCTTTAAACTTTTTATATGTCCTTTTATGAATAAAATTTTGACCGGATTTAGATACTTTTGTAATTCTTTTCACAGCTATTAAATTATGGTCACTGCAACCGACTGGAATAGAGACTGCCTCCGAACATAACTCTTTTGCATTTGTAAAAATTAAATCAATGAGAGTTGCTGAATATGTGCCATCGCCTTTTCAAATTTACTCGTGTATAATCCTTAACTATTTGAGACAGATTACAAGTATTAGCTAAAGAAAGTAATTTACCCTTTGATGTACAATTCGTAGACTTCTAATCTATATTAAAATTCAAGAACAAGAACTTATAATATCAAGCTTATCCAAAATTTGAAATTCATTTTCTATTTACCTTGCCACATCATAATTAGCTTAACAGAAAAATCACTCTTAAATTCAGTGTTGTAACTTATAGTCCATTATATATTGTTGTGTGTGGCTGTAGAAAGCGCTAGTGATGTTCGGTTCTTGAACGAATTGTTATTTTGAGCTGGTAGGAAGTAACAAGTCGAGCTGGTTCATTAATCAAACTGAATCGAACTTTAGTTCCAGGTTAATGACGCAAAACACACAAGCTAGAGCATGTCCCACTCAAAAAGACCCCACTGTCGAAGTTTGCAGAGGATTATCGAGGATGACATAGTGCCATCATTGCTTGATGACGTATGGAACAGACGAATCTTTTTTTTAACCAAGCTGTCCGAATGAACCGGCTCGCGGAAATGAATCAGACTTTGTCACAAGTAAGCGCATGACACAGGAGATTCAGAGAAATAACAGTCCTTATCCATGAATCCGGGCGGCACAGGGGCTCATTGGTCAGCTCTGTTGCCTCACAGCAGGAGTCCTTTCAGTTTGCATGTTCTCCCGTGTCAGCATGGGTTTCTTCCGGGGTACTACGGTTTCCCCCACACCACATGTAACGGAGCCCAGCTAGTAGTCACTGTGCGAGTAAACCCAATGAAGTGCAAAAGACTTTTACAGAAATCTTCATTCATCTTTTTTTAACAGAAACACAGTTATTTCACATTTATTTTCTGACTTTTTTACTGAAAAACATGTAGTCAAGTCAAGTCATCTTCATTTATATAGCGCTTTTAACAATGTAGATTGCTTCAACGCAGCTTTACAGAGATAAGCGTATAATTTAAGGTAACAGAGATTACATGCAGTTAACTACATGCATGATTTGCTGTGACTATACGTCACTGCATCAGCAACTACACAGTTACTGTCTGTTAAATAAAGCAACATGCAGCATTTCATCAGTGTTTCTCTGTGTACCTCTCACCCGGGTCCTTCACACCCCGCTCCGTGCGGGTCTCGAACCCGGGTCTCCGGTGTGAGAGTCAGGCGCTCTAACAAGGAGGCTAAAAACTGCAGCCTCTAGCATCTGTCGCTAGAGTGCCTATTGAGATCAGAGGAGTTAGGGTTAGGGTTAGGACTACATCTAAATTCGAGGCTTTTGGTCATACCTAGGATATCCAGATCCACCAAAGGAGGCAGAGCATTTTCACATTTAGCTCCAAAACTCTGAAATAGTCTTCCTGATACTGTTCGTTGCTCAGATTCGCTCTCCCAGTTTAAAACTAGATTAAAGACGCATCTCTTCAGCCAGGCATTCATATAATACTTTTAATCTTACGGTTAAATCCGACCTCTAGTTCATAAACGCCAGAGGAGAACTGGCCCCCGACTGAGCCTGGGTTCTCCCAAGGTTTTTTTTTTCTCCATTAGGTCACCTGATGGAGTTTTTCAGTTCCTTGCCACTGTTGCCTTTGGCTTGCTCAGTTGGGGATATTTGGGGATATTTCATTTAATTAATCAATCAACGATACTATTGATCAGCATTACCAAACGTGGACGTTCTACTAGAAACAAACATTGATGTATTGTTTTAATTTATTACTGTGAAGCTGCTTTGATACAACCTATGTTGTGAAAAGCGCCATATAAATAAACTTGACTTGACTTGACTAGCTGGCCTCCGTTACATCTGCTCATCCTGAACTGAAGCTCAGGCTCTACTCTTCAACACAATGGTGACACACGAAACGTCTCGGTTACTGATGTAACCCTCGTTCCCTGAAGGAGGGAACGGGAGACGTAACGTCGACGTGACGACGTAATTGGGATCACTTCAGGGAGCCCTATCAACTTCGAGTGTCTACAGAACGAGCCAATGAACGTTGGCGTGCGTGAATCGCGTCACGCGCCCCCGCCCCGCCGCGCGGGTATAAACAGGAAGCGGGCGCACGCACACATTGTTTTTTCGCTGAGGAGCCGAGATTTGTGATGGCCATGCAGCGATGGTCAGCAACGGTGGCGACGGGACGTTACGTCTCCCGTTCCCTCCTTCAGGGAACGAGGGTTACATCAGTAACCGAGACGCTCCCTTTCAGTCGCTCACATTCGACGCAACGTCGACGTGACGACGTAATTGGGATCCCATGGAAAACGCCACGGTTGCTGCCACATCCAGCGCCCTACGCAAGACTCTCATACCCCCAACTGTTGGGGCGGAAGACCTGCGTAGAGGGAGTTCAACTGCTGTTCCATTACACCCCACACAGCAGAACTCTTGGATAACACTGGTAAAGCGTACCTCTCCAGGGGAAAGAACGCTGCGGAGCCACATCCTGCCCGAAGGGAGGTAACATGTGGAGAATACACATATGGACTGGCCGAAGGGGCAGTATGACATATGGAATGTCACTGGGGAATGTCACATATCCGTTCCTAGGAAGGGAGTGGTGCAGCAAGCCGACACTAGAGTGGGAACTTCGGTGTTACCGGCTAGTAGAAGTGAGCACACAGGAAAAAAAACGGCTCAACACGTAAGCTATAAAACCTAGCGAACGTGTTAGGTGTCGCCCAGCCCGCAGCTCTACAGATGTCTGTCAGCAAAGCACCGTGAGCCAGCGCCCAGGAAGAAGCGACACTCCTAGTGGAGTGGGCTTTCAACCCAGGCGGGCAGGGCACGCCTTGGGCTTCGTAAGCCAAGGCGATGGCATCCACTATCCAGTGGGCCATCCTCTGCTTGGAGACAGCCTTCCCTTTCTGCTGGCCTCCGTAACAGACGAAGAGCTGATCTGAGGTCCTGAGGCTTTGCGTTCTGTCCACGTACAGACGCAGAGCGCGAACGGGACAGAGAAAAGCCAGGGCTGGGTCTGCCTCCTCCGAAGGCAGCGCTTGCAGGTTCACTACCTGGTCCCGGAAGGGAGTGGTAGGAACCTTGGGCACGTATCCGGGCCGGGGTCTCAGGATGACGTGAGAGTTATCCGGGCCGAATTCTAGGCACGATTCGTCGACTGAAAATGCATGCAGGTCCCCTACCCTCTTGATAGAGGCCAATGCAACCAGGAGTACTGTCTTACAGGACAGAATTTTTAACTCAGCTGATTGCAGAGGCTCAAAGGGTGGATTCTGAAGTGCCGAAAGGACCAGAGACAAATCCCAAGAGGGTATAGAGAGTGGGCGAGGAGGATTCAGTCTCCTTGCTCCCCTCAGGAACCTGACGATCAGGTCATGCTTTCCCAAAGACTTACCATCAACAGCATCGTGATGTGCAGCAATAGCGGCAACATACACTTTAAGGGTGGAGGGAGACAGCCTTCGCTCCAGCCCTTCTTGAAGGAAGGAAAGCACGGCTCTGATCGAGCAAGATCGGGGGTTCTCCTCATGAGAGGAGCACCAGTCAACGAACAGGTTCCACTTCAATGCATAGAGGTGCCTCGTAGAGGGGGCTCTAGCGGAAGTGATGGTGTCAGGGGGTAGGTCACTTAGAACCTCCGCGTCCCGTCCAGGGACCAGACATGGAGTTTCCAGAGGTCTGGACGCGGGTGCCATAGGGTGCCCCGTCTCTGAGAGAGCAGGTCCTCTCTCAGAGGGATGGGCCAGGGAGGGGCTGTCGCGAGGAGCACTAGTTCCGGGAACCAGGTCCGGTTGGGCCAATACGGCGCAACTAACAAGACCTGCTCCTCGTCCTCCCTGACTTTGCACAAGGTCTGTGCAAGAAGGCTCACTGGGGGAAATGCATACTTGCGTAGGCCCCGGGGCCAGCTGTGTGCCAAAGCATCCAAGCCGAGGGTCCCCTCGGTCAGGGAATAGAACAACTGGCAGTGAGACGTGTCCGGAGCGGCAAACAGATCTACCTGTGCGGTCCCGAAGCGCCTGAAAATCAGCTGGACCACCTGGGGATGGAGTCGCCATTCTCCCGGCAGCACCTGCTGACGTGAGAGCTCGTCGGCTGCACGATTGAGCAGGCCCGGAATGTAAACGGCATGAAGCGACCTCAGATGCTTCTGACTCCAGAGGAGGAGATGGCGGGCGAGTTGTGACATGCGGCGGGAACGTAGACCACCTTGGTTGATGTACGCAACGGTCGCAGTGCTGTCCGTACGGACCAGTACGTGCTTGCGTAGTAGCAGCATTTTGAAACGGCTCAGTGCAAGACGTACTGCTAACAACTCGAGGCAGTTGATGTGCCAATGCAGTTGAGGCCCCTTCCACAGACCTGAAGCTGCATGCCCATTGTACGTGGCCCCCCAGCCGGTGGCAGAGGCATCCGTGGAGACCACAGAGTGCCTGGACACTTGTTCCAGGGGAACACCTGCCCGCAGGAACGAAGGGTCCGACCACAAGCTGAGAGTTTGGCAACAGTGCGGAGTCACTTGGACCCGGCACGAGCCGCTCTGCCACGCTCATCTCGGGACTCGATCGTGGAGCCAGTGTTGGAGCGGCCTCATATGAAGCAATCCGAGCGGCGTAACCGCGGCTGCAGATGCCATATGCCCCAGGAGCCTCTGAAAGAGTTTCAGTGGTGCCGCTGTTCTGCATCTGAGCGTGCTCACGCAGTTCAACACTGACTGGACACGGGCCTCTGTGAGGCGCGCTGTCATGTTGACCGAGTCCAACTCCATACCGAGAAAAGGGATCCTCTGCCCGGGGGTGAGTTTGCACTTTTCCCAGTTGACCCGAAGCCCTAGGTGGCTGAGGTGACTGAGCACAATGTCCCTGTGTTCGCACAACTGCTCTCTCGACTGGGCCAGAATAAGCCAATCGTCGAGGTAGTTGAGAATGCAAACACCACGCTCGCACATGGGAGCAATGGCCGCCTACCCGACTTTCGTGAAGACGCGGGGCGACAGGGCCAGCCCAAAGGGTAAGACCTTGTACTGATATGCCCATCCCTCGAACGCAAAGCGAAGAAACGGTCTGTGTCGAGGGAGAATCGAGACATGAAAGTACGCGTCCTTCAGGTCGATCGCTGCAAACCAATCTTGGGGACGGATGCATTTGAAAATGTGTTTCTGCGTCAGCATCTTGAGCGGTAGTCTGTGAAGGGACCGGTTCAGGACGCGCAGGTCCAAGATTGGTCGTAACCCACCACCTTTCTTGGGTACAATGAAGTACAGGCTGTAGAAGCCGGTCTTCATATCGGCTGGAGGGACCGGCTCGATCGCGTCCTTCGCCAGTAGGACTGCGATCTCGGCCCTGAGCACAGGGGCACTGTCCGCCAGAACACGGGTGAACAGAATGCCCTTGAAAGCAGGGGGACGCCGGGCGAACTGAATCGCATAGCCGAGTCTGATGGTCCGGATGAGCCAGCGAGACGGGCTGGGAAGCGTTAACCAGGCTCCCAGAGACCGAGCAAGCGGGACTAACGGCACCACAGACGTACCCGGGGTGGGGCAGCGTGGCGGAATGCAGGGACCCGACTCGGACGGCAAAGCGGCCCGAAGTGGGGTCTGAGTGTGTGGGGCAGCACATACCTTCTTCCGACGAAGGGCAGAGTGAGTGTGAGGAGGCGACAGCACGTCCGGAACACAGCCACTGCTGCTCGCTGGCGATGGAAGAGGGGCTCGGGAGTGACAAGGCATGGTGGCGTCGTCGACTGCCAAGCGCGCCCTCTTGGGGCCCAGAGGTTTCAGAAATTGGTATTTTTTTGAAAATGTGGGACAACAAAACAAAAAGAAAAGGAAACAAAAGATTCTCCGCCCGGCCCTCCACCGGGGGAAGGAGTGGCGCCTTCGCCATCTCCTGAAGAGCAACTTGATCCACCTCCGGGCCGCCCGTCTCAGGGTCGTTTGCACCGTCGCTTGCCTCCTGCTTTGGCAGCGGCCTGGACGGGCGGGGTCGGCTTCCTACGGCTTGCTCCGCGCTGAGGCCTGGATGGTTGCTGCTGCTGCTGGGGCTTGGCGGGAGCGGAGGATGCCGCAGAAGGCCGACCTCAGCGACGAGTAGACGGAGGGTCTGCGGCCGGCGGACGGGTGGGAGCAGCAGAGGTCCGCCGGGGCAGGATGTGCCGGATGGCCTCCGTCTGCTTCTGTGCGGCCGAGAACTGTTGGGCAAAGCTCTCGACCGCGTCGCCGAACAACCCAACCTGGGAAAGAGGGGCATCCAGGAACCGATATTTATCGGTGTCCCTCATATCCGCCAGGTTGAGCCAAAGGTGGCGCTCCTGGACCGCCAAGGTGGACATCGCCTGACCAACTGAACGTGCGGTTTCCTTCGTCGCCCGGAGGGCGAGGTCGGTTGCCACACGGAGCTCCCGGAGGAGCTCTGGGTCAGAACCACCCTCGTTCATGTCCATGAGCGCCTGGGCCTGGTGGACCTGCAAGAGCGCCATGGCATGGAGGGCGGAAGCAGCCTGTCCACAGGCCTTGTAAGCCTTCGCCGTTAGACCGGACGAAAACTTACAGGCCTTGGATGGGAGGCGTGGATTACCCCGCCAAGAGGAAGCGGACACCGGACACAGCTGCATCGCGACGGCCCGCTCCACTGGGGGGATATCCACATACCCCTTAGCTGCCCCGCCGTCGAGGGTGGCGAGGGGTGAGGAGCCACTAGAACGGCTTCGGGCACTATACGGTGCCTTCCACGTCCTAGAAAGCTCCTCATGCACTTCCGGAAAGAAAGGTACCGGGGCGGCGCACTGAGAACCAGCATGGCCCGCCCCGAGAAACCAATCGTCCAACCGATTAGGTTCGGGACGTGGTGGAGGATTCCACGCAAGCCCGACCTTCTCGGCGGCCCGGTAAAGCATAGCAGTCCATTCTGGATCTGGCTCGGACAACGCTACACACCCCGAGGGGGGCAACGCAGCCGAGTCGTCATTTCCAGAGGACAGCTCCCCCTCCGATGCTGCGATCGACATCTGATCGTCAGCTGGAGCCCCAAAGGAAACGGTTGGCCGTTCCGGAGAAGGACCAAGACGTTCACTAAGGAGCCCCAATGGCGACAGCGCTTGTGAGGCGTGAGGGGCCCGCGGAGGATGACTCGACGGGGAAGCCCTCACGGTAATCCTCAGATCACCCTGGTCATGCACCGAAGTAGGTCTATTCTACGGGGCAGAATAGATACTAGATCGGGGCATAGGCGAGGGGACTGCACCTCCCTTGAGGTAAGCGAGTCTCGATCTAAGCGCTGCGATAGTCATATTCCCGCAATGGGAACATGAACTATCCACAAAAGCTGCCTCAGCGTGTTGAATGCCCAAACACGAGAGGCAACTGCTGTGGCCATCTGCTGGCGCCAGGGAACGACGGCATCCAGAAACGCACAAGCGGAATGACATCTTGAAAAAGACGCAGGGTCACGCTTGTGTTGCTCTTTTAGTGAAAACAAAAAAATAGAAACTCTCTTTCAGTGCTGAGGCACCCAGGGGTAGCCGTGGTGTGAATAACACACAGGGGAAACGCCCACCGATACCGACACACACACACAATACACAAACAGCAGTGCTGTGAAAACAGCAGTTGAGAGCTGCAATGCTCGTGGCCACCGCTGATCGCGCCGTCACACCAACACGAATGAGAGTCTTCTCGTTCTCAGTAAGCAGTCTGTAGGTTCAGAAGTCAAACGAAAGCTCGGCTCCGAAGTGAAAGACAATGTGTGCGTGCGCCCGCTTCCTGTTTATACCCGCGCGGCGGGGCGGGGGCGCGTGACGCGATTCACGCACGCCAACGTTTATTGGCTCGTTCTGTAGACACTCGAAGTTGATAGGGCACCCAGAAATGATCCCAATTACGTCGTCACGTCGACGTTACGTCGAACGTGAGCGACTGAAAGGGAACACACCATACAGAAACACTTTAAACCCCAACAGAACATTAAACACTAACAGATCTCTCAGGATCTCAGCATCTTCACTTATTACAATCCAGACTTTATTTCTTTCATACTAACATTCTTATTGAGAATTAACAGCGGTTTAGAAGTTGAAGCTTTATTGAAAAGAATAAAAATTATTGTATTGGTGCCATATTGTACAAAATAAAAGTTTTTCAAAACAAAATTCCTGATGAAAAATTTAAGTACACTAGTGTGATCAACAGTACCTATTTTCTTCAGATTTGATTTGATTTTTCCAAAATTATTCAAAAATATTTTTTACTCAAAAATTGAGATGCCTACTGTCAAATAAATGAGGCCTACAATTAATCAGATGCAAATAGAAATATAAAACCAGTCCTAATTGAAAGAGAACAAGTGGACAAAAAGATTGAATCCAATATTGGGTGATAATATTGCATAAAGAGTGATTTATAAGCAATTTTTTGTAGGCCGGTCATTTTTGACCGGGAAGACCACAAGTGTGACAATGTGTCATTTTGTACAAAATAAAAGTTTTTCAAAACAAAATTCCTGGTGAAATATTAAAGTAGACTAGTGTGATCAACAGTGCCAATTTTCTTCAGATTTTATTTAAAATGTCCAAAATTATTAAAAAAATTATGTTTTTTTTTAAATAAAGTAAATCTGGTTAGTTTTAAGTGAAGCTGGTAATAAGTGTACGGCCAAGCATTTCACCTTTTTGTTTGGTTTATTCCAACCAAAATTCAACGACTGCCCAACGTTGGAGCCTGACGTCAAACAAACACTGGATTTGGACATCAACCCGACTTTCATTTTCAACCAAAATCCAACGTCTGACCGACGCTGTAGTCTATATCCTGTGCCTGCTGGGCATCTATTTCATATCAGGATGCCATGATATTGATGTCATTTTAATGCTATTTTGATATTATTCAAGCAGGATCTGTGGATCACGTCTGTTAGTTCAGTTCAACACATAATGCCACATATACACAACATCATCATCACATAATACTGGAGCTTCACATCACAGAAATGATGAATATGTGCACAAGTCTGTCATCTATTATCTTCTTACTTCACTCTCAAGCTGTCAGGAGGAGACTGGCAGTAGTTGAGAAGAGACTGTTCTGTATTACTGTATTACTGTGTTACTGTATAATTTATTCCTGGTTTATATGAGAGTGAAACACAGTTGAGCTTCTGCAAATAAACCTTCAGCTTGAATGAAGGACATAAGCCTTATAATTCCTAAAGCCGACCTCCTACATGGGTCATACTAGGCTTTAATACACTCGTCTGATTTATGCAATATATCATGTATGACCCATGTAGGAGGCCAATATTGGGAATTATAAAGATTGTTATGCAGTTTATGACTTTGACCACTAATATTTTACAACTCCAAAACTTATGAAGCCATCAGAAAGAGTAGAGCCAATCTGTGGAAGTTTCCACAAATCTGTCAGAAAAGAGTGTTTTCTCACCTGAATACTTGACAGTGTATCTGACTGAGGTCTTGAGTTGATTTCCTTGAGTAAGCTGACATCTCCACTCTCTGTTGTCATCTTCATTCAGGAGTGTTGTAGTCAGACTGATGTTACAGCGACCTGGAGCTGATGAGTATAATATCTGATATCTGGAGTCTGTCTTCAGATCAACACCAGTCTGATTCACCCACAACAGCTCATATCCCCTACGAACCCAATCATCACAGGAGAATATAGTATATGAATACCACTGACAGGAGAGAGTCACAGAGCGGCCTGGACTGATCTCAGTCTGTGAGGATGAAGATGATGATGATGATGATGATGAAGATGATGATGATGATGATGAAGACACTGAAACTGAACACAAGACACAAATCACAGACTCTTCAATCATCATCTGAGTTTAAAGGGAGAATCTGCCCTTTTTAAATTGACCACATAATCATAAACTTACCATGAAGAACATGCAGAGAAACATAAGCAGCAGGTCCTTGTTGTTCTCCATTCACATATTGTCTGCAGCTGTAATATCCATAATCTTCTACTGTGACGTTCTTGATGTTCAGAGAGCAGTCAGACTCCAGACTCAGTCTCTCATGTCTCTCTGTGTCTTTATTCTTTATCCCTCCAGTAATCAGTTCAACTCTCCCTGGATGTCTGTCATAGTAGGTCCATGTAGTTGAGTTGCAGTCAGAAAGAGTTTTATTACAGGACAGACGGACATTTTCACCAGAACTGATGAACACTTCATCATCTCCATTGGTTCCTGAAACACAGTATATCTCAGTGATCATTATGATATATATTATTAATAAATGAAACATAAAACACACCAGCATAAAAAGCAGAAGTTTTAAATCATAGTATTTTTCCTGACTTAAAGCAAACAACACACTCTCCAGAATAAACTATTAGTCTTTATCAGAGAGCTGTTCAAAACACTGACACACTCTTAATATGAAGATAATTCTTCATCATCAGATGTTTGAGTGACACTATGTCCAGTATCAGGAATAATACAGTATGATCTGTGTGTATCAATACACAACTCTGAGATCAACACAACGTGAATGTGTGCAAGAATAAACTGAGCATGTTCAAATGAACTCTTTCCAGACTAATTCCACTAAATGTCTTTAGAGAAAATACAGATTTCTTTACCTGTGAGAAGTGAAGAGAGAATGATCAGTCCCAGCAGACACAGATCACACTTATCAGCCATTTTCTGTTTCTGTCAGTCCTCCTCTTCATTATCTATAGTTACAGCTCTTTCTCTTCATTATATATAGATACAGCTCCTCCTTTAAACATCATCAGCTCCTCCTGTGGTTATTAACTTCCTCTCATCTGACCAACCAACCATCACTGCTGAAATACACATAAAGCCTAATGTTGCAGTGCATGATGGGAACCACCAATCAAAGCTCATCCATGTCTCCCAAAATAATCATTATTGCTAATATAGCGTATAACTGTTGAGCTGAGTGAACCTGAAGGTAGTGATGGTGAGATGAAGCTTCATGAAGCTTTAAAGCTTTCCAGCCTGATGTGTGTAAAAGTGGTTGATTTCTCCAGGTTTGGAATGCACACAGCGACACCTGCTGGTCAATGCTGATATCATGCAGAACAAATCCTCAGTGGTGTGTTATGGAGATTAATTTGACTTCATGCAGGGCTGCCAATGCTGAGAATCAGGCAATCGACACTTTTCACTCGCTCTCACGACACACATCCAGTTTCTCACGCAGAGGAAAATCATGAAGCAAAGAGGACTGACAATGGTTCAGATTACTTACTGTCTGTTGATTACTACTCTAAATTCCCAGAAATCAGCAAACTGTCTGACACAACTGCTCAGAGTGTAATCGTGGCCCTGAAATCGATGTTGGCGAGGCATGGTATACCAGATGCTGTAGTTACTAATGGGACGTCGGTTGAAACCCAAAATACCCACCTCAGTCACCTTGTTGTCACCCGAGAGCAACATACAGATCCAAGACAGCCTGAAACTAAGACAAGACAAGCAAAAAGCCTACTTTGACAGGCAAACAAGACCGCTTCCAGATGTCCACATAGGAGAAAGAGTGAGAGTGCAACGAGGAGATGTCTGGAAACCTGCAGGAATCATAAAAACACATGACCTTCATCATACAAACTCCAGATGGGAAAACAGAAAACATCTTCTAAAGACTGGAGACAAAAGTCTCACAACAACAGTCAATGACACTTATAGTATATAATTTGTGCATTTAAAAGCCGTTTAGGGCTTTATAAGTCAGTAGCAATACCTTGTAATTAATACGGAACTTTATAGGTAACCAATGTAGTGATGATAAAATCGGTGTTATATGATCATATTTTCTTGATCTAGTAAGAACTCTAGCGGCGGCATTTTGGACTAACTGTAGCTTGTTTATTGAGGATGCAGGACAACCGGTTAATAAAGCATTACAGTAATCTAGTCTCGAGGTCATGAATGCATGAACTAACTTTTCTGCATCAGAAACAGAGAGCATATTACGTAGCTTAGCAATGTTTCTGAGGTGGAAAAAGGCTGTTCTTGTAACATATGAAATATGATTTTCAAAAGACAAGTTGCAGTCTAATATAACACCCAGGTCTTTTACTGTAGAGGATAAAGTAACAGGACATTCTACGATGTTAAAGTTGTATTGTAAGAGGTTTTGTGGGTGGTTTTTTGAACCGATAAGTAGTACCTCTGTCTTGTCTGGATTTAATAAAAGAAAATTGCGCGTCATCCAATCTTTTATATCTTTAACACACTCTGTCAATTTGGATAATTTAGCGTTTTCATCCGGCCGTGATGAAATATATATTTGAGTGTCATCAGAATAACAATGGAAACTAATTCCATGTTTCCTTATAATATTTCCAAGTGGCAGCATATATATTGAGAATAATAGAGGGCCTAACACAGATCCCTGCGGCACTCCATAGTTTACTGGAGTTATGATCGATTTTTCTCCATTTAAATAGACAAAATGGTATCGGTCAGATAAGTATGATCTGAACCAGCTTAATGCTTGTCCTTGAACACCGGTATAATTTTGTAATCGATCTAAGAGTATTGTGTGATCTATAGTATCGAACGCAGCACTAAGATCAAGTAAAACTAATATTGAGATACAGCCTTGGTCAGAAGCTAAGAGTAAATCATTTGTGATTTTAACGAGCGCAGTTTCAGTGCTATGATGCGGCCTGAACCCAGACTGAAGGTTGTATAACTGTTTAATTCAGAAATGTAATAATGGTTACAAGCTCAATAGTTCTAAACTTAAGGGGGGAGGGGGGGAGGGGGTGGTTGGTTTCAAGGATTTTCCTTGAAATCTTTGAAAGTTTGTGAATCCGAAAAAAAAGTTTTTTGCAAATAAACATAAATAGAGACAGGTCCTTAAAAGTGCTTGAATTTATTTTGTGCAATAATTTTTCTGGAAAAAATTCCATATTCACTCCACACTTCATGGCCTATGCAGACTTGCTTGATTTACACTAGTTAAGCGCATTTACGCGTTACGTTACCAGGGTTTTTCCTGCTTAGAGGATTATGAGGCGGCCGCCTCCGTCAAATTTCGTGCCGCCTCCGGCTCTCGACAATAAGAAATAACTAGGGAATCACCGAAAACGTGAGGATTATTCTGTTTTATTTAATTTAATGTCAGTAATCAGACAGTTTCTGGTCCCATTGACTTCCATAGTATATTTTTTTCCTACTATGCTAGACTTCACTCACTGACTTCAATGAGAGCAGAAACTGTCTGGTTACTGACATTCTTAAAATATCTTCCTTTCTGTTCAGCAGAAGAAAGAAACTCATACAGGTTTGAAACAACATGAGGGTGAGTATATGATGACAGAATTTTCATTTTAAAGTGGAGTATCCCTTTAAAATATTATATAATTATAATAAAACCCTATTATTTATTTAATGTGAGTTGTTATTTTTAATCTTTAAAAGCTGACAGGGCATTATATTTACAGCATTAGGTGAGAGCTTTTTTTTTCTTGAGAATAATTAACATGTATCTGTACGGTGACGCATTGCTGCCACATACATATTATTTTTTTCCCCCAGTTATGTCGTAATAACGAGATCTTATGTCGTTTTAACGACATCTTTTCTCGTAATAACGAGATCTTATGTCGTTAAAACGACATCTTTTCTCGTAATAACGAGATCTTTTGTCGTTAAAACGACATCTTTTTCTCGTAATAACGAGATCTTATGTCGTTAAAACGACATCTTTTTCTCGTAATAACGAGATGTTATGTCGTTAAAACGACATCTTTTTTTGCCCTTATAAGGACATGTGTAGTCATGTACAAAATATGCCTTTATCCACATAAAATTGACGCCTTTATCACACGTTCAAAAAGCTTAAGCAAATAGTAGCAGCCCCCAATCATCCAAAATTAATCAATAAGGCCCTTTTTTGAAAATATATTTTAAATTGTCCAAAAGTTTTTTTTATATATAATATATTATACATAAGATTTATTTTTGTTAATATGCTATATCTTCATTCATTACCTAGAGATATAATTAACCAAAAAGTAGTCAAAACACATCTAACAGAAATTTTACAACATTGTGTTCTTATTTTGTTTAATTAACGAAATGTCAATCTTCGTCTTTATAACAGAAGATACAATACAATACAAAAATCTTCTAGATACAGCCTACAATCTTTGTGTAGTGGAATAAGCAATGATATATATAAATATATGGTTAGTATCTTAATTTAAATTTTATTTTATTATTTTATTAGTTCATTAATTATGCTAACTCAACTAATTAAATGTGAAGAGCTGGATACTAATTACTAATGAAATAATGTCAGATATTAAATGTAGGCTATTAATTAGAGTTGCCATAGACTAAAGGATTTTTCTCGACTCACATTACACAGCTATACCTGGCCACTGAGTTTCTCTCACACACGTACACTGGTTTGTATAGTTGTTAATTATGTAAGAATAAAGAACATTTCTAAAGACTATTCCTGCTGAAACATTAATTTAAGCAATTAGGACTAATCGCACGTTTATATTCAATGCTGGGTGCATGTACGCTATATATTCCGCGCTCAAGCGCATGCATAAAACTTGCCGCAAAGCGCCGGCAAAAGTATGCTAATGATAAATGTATCTGAAAAAAAAAAAAATAAATAACTAAGCATTTTAATTGTTTATTAATGAACTAGTCTTTTCTAAATCAGTGTAGGCTGCCTGCATACATATCTCCATACATCTCCGCTGTAATGTATGAGCCTTTCATACGGACAGGATTAATCAGATGGTACCGTATGCTTTCGATTGGATTTTTTTTTTCGTTGGTGGACATTTTTTTGTATAAACTTTATAGTTATATTTCTCATGTCTGTGAGGCTTGTCTTTACACTGTTTTCCAGTTCATTTTTGAGGCGCGCTCCAATCCACAGAGATCATGAAAGCGCGCCCTGTTCGTTTTCTTTTATTTTACAAAAGCACACCGTTTTCTTGTTGTTGTGAGTTTACACAAATAAAAGTAGTTGCGACTGATGTATTATTATTTTCTGTATGACCAGAAATGATGGAGTATTTTAAGTTGTTTCCACTGTTGATGGGGAAAATGCGAGTGATGGCATCGGCGCCTCCATCCATGTCATATTGCGCGCTCCACACTCCGCACAAACACTTGGATATGCGCTTCATAATAGCAAACATTTATCTAGGTTAGCCTATACAGATAAACGCCCAACGCTGGTGTTTTTCTTTAAACAAATTCGTTTAGGCTTTAAAATAAATATTGTTTATGGGATAATTAATGCCACAATAATTTGTTTATTTTATTGGCTACTTGTATTTTTCATTTTTGCTTTGCATTGAATAGCCTACC